>NC_140257.1:2718100-2878100 GCF_949987555.1 Borostomias antarcticus | reverse complement strand
TCTCCTCTCCCTCCCTCTCCTCTACTCTCTCTTTCTCCTCTCCTCCCTCTCCCCCACTCTCTCTCCTCTACTCCCTCTTTCTCTCTCTCCTCTACTCCCTCTTTCTCTCTCTCTCTCCTCTCCTCCCTCTCCTCTACTCCCTCTTTCCCTCTCTCCTCTCCTCCCTCTTTCTCTCTCTCCTCTACTCCCTCTTTCTCTCTCTCCTCTACTCCCTCGCTCTCTCTCTCTCTCCTCTCCTCCCTCTCCTCTACTCCCTCTTTCTCTCTCTCTCCTCTACTCCCTCTTTCCCTCTCTCCTCTACTCCCTCTTTCTCTCTCTCCTCTACTCCCTCTCTCCCTCTCTCTCTCCTCTACTCCCTCTTTCTCTCTCTCCTCTACTCCCTCTCTCTCCTCTACTCCCTCTCTCTCTCCCTCTTTCTCCTCTACTCCCTCTTTCTCCCTCTTTCTCTCTCTCCTCTACTCCCCCTCTTTCTCTCCCTCCTCCTCCTCCCCTCTATTCCAACTCTCTCCTTCTCTCTCAATCCCTCCACCTCTCCCTTCCTCACTCCTTTCCTCCCCCTCTCTCCCTCCCTTTTCCTGACCCCTCTCTCAAGCCTGTCTTGTTTTGCAGCAGTAGTCTCCTGTCGTCTCCAGGATCAACCTGTCTTTTTGAAGATGGCCACCCTGAGAGGTAGGACTGACCCTGCTGCTTAATGTGTCATTGACTGTTCAGATATGTGATGAGAGTGATGGGGTAGACTGAGTGATCCAGTCATCACACATTCAAACAGGACGAGGCTATGAAGCTGCACATGTAGCCCAGAAGTCCGTTTTAATGTCTATTATGGTTTAACAACCCCTCTCTCCTCCCCTTCTCTCACCCCTACCTCCTCTCTCTCCTCCCCTTCTCTCACCCCTACCTCCCCTCTCTCCTCCCCTTCTCTCACCCCTACCTCCCCTCTCTCCTCCCCTTCTCTCACCCCTACCTCCCCTCTCTCCTCCCCTTCTCTCTCTCCTTCTCTCACCCCTACCTCCCCTCTCTCCTCCCCTTCTCTCACCCCTACCTCCTCTCTCTCCTCCCCTTCTCTCACCCCTACCTCCCCTCTCTCCTCCCCTTCTCTCACCCCTACCTCCCCTCTCTCCTCCCCTTCTCTCTCTCCTTCTCTCACCCCTACCTCCCCTCTCTCCTCCCCTTCTCTCACCCCTACCTCCCCTCTCTCCTCCCCTTCTCTCACCCCTACCTCCTCTCTCTCCTCCCCTTCTCTCTCCCCTTCTCTCACCCCTACCTCCCCTCTCTCCTCCCCTTCTCTCACCCCTACCTCCTCTCTCTCCTCCCCTTCTCACCCCTACCTCCCCTCTCTCCTCCCCTTCTCTCACCCCTACCTCCCCTCTCTCCTCCCCTTCTCTCTCTCCTTCTCTCACCCCTACCTCCCCTCTCTCCCTCTTCTTCTCTCACCCCTACCTCCCCTCTCTCCTCCCCTTCTCTCTCTCCTTCTCTCACCCCTACCTCCCCTCTCTCCCTCTTCTTCTCTCACCCCTACCTCCTCTCTCTCCTCCCCTTCTCTCGCTCCTTCTCTCACCCCTACCTCCCCTCTCTCCTCCCCTTCTCTCACCCCTACCTCCCCTCTCTCCTCCCCTTCTCTCTCTCCTTCTCTCACCCCTACCTCCCCTCTCTCCTCCCCTTCTCTCTCTTCTTCTCTCACCCCTACCTCCCCTCTCTCCTCCCCTTCTCTCACCCCTACCTCCCCTCTCTCCTCCCCTTCTCTCTCTCCTTCTCTCACCCCTACCTCCCCTCTCTCCTCCCCTTCTCTCTCTTCTTCTCTCACCCCTACCTCCTCTCTCTCCTCCCCTTCTCTCACCCCTACCTCCCCTCTCTCCTCCCCTTCTCTCTCTTCTTCTCTCACCCCTACCTCCTCTCTCTCCTCCCCTTCTCTCACCCCTACCTCCCCTCTCTCCTCCCCCTCTCTCCTCCCCTTCTCTCACCCCTACCTCCCCTCTCTCCTCCCCTCTCTCCTCCCCTTCTCTCACCCCTACCTCCCCTCTCTCCTCCCCTTCTCTCACCCCTACCTCCCCTCTCTCCTCCCCTTCTCTCTCTCCTTCTCTCACCCCTACCTCCCCTCTCTCCTCCCCTTCTCACCCCTACCTCCCCTCTCTCCTCCCCTCTCTCCTCCCCTTCTCTCACCCCTACCTCCTCTCTCTCCTCCCCTTCTCTCTCTTCTTCTCTCACCCCTACCTCCTCTCTCTCCTTCTCTCACCCCTACCTCCCCTCTCTCCTCCCCTTCTCTCACCCCTACCTCCCCTCTCTCCTTCCCTTCTCTCTCCCCTTCTCTCACCCCTACCTCCTCTCTCTCCTCCCCTTCTCTCTCTTCTTCTCTCACCCCTACCTCCTCTCTCTCCTCCCCTTCTCTCTCTCCTTCTCTCACCCCTACCTCCCCTCTCTCCTCCCCTTCTCTCACCCCTACCTCCTCTCTCTCCTCCCCTTCTCTCTCTCCTTCTCTCACCCCTACCTCCTCTCTCTCCTCCCCTTCTCTCTCTCTTCCCTCAATCAGTCTTCCTCTCCTTCTCCTGTTGCTTTTTCCTCCCCTACTAATTCACTCTCCACTATCTACTCCTCATATCAAGTTCAAGTTCTCTCTCTGCCCGACCCTCTATCTATCTATCTATCTATCTATCTATCTATCTATCTATCTATCTATCTATCTATCTATCTATCTATCTATCTATCTATCTATCTATCTATCTATCCTCTATCTATCTATCTATCTATCTACCCATCTATCTATCTACCCATCTATCTACCTACCCATCTATCTATCTACCCATCTATCTACCTACCCATCTATCTATCTACCTATCTACCCATCTACCTAACTACCTATCTATCCATCTACCTATCTATCTACCTATCTATCCATCCACCTATCTACCCATCTATCCATCTATCCATCCACCTATCTACCTATATATCCATCTATCCATCCATCCATCTACTCTTCATACCCCCTCTCTGCCCTACCCTCTCTCTCTACCACCCTCTCTACCCTAACTCTCTCTCTATTCTCTCTCTCTCTCTCTCTCTCCACCACCCTCTCTACCCTAACTCTCTCTCTATTCTCTCTCTCTCTCCACCACCCTCTCTACCCTAACTCTCTCTCTATTCTCTCTCTCTCTCTACCACCCTCTCTACCCTAACTCTCTCTCTCTCTCCACCACCCTCTCTACCCTAACTCTCTCTCTATTCTCTCTCTCTCTCCACCACCCTCTCTACCCTAACTCTCTCTCTACTCTCTCTCTACCACCCTCTCTACCCTAACTCTCTCTCTATTCTCTCTCTCTCTCTACCACCCTCTCTACCCTAACTCTCTCTCTCTCTCCACCACCCTCTCTACCCTAACTCTCTCTCTATTCTCTCTCTCTCTCCACCACCCTCTCTACCCTAACTCTCTCTCTACTCTCTCTCTACCACCCTCTCTACCCTAACTCTCTCTCTATTCTCTCTCTCTCTCCACCACCCTCTCTACCCTAACTCTCTCTCTATTCATTCTCTCTCTCTCTCTCTCTACCACCCTCTCTACCCTAACTCTCTCTCTATTCTCTCTCTCTCTCCACCACCCTCTCTACCCTAACTCTCTCTCTATTCTCTCTCTCTCTACCACCCTCTCTACCCTAACTCTCTCTCTATTCTCTCTCTCTCTCCACCACCCTCTCTACCCTAACTCTCTCTCTATTCTCTCTCTCTCTACCACCCTCTCTACCCTAACTCTCTCTCTATTCTCTCTCTCTCTCCACCACCCTCTCTACCCTAACTCTCTCTCTATTCTCTCTCTCTCTCCAGTTCTCATCCTCTCTACCCCTCTATCATAGTTAAATTATTATAACCTTGGCTCATTCCGAAGCTTTAGAGACGCCTCAAAAAGTGTAATCTCTGCTGTGCTTTCTAGAGGATGCTCTTGGTGTTGAGAGACCATGTGAGGGTGTCTGAGATGTGTGTGCTGAGGAATCTGAAGCTATCAACAATATCAACAGATGTCCCATTGATGGAGATGGGAGTGTGATTCCCTCTGTTCTCTCTGAAGTCAACAATGGTTTCCTTTGTCTTAGTGACATTTATGGAGAGGTTGTTGTCATGGCACCACAGTGTTAGATCTTCCACTTCCCTTCTATAGGCCTCCTCGTCATTGTGGCTCATTAGTCCAACTAACTACTGTGGTAGTTCCCTCTCACAACTAATGTTCCTGCAAACAGACACACTGGTACAAAACACACTCTCCTCTTTCCCCTGACACCAATTCACCTGCATACACACACAAATCTTTCTCTCACACACACTTCCCAGGTTCTACACACAAACATCCCCAAATCACCCTCTCTCCCCCCCCTCTCTCTCTCTCTCTGTCTTTGTCTTTCAACATGAATATACATTTGGACTTTGGACCAGGTCAGACGTAAACCCAAGGACAAGCAGAAACATTCTAAAAAGACGCCTGTGGGAATCAGACCCAAGTCTGGGTACAGAGAGAGAGACTGTGGAGACAATAAATGATCATTAAGTCATATTAGTGACAACTTTTCACTTCACTTCACTACCCTACACTATCACCCCCAACCACACACACACACACACACACACTAGGCTTCCCTGTCTAGTTCATGCCCTATGGAAAGGACGGACCCTCTCCCCAAGTCAGGAGAGCCAAGGGGGGAGGCTTCTTCACCTTGTAGCCCAACTTAACTCACATTCCTCCTTCCCTTCGTTTGAAACACTTAAAGACACAAACACACCAAAACAGACAAGGAAGCTGTGACCTATAACCTCAAGAGACCATCCTGACCCCACAAGCTCACAGTCTGTTTCTCTCCAGGGACCAGGATGGTCTCACAAGGTTCCAGACTTTAGCAATAATGACAGCTCTGAGTCCCACTGCACTGTGAACTCTTCTGCCATGGATGACAAACAGTCACCAGCACAACCACACTGACATGCAGTGTAGGCCAATCATCAATACACCCCTTTCCAACAAATACACAGACAATACAAGCACACATACAACAGCAGCTAGAACTCTCAATTCTAACCAGGCATGAGCTAATTCACACACAGAGTCATCTTGAGTATTCAAATCCTTTGATTCTGGGTTTGATAGAAACACGTTCTGGAGGGTGAACCTAAAGACACTGTGATTGATGACTGTCCAGGATAAAATGTTTTGGGTTATCCATGAATGTTAAATGTAGATATATTTCTTACAGTTTTTCTTATTTTAATCTTGCTTTATCAATTATTTGTTTCATTTCATATTTGGGAGGAGGCACTGCCTCCCTTGGCTACTCGCACCACACGCCACTGAAAAGCCCTGTTATGGAAACATTAGCACCATTAGAAGAGTGAGATTATCACCAACTTCCTCAGAACAAATGAGCAGAGTATTAACATCATTCCATCCACCTGTTCTCTATGGATACCAACAACAGCATCAGAGGATCCAACACTGATACAAAAGCTTAGTGGGAGCAGATCCCCGTCATTACCTCTTAAGAGGGCTCTAAAAACCTCTCCTCTCACCGGATTCTGATCAGGGACTGGACATGACGTGGTGCTCATCCAACAATTATGAGTGTGTGTGTGCATATGTGTGTGTGTGTGTGTGTGCATATATGTGCGTGTGTGTGTGTGTGTGTGTGTGTGTGTGCGTGCGCATATGTGTGTGCGTGCTGTGTGTGTGTGTGTGCGTGCGTGCATATGTGTGTGTGCGTGTATGTGCTGTGTGTGTGTGTGCGTGTATGTGCTGTGTGTGTGCGTGCGTGAGTGTGTGTGTGTGTGTATGCGTGTGTGCGTGTGTATGCGTGCGTGCGTATGCGTGAGTGTGCGTGTATGCGTGTGTGCGTGCGTGAGTGTGTGTATGTGTGTGTGCGTGTGCTGTGTGCGTGTGCATATGTGTGTGTATGTGTGTGTGCTGTGTGTGTGTGTGCATGTGTGTGTGCGTGTATGTGTGTGTGCTGTGTGTGTGTGCGTGCGTGAGTGTGTGTATGTGTGTGTGTGCGTATGTACCCATCACTATGAATATAGTTCAAGTGTAAGCAGCTCTCAGGTGTTTGAACAGTTGTGACAGATTGTATTGTATTTTGTATGACCCCTGTTTTCTAGGCCCAAGTAGATAATGGTGGTGAACTCAGCTTCAGTTAAGACACATGAATAATCAATGTCAATGTCAATACTCACATTTTCCAAGTCCAGGTCTGATCCAGCACTCTCCACCATGATCCACACTGTAGGAATAAGCAGAGGAATGATGAGGATGATGCAATGAGACGTCATTTAGTTTTGGGCTTTATGTGTTTGTTAGTTACAGGTAGATTGCAGGATTATGTAAAAACTACCAGACCTATTTTCCCGTGGAAGGGTGACTGTAGCATGAGCCAAGGAAGAACCCATTCAATTAGAGAGAGCGGATCTGAATCACGGGGAGGATCCAAATTCATTGAAAAATCATTTTTCACTTTTGTTGACCATGCCAGAGAGACCAGACCAGCACCTACGGGTACTTTGCCATGTTTAATACATCCATGGCTGTTTATCCCTGTATTTTCTGCGGGTATTAGGACCAAAATAATCTAATCATGGCATGAAGGCAAAGATCAACTGCTTTGAATTAGCTAGTTATGCTCATAGCTAGCCAGATGACTGCTGTCGGTCCTGTCAGATGTAGCTATCTAGGTAGCTGAAATACATCAGAGAGCAGAGCTGAAGAGCACCTGTTGGACCAACCCCAGCTGATGCACCACCAGTATATTGTTGACATTTGTCTCCTCTAGGTTCTCTAATGCTACTGCACATGCTGACAACATGCATCATGGGTGGAGGTCTGCACTCTCAAAGTGCCCTTCTGGTTATAGGGTGATTTGTGTCTGTTCTGTCAAGAGACTCGTAGGCTGTGAAAGTTGAGACCATCTAGTTCAGAGAGGGGGGCTACATAAGAGACACTGGGTGATTTTCTTCCACTTGATTTAAAACTCTCCTCTTACTTGAGTTTCTCCAGTCTCCAGTGTGGATCCTCCAGTCCAGCAGAGAGCAGCTTCACTCCTGAGTCTCCTGGGTGATTGAAGCTCAGGTCCAGCTCTCTCAGGTGGGCGGGGTTTGACCTCATAGCTGAGGCTAGAGAGACACAGCCTTCCTCTGTGACCATGCAGCCCGACAGCCTGTAGAAACAGATCGATACAAACACATTACTACCCTCTGCTGGTGAAAAGAGAGAGTTGAAGGATTATATTCCATCTTCCTACAGACAAATATTTGAACATTGGATCTGCCCTGGTTCACACATTGTCAGATTCTTGAATACAAAGTGATCTTTTTTTGTCAGTCAATATTTTTGATATGCTTTCTCTTCCTTGTAACCCATGCTAAATAAGAATGCTCTGAGACTCCAGGTTTATTATAGAAATGGAAAAGCCTGGTCTCTGTAGTACTGAGACATTCCAATCCAACCAATGAAACTCCTCATGAGAGTTCAGGTAGGTTTACACTGTAGTTTATCTGTAGTTACTGTAGTTTAGCTGTTTCTAGTGGGAACATTCAGCTGATCATCTGCTATGATTGTAACAGTTCATAATATCTCCCATCATGTCATTCATAAGAGTCTCATTCCAAAGATGAGAAACTCTGGTTTAAAAAGCTCTGGCAGCATTTCTCTGTTAGTCTGCATCCATTCAGTCTGTAGGGAGATGATGATGGTGATGAAGATCACCAAACTGGTTCATTTGCAATGAACACATGATGTATAAGGAGAGATGTCGTGTCTATGCAGTCCCCTGGAGCAGACAGGTTCAGAGGCAGGGTTCTGAAGGAGTGTGCTGTACAGCTGGGAGTCCAGCTCACCCAGCTATTCCAGCTGTTTTAAACACAGGCTTTGTCTCAGCAGCTTCCCACCATCATCCCCTCATGCCAAGACTATGAACGATGGACCCTGAATCAGACCCATGGATAATGGACAGTGGATCATGGATCATCTCAATCCAGCTCACCCAGAATCTCCAGCCTGTCCCTTTTCCCTTGACTACCCTGCAACCCATCACCCCCGACTACACACACACACACACACACACACACACACACACACACACACACAATAACCGATACTTAAACAATGTTACACAAACACAACAGTACTTTAACAATGTTATTATTATCAAGGGATAGGATGGGCTGTTTCTGAGCCAGGGAGAGCACATTTGGAGTTTGTGTGTTCAATAATTGTCTGTTCAAAGTTATCTTTAGAGTGCATTACACGAACGCCAGACTGGCAAAAATATACCCAGAGACTGATGACACCTGTAATCGGTGCAAGCAATCACCTGCTCATCACACACACACGTTCTGGTCCTGCCATGAGTTGACAGATTTCTGGCGCGAAATTTACGGTACACTCAGTACTCGACACAGACCTCAGACCCGACCCACTCACTGCCATATTTGGGATCTCTACACACATAACACCCACTCTCTCATCAGCAAAGCAGCGAGTGCTGGCTCTCACCTCCTTGCTAGCTAGACGTCTCATCCTATTCAAATGGAAACACCCCCGCCCCCCCTCACACAGTAGCTGGTTGAAAGAGGTTCTTAATCACATAACGCTGGAGAAGATAAGAATCTCAATCACTAACTCCAAACTTTCATCTGACAAGACGTGGAAGCCCTTTATTGACTATTTGAACAATACTACTATCCCCCCAGATGACTAGATGCTGACCCCCCCCCCCCCTCCTCTACCTCATCTACCCCCCTTCCCTTTTCTGTACTGTTTGGTTTTGTGTGTCTGTCTCGTCTTTATTTACAGTTTATCATTCATTTATTTACTACATCCCTGCTTTCAGTATTGTTAAGTGCTTCGTCAGGGTTTGGATATGTGGGCAGGAAAGTGGGTGAGTAGGGTTTCGTGTTTTTGTCCTTTTGCTTAAAATCAATAAAAATAATTTTGAAAGAAAGACAAATAATTGCCAGTTTGTGCGTCCTTCATGGCACACTCTATTATCAAGGGATATGATGTGATATGAGGCCAGTGGCATAATGTAGTTATGATGGGCCCCAGTGTGAGCTTATTATGATGGGCCCTATTAGTGCACACTACTTGAAGCACACACAGCACACACACACACTGTAGTCTATACACATTTTAACAACAGTGTGCTGTTGAATTAGCTAGCCTACGTTGGCTATTGTACTGGCGAAGTGGAGGTCAGAAAGCTATCAGAACCATGCGCTCATGCAGTAACAAACAGAGGCTCAATCAAATCAAGTCAACTTTACATAACTATGGCTGGGAAGGTTTAGGCAAAAACAACAACACATCAGCAAGCAAGTTGCTACTGTAGAAAACTCGCCTAAATAGTTGAGCTGTGGATAAGAGCTAACGATAAGTTTACTATTGACATCGATAAACTTTCTGCACTCAGTTTAACCAAGGCTTGTTGCTGTCGGCTTCACACAACAGAGATGCCTTCATTAGCTGATCTTAGCTAATATTCTTAAAAACATCTAAAAAACATGTTGGCTACACAATGAAACCTCACTCCATGATAACAACCTGCAGGGGCACGGCCTACCCCAAATCCCCTTGAGAAACACTTGTAGGCTAACATTACTCACCTATTTGAATGGCATTCCACTATTCTTGCATTGAGCAAAATCGTAGACAATGTCCTTAATATTCAACTCTTGGACTCTTAATTAAGCCTACCATAATGTATATATAACGTTGTGAAATGTACAGTACATCTAACAATAGCCTCATGTTATTGTTTGGACTTAATGTCAATCAATTAAGGTTCATATTTTTGAATGTTTGTCACTCAATTGAGGTTCAAATAGTAAATGGACTGCACTAATATTGCGCTTTTCCACCTTAGCGGCACTCAAAGCGCTTTACAATGGCCTCTCATTCACCCATTCCCACACACACATTCACACACCAATCGTGGTAGTTGCCATGCAAGGTGCTAACCTGCTCATTGGGAGCAATGTGGGGTTAGGTGTCTTGCTCAAGGACACTTCGACATGTGGACAGTCGGAGCTGGGATTCGAACCACTGACCCTTCGATCATTGAACGACCCGCTCTACCAACTGAGCTACAGCCGCCCCGTCAACAGTTCACCTTTTGCGCCTAGTGAACCATACCGTCTTGTGTCTGATCAAATAGAGACTTAACATTGGACAAGAACATACAGTATTACCCAGCAATCATCATTGCACATCTGTGTATGACAAAAATATGACACGTTTATTAATTGAATCGTTTTAAGTGTATTTGTTTATGTAGAATAAGCATATAATGTTGTTATTGAGTAAGACTTCTGCAGACTATTTTCTGGAGAAAAAAACATGAGGGGGGATGCCTTTTAGAGGGTATACATAGCAAATGACACTTTAATTTGAGTTCACGCTGCAGGCGTGATTCTGAAGTGGTAACTCACCCGTTCTCCACCTAAAACCTGGTTGGAGGCCCTGCTCTCTCTACGGGCCCTCTCACCCCACAGGCCCCAGTGCAACCGCACTGCCTGCAGTCTATATTTACCCCGTGAGAGGCTGTTTCTGAGCCAGGGAGGGAACACGCTTGGGGTTTCTAACAGCACAGCTAATGCTCAGCCGATAGCACCAAGCTAAAGCAGAAACAAGCTTGGTTGAATAGACCATTTCCGTTGAATTTGCACTTCCCCATGTTGTCGCTAGCTAGCAGACAGTGAGAGGCTCTGAGCTTCCTGGCCGCAAACAAAACCAGATGCAACCTACAAAACCGGATGACCAGTAGGCTACCCACAGTACCAGATGACCAGTAGACTACCCACAGTACCGGATGACCAGTAGGCTACCCACAGTACCAGATGACCAGTAGGCTACCCACAGTACCAGATGACCAGTAGGCTACCCACAGTACCAGATGACCAGTAGACTACCCACAGTACCAGATGACCAGTAGACTACCCACAGTACCGGATGACCAGTAGGCTACCCACAGTACCGGATGACCAGTAGGCTACCCACAGTACCGGATGACCAGTAGGCTACCCACAGTACCGGATGACCAGTAGGCTACCCACAGTACCGGATGACCAGTAGGCTACCCACAGTACCAGATGACCAGTAGGCTACCCACAGTACCAGATGACCAGTAGGCTACCCACAGTACCAGATGACCAGTAGACTACCCACAGTACCAGATGACCAGTAGGCTACCCACAGTACCAGATGACCAGTAGGCTACCCACAGTACCGGATGACCAGTAGGCTACCCACAGTACCGGATGACCAGTAGCTACCCACAGTACCAGATGACCAGTAGGCTACCCACAGTACCAGATGACCAGTAGGCTACCCACAGTACCAGATGACCAGTAGGCTACCCACAGTACCGGATGACAGTTTTGAAGAGGCCAGCTCTAGACAGGATCTGAATCTGATAGTGAATGGAAACCTGACGCGAGGTTATGTTCCAACAAAGGTCCCCCCTCCATGTCGATAGTCAAACTTTAGCTATGGTATGTGGGAGGCTATAGGTTTGATTGATTTCTTCATAAACTGTAAAACCTGAGTGATGGACTTCAAAATTCCTGCAAGGTCAGAGCGTATGAAAGTTTTGTCTTACTTGGGACTACATTCACGTGGTGGTTTTACACTGATATGGCTGATTTGTTATGATTTTTTAAAGTTTTAAACTTTAGACTGTTGCTGTAGCGCCACCTTCAGGTTTATTGACCTACAATGCAGGTTGAGGACTTTGGGTATAGTACTGGAGCTATGTGCAAAGTTTGGTGATTTTTTGTCCACGGGAAGTTAGACTTCAGTGGAAGATGGAGAATAATAATATTAGTAGTAATAATAATAATAATAATAATATAGGCAAATACAATAGGGTTCCGGCAACTACGCTGCCTGGCCCCTAATAAAGTTCAAAGTACAAATTTAGTTCTGTGGCTCAGGAGGTAGAGTAGATCATCCAATGACCGTAGGGTCGGCGGTTCAAATCCCGGCTCCTCCTGTCCACATGTCCAAGTGTCCTTGCGCAAGAACCCCAAATTGCTCCCAATGAGCAGGCTAGCATCTTGCAAGGCAGCTACTGCCATTGGTGTGTGGATGTGTGTATGAATGGTTTAATGAGAGGCCATTGTAAAGTGCTTTGGATATAAAGTGCTATATAAGTGCAGTCAATTTAACATTATTAACCCATTTAATGCAACGTAGGCTACCAATGATACTGCTCACATTTACAAAGGAAATGAGCAAAAGGGCAGCAGCCCCACCAGTTACACAACTATTTGATGAGCTGAATTAGCTACTAGCATATGTCCTACTCCTACCTGACGCAGTGGTAAGAATAAAACAGTTCACATACAGAGACGAGTCACATCTCCAATTGAATCCATTCCGCTTTCATTGCATGAGAACAGCCAAGTCTCTGAAAATCCATAGCAGGTTTTGCTCGTTACCCTGCTGCGGTTACCTTGCAGTGAGAGAAACACAGCAGGCAAACAGCTGAGTGATCGCCCAAGAGTGGCAGGAAAAATACATGTAATTTGAGAGATTAGAAAAGTGGGGGGGTAAAGCCTATATTTTGAAATGTGAGGGGGATATGTTCCTGGGTTTTACGACTGCAGGTAGGCTACTTTTGGGGGTTTCAGTTGATCTTCTCTATGGAGGTTTGTGGCTGGCACGCACTTCCACACAGCACTGGGGCAACTTGGCTTTTTCCAAACAGCAGGTCCCAGACTGGGCTTGCGCTGAACTGTGACTAGTGAACTGAGTTTGAACTCAGTTTCGCTTGCTGCTTTTTAACTGACTGTCAATGCCCGCGCATACAGATCCAAACATACATCCACAGTATCAGATTCTCACGCTCCACTGGCTCAATCCCAATGTCCACACTCACAGACTCACAGATTTATTATCTTTCTATGTAAGTCGCTTCAGGCTCTTGACCCCTTCCCCAAAATCAGATCTGCACGAATCACGTAGGTGACCTATTTTGGATTCAAAACAGCAAATTTCACCGAAAAGTGACAATTGTGCATGTCTGGATAAGGAAGGAGCAGTCACTGTCCACATACTCTATGTCAACACCCTGACCTCCCGGATGGAGGAGAGCTCCTTGGAGCTGAATGTCTCCGAGACTAAAGAAGTGTTCTGCAGGGGGAGCCTCATACCTGACGCCCCAAATGTTCTTCCTCTAGCCCCGAACCTTTTTAGTCCCCCCAAAAACAAAAACACTAGGGAGAAAATAGACACCAAACAGTTCCTAAGAAAACACAAACCCCAACCTCACACATGAGGGCTGTAACAGCACAAACAGAGGAACAAGACAAACAGAAAACACATGAACCACCGTCTCCACCTCACCACAGTATGGGCCCCCCTCCCCCACCCCGGGGTCAAGCCCGGCCAGAAAGCGCTCGGTCATCAGGGCAGGACTCTCCACTGCAAGACCCCTGTCCTTTTAGGGATGGGGGGCTTATACAGCACCCACCACCTGAACCTCACACTGCTCCCCCCACCTAGAACCCCCTGCCACTGGTGGAACCCAACCCCCTGCAAGACCCCGACGTTCCTCGCCTTCACACATGCCTCATACAGAGCCCTCCCCCTCACCTGTCTGAGGTCACCAGGGTCATACAGAGCCCTCCCCCTCACCTGTCTGAGGTCACCAGGCTCCTCCCCCTCACCTGTCTGAGGTCACCAGGGTCATACAGAGCCCTCCCCCTCACCTGTCTGAGGTCACCAGGGTCATACAGAGCCCTCCCCCTCACCTGTCTGAGGTCACCAGGGTCATACAGAGCCCTCCCCCTCACCTGTCTGAGGTCACCAGGGTCATACAGAGCCCTCCCCCTCACCTGTCTGAGGTCACCAGGGTCATACAGAGCCCTCCCCCTCACCTGTCTGAGGTCACCAGGGTCATACAGAGCGTGTGTGTATGTATGTGTATGTATATATATATATATGTTACGGTCAATGTGAGAAAACAGGGAATGTGAGCTTTTCCCGGTTAATGTGCACATTCCCCGACCTCGCGGGGAACGTAGGAGAAACATGTGCGTTTCTCACATCTCCCGGGTAATGTGCACATTCCCCGACCTTGCGGGAGTTGTGAGAAATTGGTTAGTATTTCTCACATCTCCCGTACGGTCGGAGATTGTGCACATTAACCGGGAAATGCTTACAATTCCCGACCTTGCGGTAAATCTAGGAAAGCGCAACCGTATGCAAAACTTCTGCGCAGCCGGGTGGTGGGAGAGGGCTCATGTGACGCCTCGGAGGATGTGCACCATAAGAGGCCCCCACGGTAGTTGGGCTAACGTTACTGGCGCACACCTGTGAGAGATTTTCGTCTTTTCGTCTCTTTCGGCTAGCTAACGTGTAGGGTTCCTTTGGAGGTTCCCACCTTCCTGTTGTTGCAATGTTCCTTTTGCGTTTGTTAACTTGATCACCAGTGTAGGCCTATCCTCCTAATACTACTCACACTGTGTGCAGCAGAGGCTATATTACTGTTCAAGGTCCCCACAGACTGTTATTACCTGTAGGGGAGGACCGGGACGAATGAAACACTTTTTGGTTTGATCAGATTTACACAGAAATTAATAAAGATGGAGATAAAAAATGTTGATGACAAACAACTTGTACATGTCCTTTATTAGTTGTTAGTTTCGTTCTGTGGTGTAACAGTTCAATTCAAGACGGCCGAGAACAGAAGATGTGCATTGTTTCTCTTGTCCCTGCCGTGCGGGATGAGTAAACAGAGGAGTGGGACGAGTTAAACAGTGAGATTGTTTTGCTTATTGTGTTGCGTAGCCTCGCGGCTTGTAGACTAATTATCTTAACTTTCAACACATGTATAATTAGACCCAATTTAATGTTTCCATTAATGCAATTGATGCTATGTATTCAAAAACCATGGGCAAAATGTCAAGCGCCTCTCGTTCTAAGCGCACAAGCCCTCTCCCACCACCCGGCTGCGCAGAGGTTTTGCATACGGTTGTAAGCATTTCCTGGTTAATGTGCACAATCCCTGACCGTGCGGGAAATACTAACCAATTTCTCACATCTCCCGCGAGGTCGGGGAATGTGCACATTAACCGGGAAAAGCTCACATTCCCCGTTTTCTCACATTCACCGTAACATATATATTTCTTACGTTTTATTTTAATTTAATTTAGTTTAATTTAGTTTAATTTAATTATTTTAAAGTATATATCATATCTCTCCGGTTAATACTCCATTGGATTGCATTGGCAAATGTAACATTTTATGTAATGAATGTGTGTATGTATGTCATATGTATATGTACATAATTGTGTATTATTATTCTGCTTTGGCAACAACGGTTTATTACCATTGATGCCAATAAAGCTTATTTGATTTGACAGACATGGGTAGAGAGAGAGAGAGAGAGAGAGAGAGAGAGAGAGAGAGAGAGAGAGAGAGAGAGAGAGAGTGAGTGAGTGAGTGAGTGAGAGACAGACATGGGTAGAGAGTGAGTGAGTGAGTGAGTGAGTGAGTGAGTGAGTGAATGAGTGAGTGAGTGAGTGAGTGAGTGAGTGAGTGAGAGACTTTTGATGCTCTTTAATGAAACATCCTTACAAAAGACTAAGCAACCACCACTTCAACACCCCACAGGAAATAAAAAACAAAAACCAAGCCCACTACAACCACAACCACCAAATAACAGAAACTAAAAGCAAACAATCACTCATAACAAAACCAGGAGGGTCCAATCATAATCCATCCAGACTATTTTCCAAACTCCACAATCAGGGAAAGTGGTAGGATAGAAAAGAGAGAGAGAGAGAGAGAGGGCGAGAGAGAGAGAGGAGACTATTGCTCTTTATTGAACCACTGTGCAACACACTCAGCAACAAAACCTTTTAAACCCATACAAGTATACTCCTACAACCAACCCCCCAACCACCCCCCCACCAGTATCACAGAAACACACGAAATCACAAACATGCATTAAGCCCATTCGCCCCCACCGTACAAATAGCCCCCCCCCAGACACCACACCCTCTCAAACCCAGCCACATTTTGCGTAAGCATAAAATAGGCGTGCTCTACCCTAAGGCGCGCAGAGACCATCCCCCTAAACACCTGTACTGGGTCCGTTGGCCCAGTCCCTCTCACCTTATTCCTCTTTTTAACCCATATAGACAACTTCGCCTGGCCACACAAAAAATTCAACAACACACATTTTGCCCTCCCCCTACATGTGTACCGTGGCCCCAAAACAAACAGATCCAGTGAAAACAGAAACCCCAACTTTGCACATACCCGCTTCAAAATCACAAACACAGGAACAAGACGTGCACAAACAGAAAACACATGGACAACTGTCTCAGCCTCCCCACAGTAAGGGCACCCATCCCCAACCCCTGGGTCAAACCGGGCCAGAAAACGATTGGTCGCCAGGGCCCCATGCACAATCCTCCACTGCAAGTCCCCTGACCTTTTGGGTATAGGGGGCTTATACAGCACCCGCCACCTGAACCGTGCACCACCCCCCTCACCCAGAACCCCCTGCCGCTGGTGGGCCCCAACCCCCTGCAAGGCCCTGATGTTCCTCACCTTCACACATGCCTCATATAGTGCCCTCCCCTTCACCTGTCTGAGGTCACCCAGGCTCGGAGAACTGAAGGTCAGCAGCCGGCTCCCGCTCTCCTGCCAGTCCCCAGAGTCCACCTGGACCGTCAGTGGAGGAAACCCCGGAGAGTCCTCCTCCCTCGGCCGGGCCAAAATGTCCTTTACTGCGTCGGGCAGCGCCCCCCGCACTGCCCCACAGAGTGCCCCCAGCGCCCCCCGCACTGCCCCACAGAGTCCCCCCAGCGCCCCCCGCACTGCCCCACAGAGTCCCCCCAGCAGCCTGAGGGAAGTAAATCCCGTCTGCTCAGACAAGTCCTGAGGTGTCCTCCAACCCCCCCCACCGGGAACACACAGATGGCCCAACTTGGTCAGGCCGCCGCTCACAAGCCGTTCCTGTAAGGTGCCAGCCCGACCTAAGGCCCCCAACTGGATCAGTGGGTTGCGGAACAGAGGCTCCTCCCACACCCAAGGCCCAGCCTCTAAGCCCCTCCTCCGTGTGGGTCTGAGGCAGCGCCAGGCCCTCAGAACCGCCGTGTAGAAGTCAGAGAGGCCTGTAAGGTTTAGTCCATCCAGCGACATGAGGAAGAGCTGGCGGTCCAGCCCCAAACCACCAGCCCTCCTCAGTAGGGCACAAGCCTGCTCCCCCCAACAAATTTCCTTGTCGCACAACAGTCTTTGGGCGGCTTGCAAGCGAAAAGCCGCCACCCGGCTCTCCAAATCCACCAGCCCCTGTCCCCCCTCACAGACAGGCAGGTACAAAACTGGTGCCCGGAGCCAGTGGTAGCCCGACCAGAAGAACTCCACCACCTTCCTCTGCAACTCCACCAGGAGACCTCGAGGGGGATTGAGAACTGTCAGCCGGTGCCACAGAGTGGAGACCGCCAGATTGTTGATAATCAGCACCCGGCCCCTGTACGACACCTGGGGTAGGAGCCATTTCCACTTTGTGAGCCTTCTAGAGAGTGCCTGAGACACCCCCTCCCAGTTCTTCTTGACCCAGTCCTCCGAGCCCAGACACACTCCTAGCAGCTTGATCCCTGCCTGGCCCCACCGCATGTCCCCTAGCAGCTGAGGTGGCACCCCATTCCTCCAACCCCCACATAACAGCCCCTCGCTCTTACCCCAGTTCACCCTGGCTGATGAGGCCCCCTCGTACAGCTGTAGACTGTCCTCCAAAACCCTAAGGTCCTGCTCTTCCTTCACAAAAACTGTTAGGTCATCTGCATAGGCCGAGAGACGCACCTTGGAGCCCAGACCTACCCCTGGTGAGTCTATACCCCGCAACCTCCTACGCAGCCACCCAAGCAAGGGTTCAATAGCTAAGGAGTATAGCTGGCCTGACAACGGGCAGCCCTGGCGAATCCCACGACCGACCCGTACTGGCCTGCTCAACCCCCCAGCCACCTTCACCAAACAGGAAGCCCCAGCATACAACAACTTCACCTCAGATATGAAACCCTGCCCAAACCCAAACCCAGACAAAACATTAAAAAAAATAATCATGGTCCACCCTATCAAAAGCTTTTTCCTGGTCCAGGGAGACGAGGCCGAAACCCATGTCTCCCCTTCGCGACAGATCGATCAGGTCCCTGAACAGGAACAAGTTGTCCCTGATCGACCGCCCCGGCACACAGTAAGTCTGGTCCTTATGCACTATAGTGTCCAGGTGAGCCTTCAGTCTATTTGCCAAACTTTTCGCATATATTTTATAGTCCGCACAGAGCAGTGCCACCGGCTTCCAGTTTTTTAAATCACTCAAGTCCCCCTTCTTGGGCAGGAGCGTTAGCACTGCCCGCTGACAGCTCAGTGGCAGCTCACCGTCCCTGATGCATTCCTGCACCACGCGCAAAAGGTCCTGCCCCAGTATATCCCAGAAATGTTTATAAAAGTCCGCAGGCAGGCCATCGACCCCAGGAGCACGGCCCGGGGCCATCTGACCGACTGCCTTCGTGACCTCCTGACATGACAGGGGTGAGTCCAAGTCCGCCCGTTGCACAGGCAACAATTGAGGTAGGCCCTCTAACAAACGGTCTGCACATACAGCATCACACCCCTCAGCCCTATACAAGTCAGAATAAAACTGCACAGCCCCCTCCCGCATTTCCCGCACAACAGAAGTAACCCGACCATCAGACAGACGCAAACAGTGCATTTGTTTCGACTCAGACTTTTGTTTCTCCAGCCCAAAAAAGAAAGAACTGGGTGCGTCCATCTCTCTGAGCATGGAGAACCTAGCCCTCACAAGAGCCCCCCCCGCTCTAGTCTGCAAAAAAGCCCCCAGGTCCCTGCGTAACTCAGCCAAATACTGCTGCTGCCCCTCTGTATACTGCCCAACTAGCTCAGCCTCAACCTGCTTAATGCTACTCTCCAGCCTCTCCAGCACCCTCCTGGACTGGGCTGAGGAGAAAGCTGTGTACTGCTGGCAAAACAGCCTAATATGCACCTTCCCCACGTCCCACCACTGACAGAGCGACTCATATTCCTGTTTCCTGGCTGTCCACCCCTCCCAGAAAAACCTGAAGCTAGAGCAGAAGGAGGCGTCTTGTAAAAGCTTCACATTAAACTTCCAGTACGCACACTGGCCCCGCCCCCAAAGAGACATGAGCCACAGCAATATGATGATCAGACACACTAACCGGACATATGTCTGCCCTCACTACTCTATTAGCACACTGGCGAGAGATGTAAATGCGGTCCAGGCGTGCAGCACTCACCCTACCCCCCGCCACCTTCACCCAGCTAAACTGCCTAGTATCTGGGTGTGTGGTCCGCCACGTGTCCACCACATCCAAAGTGTTCAGCACATCCCTAAGTGCTCCCACCGAACCTAAGTGGGGCTCCTCCCCAGTCCTGTCCCTAGTGAAATCCACTGTGCAGTTCCAGTCACCCCCCATCACCAGTACAACCTCCGGCGCCAGCCCTGCCAACTCCTGTGCCAGCCGCCCAAACAGGCCCACCCTGTCCCTCCCACCATTGGGAGCGTACACATTTACAAACACACACTCCCTATTATTAACAGAACCCTTCACCATCAAAACCCGTCCCTTACACACCTCCTGAGTGGAGAGAATGTTAACCCCCAGGTGTCTGGAGAACAGGATCGCCACCCCTGCACTAGTGTTTGTGCCTGTGCCCCACTCCACCCAAGCCCCCAGTCCACCTCATTCCCCACATCACTGTGCGTTTCTTGCAAAAATATTACATTAAATTTTTTTTTACCAACATACTCCAATACCAAACCCCTTTTACCCCTGTCTCTGGCGCCATTAACATTAAGGGAGCCTATACGTAGAACCTCCATATAAAGAGAAAGAAGGAAAAACTTAAGCAACCAGAAAGAAAATCCCACCTGCAGGTGTGTATTAAAAAACCCATCCATTAGCTTGGCTGTGTGGACAGGCCCTTCCGCGCTAATGTGACCAACTTCCTCAGTCTATACCTCCTCCTTGGAGACATGACTGTGAGGTCTTCTGACTGCCGTACTTTCTGA
Organism: Borostomias antarcticus; assembly: GCF_949987555.1. Lineage (NCBI taxonomy): Eukaryota > Metazoa > Chordata > Actinopteri > Stomiiformes > Stomiidae > Borostomias > Borostomias antarcticus. The sequence continues at coordinate 2,858,016 of NC_140257.1, read as the reverse complement.
ACTGACCTCAGAAACTTCTGTTGGTCTGGGAAGAAGGCCGCTAAAGAAACCTTTTTCTTCCCCTTCGTTTCCGTTAGAAAACTATCCAGCTCCCCTACCGAGTACACAGAGTCATCTCCACTCAGACCCACGGACACGTTAGACACACTGGAACAGTCCAAGAGAGAATCATCTCCCTCCTCCCCCGTCTCCATACCCTCCACTGCAGCCGGGGGCTCCCCAGCCAGTCTCCCCCCCTGCTCTCCTACCTGCTCCCCTCCCGCCCCTCCCTGCTCCCCCTCCTCCCCTCCCTGCTCCCCCCCCCCCCCCCCCCCCTGTCCCCCTCCCTGCTCCCCTCCCCTCTCCCCTCCCTGCTCCCCCTCCTCCCCCCCCCCCTGTCCCCCTCCCCTCTCCCCTCCCTGCTCCCCCCCCTGCCGCTCCCCCCGCTCCCCCATCTGAGGCCCTCCTGCCCCCTCCCCCTCACCACCCCCCTCCACCCCTACCCTATCACCCACCTGCTCACTGCTACCATCTCCCACCTGCCCCTCAACACCCTCGGCTCCCACAACAACCTCTTCTCCCCCCTGCCCCACAATACCCTCGCCTCCCCCACCAGCCTCATCTCCCCCCCGCCCCTCCATACCCTCAACTCCTCCAACAAACTCAACTCCCCCTTGCCCCTCAGCACCTTCTGCTCTCCCAACAGCCTCCTCCACAGTAACGGCTCCCCTCACCTCCTCTGGTCCAGCCTCCCCACCATCTACATCCCTACTGCCAGTAACATCCTCCAACACCTCAGCACCCCGTTTCTGAACACTAATCTTCCTCCGCTTCAGTGGCCCACCACTGCTGCCTTCCCCCCTGACCCAGCCTCACGTACCCCCAACACCTGTCCAACCTCACTCTACCCCCCTATCTCCCCTCTCCCCCCCCGGGCATCACTCCCTGGCGCCTCCGCTACAGCTACCGCCCCCGCTGCTTGCGCTTCACCTTTCCCTCTGTGTGGACACGCAAACTTCTTGTGACCGATGTCCCCACACTCAAAACAACGCACGCTATCCGTGCTAGCAAAAACAAGGTAGCTACCATCTCCGTGCCCCACGCGAAAGTTCACATCCAGGGCCTGATCGGAGTTACTGAGATACATAAAGATCTGCCTCCTAAAAGACCACACATGTTGCACCCTCCGATCTCTACACCCCAGCGGGATCCATTTGAAACCGCCTGCAAACTTTCCAAAGCAACGCAGCTCCTTCGCTAGCGCCTCATCCTCAATAAACGACGGAATGTTTGACACAACTACCCGCGTTGCCGGCGCAGACAACGGAGTAACCGGCACCAACACATCCTTCACCCATATTCCACTCGTAATCACTTTACTCACCAAACTCTCCTTCTTCAGAAAAACCACCACCGCTTTATTCATCCGGGAAGCGGAGTAAATCTCCTCGCAGCCTACCTGCTCCCCGACAGCGAGGAGTACGTCCTCCACCGTGGCATCATTTCCTGGCACGCACCTAACCCCGTTCCTGAGCGACAGCTCCGCTCCCCCTGACTGCGAAGCCATTGCGGCCCGCTTCCCCCTCGCTACTCCAAAAACCTCCAACAAACAAATCACAAACTAAAAACACCAAAACAAGAAAAACTGGCACAAACAGCTACCCCGACCTATATCCACACTAGCGAAAGAGAAAACCCAGGAAACAAGGCCAAAAGTAAACGCACGAGCAAGAGCCCTCCTCCAGCTCTCAGGGAGTGAGGGGAGAGAGAGAGAGAGTGAGTGAGTGAGTGAGTGAGTGCTAGCCTTGACAAGAAATAACACACTGCCCCAATCTTCCATCTGCTTTCACCTTGGCCAGCCCATCTCAGCCCAGCCTAACCCAGTCCAGTCCAGCCTAACCCAGGCCAGCCTAACCCAGCCCAGTCCAGCCTAACCCAGGCCAGCCTAACCCAGCCCAGTCCAGCCTAACCCAGTCCAGCCTAGCCTTAATGTATATTTAATGGACTATAACGTTTTTCTTCTTATATTAGACTAGGGTGCCTTGGGATTTTAAGTACGTATGAAGGGTGCCGTGACTGAAAGAAAGGTTTAGAAACGCTGGTATATATGGTGTGGCTCTTGGTGGTACCACAGTCATTGTTGTGTCTCTTAGTCTCTGACTGGTTGGCCACCCCTGCCCTAATGATTTGGGATCCTAGCAGCGCCCCTGTCTTGTTCCTAATCTACATTTGTATTTAGTCTTGATTGTGTCTTTGTTCCTTCAATAAAGGACCCACCCACCACCTACAGTCTGTATATGTCTGTATGTATGCTTTGAGATGATAGTCCCTATTTTGTCAACTCTACTGTATGTACTGTAGTCCAAAGATAATTTCTCAACTTGAATGTTGATGCTCAAAACATCCCTCTTCAAGGACAGAGATGTACAATTACTTAGACATTTAAATCCCATAATTTAACATTTGAATATGCTCAGGGATACAGACCTCAGTTTCTCCAGTTTGCAGTGTGGACTCCCCAGTCCAGCAGAGAGCAGCTTCACTCCTGAATCCTGCAGGTCATTGTTACTCAGGTCTAACTCTCTCAGGTGGGAGGAGTTTGAGCTGAGAGATGAGGCCAGCAGAGAACAGCATGTCCCTGTTAATCTGCATCCTCTCAGGCTGAGGAGACAAGGACAATTAGCAAACATTTTCACCAGTAATCAGTGTATTGACAAAGCGTGTTTGCATTGGCAGGCAAAGCATTTTTTCTGACTAAAGGCGTGACTTCACTCTTCACTTCAGCCTTCTGACAAACACTGCTACACTAGTGGTGAAAAGGAGGCATGTCAGCTATATTGTCTTCCTCTCTCAGACTGAATTATAAACAGAGTGACTCATTCTGGAGCTAGGAGAGAGAGTGCTGCTGCATCTAATATGTTTTAGTCATGAGCAGGTTTTTAATTCATCTGATGAATACTCAGCATCCATAGAAATGTATGTAAGGCCTTTCCTGATTGGCTGGACACTATGGACCTGAGTCAGCTTGGAGGGTGCTAAGGCTCTTTGGACAGGACATGTACATTTACCAACATGCTATAGCCTACTTACTACTTGATACTTCATCATGTACACCTGGGCATGTTTTACACATCTAGGCATGCTAAGGAGTCAACTTTTATACACTTTGTTTATTTGCACTCTTGTGTATTGGGATTTTGTGTATATTTTGTACCCAATTTACATTTGTATTTCATCTTGATTGTGTCTTTGTTCCTTCAATAAAGGACCCACCCACCACCTACAGTCTGTATATGTCTGTATGTATGCTTAGAGATGATAGTCCCTATTTTGTCAACTCTACTGTATGTACTGTAGTCCAAAGATAATTTCTCAACTTGAATGTTGATGCTCAAAACATCCCTCTTCAAGGACAGAGATGTACAATTACTTAGACATTTAAATCCCATAATTTAACATTTGAATATGCTCAGGGATACAGACCTCAGTTTCTCCAGTTTGCAGTGTGGACTCCCCAGTCCAGCAGAGAGCAGCTTCACTCCTGAATCCTGCAGGTCATTGTTACTCAGGTCTAACTCTCTCAGGTGGGAGGAGTTTGAGCTGAGAGATGAGGCCAGCAGAGAACAGCACGTCTCTGTTAATCTGCATCCTCTCAGGCTGAGGAGACAAGGACAAGTATTAGCAAACATCTTCACCAGTAATCAGTGTATTGACAAAGCGTGTTTGCTTTGGCAGGCAAAACATTTTTTCTGACTAAAGGCGTGACTTCACTCTTCACTTCAGCCTTCTGACAAACACTGCTACACTAGTGGTGAAAAGGAGGCATGTCAGCTATATTGTCTTCCTCTCTCAGACTGAATTATAAACAGAGTGACTCATTCTGGAGCTAGGAGAGAGAGTGCTGCTGCATCTAATATGTTTTAGTCATGAGCAGGTTTTTCATTCCTCTAATGCAGGCATTCCCAAACTGTGAGGCGGGCCTCCCCCAGGGGGCCCCAAAGAAAGTCAGGGGAGGCGCGGAGGGAGGGTTAGAAAAAAAAGAAGGAAAAACATGTTATTTATTTTTTAAATGTCTATGGTTTTTATGAATGAAACCTGATTTTAAAGGTCAGAAGATTGAAATAAATAATGTGAGAGATACTATACTATTATACTAAATGTGTGGATAGTGCAGAGAGAGCCTCCCCCCGTAGGCATGAATATATTGTGCGAAAACTTCATAACGTTAACTAGCAGCAGGTGCCACCGAGCTAACTTAGCTGTGTAACGTTATGGGCTAGCTAACGCTGCCTTGCAAAATGGAGACATTTGGGGGGTTGGGGGGGCGTGGGTGTGTCACTGTTTTCAGAGGGGAGGCCCACATTGATGGAGTTTGGGAACCCATGCTCTAATGAATACTCAGCATCCAATCAGCGTCCTGATTGGATGGACACTATGGACCCGAGTCAGCTTGGAGGGTGCTAAGGCTCTTTGGACAGGACATGTACATTTACCAACATGCTATAGCCTACTTACTACTTGATACTTCATCATGTACACCTGGGCATGTTTTACGCATCTAGGCATGCTAAGGAATAAACTTTTATACACTTTGTTTATTTGCACTCTTGTGTATTGGGATTTTGTGTATATTTTGTACCCAATTTACATTTGTATTTCATCTTGATTGTGTCTTTGTTCCTTCAATAAAGGACCCACCCACCACCTACAGTCTGTATATGTCTGTATGTATGCTTTGAGATGATAGTCCCTATTTTGTCAACTCTACTGTATGTACTGTAGTCCAAAGATAATTTCTCAACTTGAATGTTGATGCTCAAAACATCCCTCTTCAAGGACAGAGATGTACAATTACTTAGACATTTAAATCCCATCATTTAACATGTGAATATGCTCAGGGATACAGACCTCAGTTTCTCCAGTTTGCAGTGTGGACTCCCCAGTCCAGCAGAGAGCAGCTTCACTCCTGAATCCTGCAGGTCATTGTTACTCAGGTCTAACTCTCTCAGGTGGGAGGGGTTTGAGCTGAGCGATGAGGCCACCACTTCATATGAGGCTTCGTTGAGGTCACATCCAGAGAGTCTGAAATTACAAAGTAAACATGTATGACTTTTTGTTCCTTAATGACATTCTTATCTTAATAATATGATTTGTATAATATACACATGTCATATGTAGCCTAAGGCTTAATAAAGGGTACCCAGCTTTCAATAACTCGTAGGCTACCTCATCTCTGGCCAGTGACCTACTGTACAACATTCCTAGCCTTCAAACCAATACGCCAACCTCAAGAGGAGAAGCTTCTCAAACTTTTAATTTGATAGCCTACAGTATACAGCATGTTAATATTTTGATATGGGGGAAATGAAAACATAGCTAAAATTACAGGTTTTAAGCTCACTGTTGATGAACAGGCCTAGAAGATGATAGAACAGTCAGCTCTCAGCCCGCTGCATGCTGTAGGCTACATGGACCAATACAGAATATAGTCACTACTGATCACTTTTCAATCATGTGTAGGAGCCTAAATGAAATTAAAAGTGAAATTAAAGTCCTATGTTGCAAAAAAGGGCATTTTTAACTTGTGGCCATCCACAATGATATGAATCGATAACTGACGCTGCTTCTAGGTGATGTATCCGTTGGTAGCATACGATTTAGAGAAATCAGGAGTAGGCTAGTTTGGGCTAGTTTGCTGCAACACAACAGAGGTGACTGCATTTGCACCTTCTCCAGAATAATAACGAGGAATGAGGGTAGGAAAAATACCTGTTTCAATGGCATTTGTGCTTTCAGAATAACGGATTCAGGTTCACACCTTATGGGCCTCTATACATAGATTACACTTGACCAGTATTTTGTCCTTGATCTTGAGGAGGGAGAAATAGTGTCGGTGTTTCCATGGCAGAGAGCTCCCGTTGTCAGAGCCATAGACAGAGCTGCCAGCCGTGTAGCGAGGGATTGTTGATGCATTGCGCACGGGTACTTTCTAACGTGTTACTCCTACCTGGATGTATGTATGGTGCAATGTGAGGAGGTGGAAACATGCCAAGCGCTGAGGTAGCAGTTTTTAAAAGTTATAGGGGGGTCAGCTCCAGCTGGTTCTGACCAGTTAAAGACCGGAAATCTATTTTAGAAGATCAGAGAATAGATGGGAGTAAGAATGCCTCACTGACTAAAACTCATTACACATAACATATAGGGGAGACACACAGAGCTCAGTAAAGAGCATTCGTGCAGAGCGAGGTGCACACGTGATCACACGCAACAACAGAGCAGCAGAGCACGGGAGAACACGAGAGCACTGAGAAACTACCACACAGCTCTCCCAGAGCACGGGAGAACACGAGAGCACTGAGAAACTACCACACAGCTCTACCAGAGCACGGGAGAACACGAGAGCACTGAGAAACTACCACACAGCTCTCCCAGAGCACGGGAGAACATGAGAGCACTGAGAAACTACCACACAGCTCTCCCAGAGCACGGGAGAACATGAGAGCACTGAGAAACTACCACACAGCTCTCCCAGAGCACGGGAGAACACGAGAGCACTGAGAAACTACCACACAGCTCTCCCAGAGCACGGGAGAACATGAGAGCACTGAGAAACTACCACACAGCTCTCCCAGAGCACGGGAGAACATGAGAGCACTGAGAAACTACCACACAGCTCTCCCAGAGCACGGGAGAACACGAGAGCACTGAGAAACTACCACACAGCTCTCCCAGAGCACGGGAGAACATGAGAGCACTGAGAAACTACCACACAGCTCTACCAGAGCACGGGAGAACACGAGAGCACTGAGAAACTACCACACAGCTCTCCCAGAGCACGGGAGAACAAGAGAGCACTGAGAAACTACCACACAGCTCTCCCAGAGCACGGGAGAACACGAGAGCACTGAGAAACTACCACACAGCTCTCCCAGAGCACGGGAGAACACGAGAGCACTGAGAAACTACCACACAGCTCTCCCAGAGCACGGGAGAACACGAGAGCACTGAGAAACTACCACACAGCTCTCCCAGAGCACGGGAGAACACGAGAGCACTGAGAAACTACCACACAGCTCTCCCAGAGCACGGGAGAACACGAGAGCACTGAGAAACTTACCACACAGCTCTCCCAGAGCACGGGAGAACACGAGAGCACTGAGAAACTACCACACAGCTCTCCCAGAGCACGGGAGAACACAAGAGCACTGAGAAACTACCACACAGCTCTCCCAGAGCACGGGAGAACACGAGAGCTGTGTAGGCAACTCCAAAAACCTTGGATGATAACAGAACTTAAATGAGCATTGTGTGGGGCTCATCAGTAGCTGGGATATATTTTGAGTCGGATACTTCTATATATTTGTTCTTTCCTCCCTCCTCTGACTAAAGGTAAATAACTGTGGGCCTGACAGAGCGGGGCGAGGCATTCAGTGAATTCATTCATTCTAGTGGTAGAGTGTCCTCCCAGAGACTGAGAGGTTGTGGGTTCAATCCCCGGCCGGGTCATACCAAAGACTAAAAACGGGACCCATTGCCTCCCTGCTTGGCACTCAGCATCAAGGGTTGGAATTGGGGGGCTACATCACCAAATGATTCCCGAGCGCAGCACCGCTGCTGCTCACTGCTCTCCCGGGAGATGGGTCAAATGCGGAGAACAAATTTCACACACTCAGGTGTGTGACAATCAGTGGGACTTTAACTTTAATCTGTTGTCAGCGGGCTAGACGTGTTTTCCAGCTCTCCTGGTGGACGGCTTTAATGAGACACTGACCGATAGCATTCCTATATGATAGCATTCCTATATGATAGCATTCCTATATGACAGCATTCCTATATGATAGCATTCCTATATGATAGCATTCCTATATGATAGCATTCCTATATGACATGAAGAGTTAAGGAGTTGCGTGAAGCAGACATAAATATTTCTAGCCGACGGCAAGAAAAGTACTCTGCCTAAAATATCATGCTGTAGAGCATAGGCAAGTACTCTTTATATGTATAGTAAATTGTGTTTGTAACTTAATTGTGGCTCATTCAGTCATAAATTTAGAATAGTAGTAAATATTGTAGATGGATGAGGGACAAAGTAGTGAAGATGAGATCATTTCAATGGGGTTTTAGTAACAGAGGGAACTGTTTTAGTAAGGGGTTTTAGTAACACAGGGAACTGTTTTAGTAAGGGGTAAGGGGTTTTAGTAACACAGGGAACTGTTTTAGTAAGGGGTTTTAGTAACACAGGGAACTGTTTTAGTAAGGGGTAAGGGGTTTTAGTAACACAGGGAACTGTTTCAGTAAGGGGTAAGGGGTTTAAGTAACACAGGGAACTGTTTTAGTAAGGGGTAAGGGGTTTTAGTAACACAGGGACTTGTTTTAGTAAGGGGTAAGGGGTTTTAGTAACACAGGGAACTGTTTTAGTAAGGGGTAAGGGGGTTTAGTAACACAGGGAACTGTTTTAGTAAGGGGTAAGAGGTTTTAGTAACACAGGGAACTGTTTTAGTAAGGGGTAAGGGGTTTTAGTAACACAGTGAACTGTTTTAGTAAGGGGTTTTAGTAACACAGGGACTTGTTTTAGTAAGGGGTAAGGGGTTTTAGTAACACAGGGACTTGTTTTAGTAAGGGGTAAGAGGTTTTAGTAACACAGGGAACTGTTTTAGTAAGGGGTAAGGGGTTTTAGTAACACAGGGAACTGTTTTAGTAAGGGGTAAGGGGTTTAAGTAACACAGGGAACTGTTTTAGTAAGGGGTAAGGGGTTTTAGTAACACAGTGAACTGTTTTAGTAAGGGGTAAGGGGTTTTAGTAACACAGGGAACTGTTTTAGTAAGGGGTAAGGGGTTTTAGTAACACAGGGAACTGTTTTAGTAAGGGGTAAGGGGTTTTAGTAACACAGGGAACTGTTTTAGTAAGGGGTAAGGGGTTTAGCAACACAGGGAACTGTTTTAGTAAGGGGTAAGGGGTTTTAGTAACACAGGGAACTGTTTTAGTAAGGGGTAAGGGGTTTTAGTAACACATGGACTTGTTTTAGTAAGGGGTAAGGGGTTTTAGTAACACAGGGACTTGTTTTAGTAAGGGGTAAGGGGTTTTAGTAACACAGGGAACTGTTTTAGTAAGGGGTAATGGGTTTAAGTAACACAGGGAACTGTTTTAGTAAGGGGTAAGGGGTTTAAGTAACACAGGGAACTGTTTTAGTAAGGGATAAGGGGTTTAAGTAACACAGGGAACTGTTTTAGTAAGGGGTTTAAGTAACACAGGGAACTATTTTAGTAAGGGGTAAGGGGGTTTAGTAACACAGGGAACTGTTTTAGTAAGGGGTAAGGGGTTTTAGTAACACAGGGACTTGTTTTAGTAAGGGTAAGGGGGTTTAGTAACACAGGGAACTGTTTTAGTAAGGGGTAAGGGGTTTTAGTAACACAGGGAACTGTTTTAGTAAGGGGTAAGAGGTTTTAGTAACACAGGGAACTGTTTTAGTAAGGGGTAAGGGGTTTTAGTAACACAGGGAACTGTTTTAGTAAGGGGTAAGGGGTTTTAGTAACACAGGGACTTGTTTTAGTAAGGGGTAAGGGGTTTTAGTAACACAGGGAACTGTTTTAGTAAGGGGTAAGAGGTTTTAGTAACACAGGGAACTGTTTTAGTAAGGGGTAAGGGGTTTTAGTAACACAGGGACTTGTTTTAGTAAGGGGTAAGGGGTTTTAGTAACACAGGGAACTGATTTAGTAAGGGGTAAGGGGGTTTAGTAACACAGGGAACTGTTTTAGTAAGGGGTAAGGGGTTTTAGTAACAGGGAATTGTAACACATATCTGGTTAGAGTGCACATACAGAGACAAGGAGGGCAGCTTTGAATTGCCCATTAGGCAGCTTTGTCCATTAGGACAATTCAAAGGACAGATCAGGGACCAATTCAAAGTGTTTAGCACCTTACTCAGCACTGTGCATTCTGTATATTGTATTTTATATTCATTTGTATCAGATTTTTTGTATTATTGTGTTTTGTATCTATAATTGTATTTTTATGTTTATAGTTTTATATCATGTTTTGTTTGGAGGGCTCCCTTCCAGAAGATACCTCTGGGTTAATGGGACAGACAAGGTTAAATAGATTGATCAAATTGTATAGAAAGATGAATACTTACATAGCCTTTCTGCAGACCTGCACAGCTGGGATCAGTCTCCTCCGCCCCTCCTGTGATGTGTTGTATTTGTTCAGGTCAAACTCATCCAGAACCCCCTCTGACATCTGCAGCATGTAGGCCAGGGCTGAGCACTGTATTGGAGTCAGTTCGGTTGATGTCTTCTTCTGCATGTAAGCTTGGATGTTCTGCTGAACTGAATGGTCATTCATCTCCATCAAGCAGTGGAGGAGATTGATGTACCTCTCTGGGGAGATGTTCTCCTCCTCATCCCCCCTGTTCTTGAGGAATCTGCTTGTTTCCTGGATGCTCTCTGGACTCCTCTCAATCTGAGGCAGCAGGCCTCGTAAGAGTCTCTGATTGGACACCAGAGAGAGGCCGTGGAGGAAGCGGACAAAAAGGTCCAGGTGTCCATTCTCACTCTGCAAAGCTTTGTGTACCGCCCCCCTCAGCAGCTCATTCAGAGACAGTTCATCCGGAGGCTCCTCACTCCTCCACGGATCAGCATCAAGGAAGGGCTCCAGTGCCTCCATGTTCTTGGTTGCGTAACAATGGTAAATGTAGACAGCTGAGAAAAACTCCTGAATGCTCAGATGCACAAAGCAGTAGACTGCCCTCTGAAAAAGCACTGACTCTTCTTTGAAGATTGCTGTGCAAACCCCTGAGAACACTGCTGCCTCTTGGACATTGAGGCCACACTCTTTCAGGTCTTCTTCATAGAACATGAGGTTGCCCTTCTCCAGATGGTCAAACGCCAGCTTTGCAAGCTTCAGGAGAACTTCCCTGTCGGCCCTCAAGAGCTCCTCCTGGTCGGTCTTGATTTCCCCTTGATACTTCTGGTTCTTCAGCTTCATCTGAATGAGCAGGAAGTGTGTGTACATCTCAGTCAAGGTCTTGGGCATCTCTCCCTGCTTCTCTGTACTCAGCATGTGCTCAAGGACTGTGGAAGAAATCCAAGAGAAGACTGGTATGTGGCACATGATGTAGAGGCTCCTTGATGTCTTGATGTGTGAGATGATTCTTCTGGCCAGGTTCTCATCACTGATTCTCTTCATGAAGTACTCCTCCTTCTGTGCGTCATTGAACCCTCGTACCTCTGTCACCCGGTCAACAAACTCAGAAGGGATCTGATTGGCTGCTGCAGGTCGGGAGGTTATCCAGAGGAGAGCAGAGGGGAGCAGATTCCCCTGGATGAGGTTGGTCAGCAGCACATCCACTGAGGTTGACTCTGTGACATGACAGCAGGTCTGGTTCTTTCTGAAGTCTAGGAGCGGTCGGCTCTCATCCAGACCATCAAAGATGAACGTGGCTTTAGAGACAGCAAGTTGCTCTGCATCTTCCATGTGTAGTTCTGGGTGGAAAACATTCAGTAGTTGGAGTAAACTGTACCGGACATGTCTAATCAAATTTAGCTCCCGGAAAGGAAGCACAAACATGACTTCCACATCTTGATTTGCCTTTCCTTCAGCCCAGTCTAAGATTGACTTCTGCACACAGACGGTTTTTCCTATACCAGGGACGCCCACAGTCAGCACAGTTCTGATGGGTCTCTCTTGACCAGGCAGGGGTGTGATGTGTCTCTCTTGACCAGGCAGGGGTTTGATGGGTCTCTCTTGACCAGGCAGGGGTGTGATGTGTCTCTCTTGACCAGACAGGGGTTTGAAGATGTCATTGTAGTTGATGGGTGTGTCACTGGTGATTTGTTTCCTGGATGCTCTCTCAAGTTGCCAAACCTCATGTTCATTATTAACCCCTTGACTCTGTCCCTCTGTGATGTAGAGCTCAGTGTAGATGCTGTTGAGGAGGGTTGCATTCCCTGTTTTTATGATTCCCTCAATCACATGTTCAAACCTCCTCTTCAAAGTGGCTTTATGATCCTCTACGGCTCTTTGGAGACCTCTAACAACTAAGGAGAGACAGGAAGTACAAGAAATTAGATTGACAGGAATACAAACATTCATAGCAAATATGACTACAAATATGACTACAGGCTTGATTTCTGATATGATTTCTTTTCTATAGTCTACCTTCAGGAATTTGGTAGTCCTCTCTTCTGCTTACAAGGGTTATTGATTGATAATTATATATGTATTTTCTTATTTTCTTGGTGTCTCATTATGTGACTGTAACCTAGGACAAGTGATGTTAATATTGTGTATTTTCCTGTTGTCCTTTTCTCCAGTCTAGGTATTGAATCTCTTGTGTGTTGAACAAATGTCAGTAATGTATATGTGACAAGGATGTCCTCCTGTGGGCAGCATGATTTATCCAGTTCCCAGCTACACAGCTGTCTAGAATTGTGATCACTGGCCGCACCCATGGGTGCAGCCTGCTTAGCCTATTAAGGCCTTCTACTGACTTTTGCTCTAGTTTGTAACTCGCCCTGATGAAGGCCCCATGGCCGAAACATGTTGGCTGTTTTATTTTATTCTGTTCTAAGATGAACTAGCCGATAATTAAAGCTTTATAATCAAGGAGAGTGCCTTGGACCTTTTTGATGAATGCATGGCAAAGCTCTACAGATGGTGAGAGGATCTAAATCATGTTAGAGAGCAGATTACCAAGTGAATCTCTTACTTGTTTCATCACCTCTCTGAACGTACTGCTCTCTGGGTGGCTGCAGTACAGGTGGTGTTCTGGGTCTCTCTCTACACTGGGGGCAGGCGTGCTCTGCTGATGGACCAGGTGGTGTTCTGGGTCTCTCTCTACACTGGGGGCAGGCGTGGTCTGCTGATGGACCAGGTGGTGTTCTGGGTCTCTCTCTACACTGGGGGCAGGCGTGGTCTGCTGATGGACCAGGTGGGGTTCTGGGTCTCTCTCTACACTGGGGGCAGGCGTGGTCTGCTGATGGACCAGGTGGTGTTCTGGGTCTCTCTCTACACTGGGGGCAGGCGTGGTCTGCTGATGGACCAGGTGGGGTTCTGGGTCTCTCTCTACACTGGGGGCAGGCGTGGTCTGCTGATGGACCAGGCTGCTGCCAGTAGGAAGTGATGCAGGCTCTGCAGAACCTGTGTCCACAGGAGGTGAAGACTGGGTCCCTCAGCATCTGCTCACACACAGCACACCTGGACTGATCCTCAGTCAGGGCTGCCCTGCTCCCCTCACTGCAGGGACAGAGGAACCATGTGTGTTAAGAGATGTTTCATACAGTAGGAACACCAGGGTAAGAGGGTGTTGGCGGGTTTTTGGGATAATGTCAAATAGATTTAAGACTGTCTCTATCAAGGACAAAATAGTGGTGTGTGTGTGTGTGTGTGTGTGTGCGCGTGTGTGTGTTTTTAGATGTAGGACTAGAATTTAGAAGTCAGATTTAGCTTTAAGAGAGAGACACACACATGGAATGAATGACTGAATGAATGGAAATGAATGAATAAAAATGTTTATATGGAGTCACACAGGGATAGATTTCAAGACATACAGAGAGAGAAAGATGAAGAGAAAGAGAGGGAAGGACTCACACACAGATAGAGAGAGAGATAGATTTAGCTTTAAGAGAGAGACACACATGGAATGAATGACTGAATGAATGGAAATGAATGAATAAAAATGTTTATATGGAGTCACACAGGGATAGATTTCAAGACATACAGAGAGAGAAAGATGAAGAGAAAGAGAGGGAAGGACTCACACAGAGAGAGAGAGAGAGATATATAGATAGATAGATAGATAGATAGATAGATAGATAGATCCGTAAATAGACAGACAGACAGATACTGTAGACAGATATAGATCCGTAAATAGATAGACAGATATATAGATAGATCCGTATATAAAAAGATATAGAGATAGACACAGACAGACAGATAGACAGAGATAGATAGATAGATAGATAGATAGATAGATATAGATAGATAGATCCGTTTATAGAAAGATATACAGACAGACAGACAGACAGACAGACAGATCCGTTTATAGAAAGACAGACAGACAGACAGACAGACAGACAGACAGACAGATAGATAGATAACATTATACATTATAAGCTGCTATACTCTTTCTCTGAAAGGGATTGGTTGCACCCTAGATCTGTCACACTTCATTTTTATGATAAACATGACTCAAGAGTTTGATGTAAATCTTCCTGTTAACTTCACTTTAGTGAATAACTAACATGTCACCTTTATTAAATAACATCAGTGGTTCATATTTACCTTTTCTCATCGAGGGTCTTTCCATCACTGAAGTTGATAGGACGATTCATAGACCAGTCACTCTTCATGGACACACAGCTGGGTCCAGGTGAGGGTGGTCTCTGCTGTTTGATCCTGTCAAAGACACAGAGACATCACCAGAGTATTATCAGCTGGAACTGCAGTGATTGTTGGAGTGAAAATGTAAATCAATATGAACCATGAAAAAGACGCCCATATGAAAGTAACTTCACCCCATACAAGCCTACACATGATGACATCAGCCCACACATGATTAAAGGAGTAGTAAAGGGAAAATGCATGTTTAGCCCTGTTTTAAGGTTACTTATGATCATATACAATGGTTCAGATCAAAACGTTGACAAAACTAGCACTTTTGAGAAAGTCTGATAATTGCTCTACCACCGTTTAGGTCATACAATGGATGTGGGTGGGCACCTTGAAAAATCTTTCAAAAACATGTTAAACCCTCGATTTCAAAGACAAGAAGCTCGTACAAGTGTACGTGTGTGTGTGTGTGTGTGTGTGTGTGTGTGTGTGTGTGTGTGTGTGTGTGTGTGTGTGTGTGTGTGTGTGTGTGGGTGTACTGCTAGAGATGGGGCTAGGATTCAGAAGTCAGGTTTGGTGTATAGTCAGCTGAACAGCTCTGAGAGAGAGAGAGACACAAGGAGTCACACAGAGACAGAGATTTAGAGACATACAGAGAGAGAGAGAGAGAGAGAGAGAGAGAGACGGGTAGATAGATGGAGAGAGAGAGAGAGAGAGAGAGAGAGATAGATAGACAGATAGATAGATAGATAGTTACAGGCTCCTACTCTGAAAAGGATTGGTTGCTCCATAGATCTGTCACACTTCATTTTTATGATTCATTTTTATGATGAACATGTTATGATCTTAATGCTTAATTCCTTTTAAAGAATAACTCTAATATGTCACCTTTATTAAATAACATCAGTGGTTCAATATGAACCATGAAAAAGATTGGAGGAATGTCTGAGTGGGAAAGGATGGCTATCAAGGTGGGTGTCGGTAAGAACACATAGGAGATGCTGGGTAACCTTTGACCTCTTTACAGGTGAAGCTCCGCCCTCTACACCTGGGTGGGTGGGACAGTGGCTGGGCAGCCAGGAGGGACAGAGAGTTGGTCGGCTCTTTTAGGATTTTTAACATCCCCCGGTCTCAGAAGCACATTTCCCCTCCTGGTAGGGTGGGTTTGATACCGCTACAGCCTTCTCCCCTGTCTCTCCCCTTCTCCTCACCCCTCTCACCCCTACTGTCTCAATAAAGAGAAAACTAGCATCTCACCTTCATTACAGGATATAAAATAACAGCACTGGTCATTATTACATACCTTTTCCCATCAATGAAAAGAATAGTACATCATTTAATGGACAATTAATTAGCATCTGCATTAATCAGTTGATGAGAACAATAACTATTAATAATAAGCTCTGCAGGATCTGGGTTGAGATCTACATTATGCAGATGCCACTGGTATTGTCCTACGGTTGTCAAAGCTAACTAACAAGTTTGTGTGAGTGTCATCCACAGTACTCCACCCTGGTGGCAGTTGGTGCTTTTAAATTCATACCCGTTTTCTAACTTGTCACTACAGTTTATCCTACGGTTCCCAGGATTCCTACAGTGTAAATATCTAAGCTGTGACATTTATTCTTCTTGAGATAGAGCTGTCTGAAGCAGGCCATGTTTTCCTCATGCCTGCCCTCTAGTGCTGGTGTGCAACGGTATTGCTTTTCATAAGTTAGAGTGGTGAGCAAGTCATGAGATTAGACACCAAACCCCACATACCAACATCTCACTCACTGAGGTAATTTGAAGAGGGTGAATATTAATTGATGACTACTTTGACAAGGTTGATAAGAATCTGGTCAATATGAGCCAGGAAACGCACAGTAGGGTCTATAAGTTGAGCTGAAGGTAGAGGTTAATAATGACTGACTACAGAGGTAATCATAGATGTTGGTGCAGTTTATGTTTTAGTATAAAACAGTTTAATGACAACAATCTGAAGTTCCTACCGTGACTCAGTGGTAAGATCTCCTTCTCTGAAGTTGATTGGTCGATCCATAGACCTGTCACTCTTCAGGGACATACAGCTGGGTACAGGTGAGGGTGGTCTCTCCTGCTGGATTGAGCTTCAACACAACAGAGAGAGACCTTCAGTCTCATGTATTCTGACTAAAGATGATGTCATCATATCACTGCTGAGCTCTGAGGTGGAGACCAGTCATGAACAGTTCTGGATTCTCATCTTACCTCTTAGCTTTGGTGTCCGTGTGATGTTCCCCAGAGAGACTCATTTCAGAGGCAGTCTTCTCCTCCTCTCTCTCTCCAGAGAGACTCATTTTAGAGGCAGTCTTCTCCTCCTCTCTCTCTCCAGAGAGACTCATTTCAGAGGCAATGTTCTCCTCCTCTCTCCACAGAGAGACTCATTTTAGAGGCGGTGCCCCTGAAAAGCAGTCAAATTATTAATAGATCCATTGGTAGGTTGATGGTTTATAAAGCAGAGATGAATGTGCATCTTTTTCACATACAGCATGACGCTCTTATGGCACAACAGTCCCAGAACAGCTCAGTGACAACATGATGTCAACAACAAAAAACAAACATCTTTATTTGTCATGCGGTGAGACACACGCACATCACACAATGTAGGTGGCGAAACACACAACACACACACACACACACACACACACACACACACAACACACACTCTCCACTGTCATGAGAGAAGCTGCCTCCCTCAGAAACCTGTCCAGCTCCTCCTAGAGAGACTGGGCAGCTCAGTGAGTAGAAGGAGCAGGAACGTGGTCCTGGTTGTCAGAGAGACTGGGCAGCTCAGTGAGTAGAAGGAGCAGGAACGTGGTCCTGGTTGTCAGAGAGACTGGGCAGCTCAGTGAGTAGAAGGAGCAGGAACGTGGTCCTGGTTGTCAGAGAGACTGGGCAGCTCAGTGAGTAGAAGGAGCAGGAACGTGGTCCTGGTTGTCAGAGAGACTGGGCAGCTCAGTGAGTAGAAGGAGCAGGAACGTGGTCCTGGTTGTCAGAGAGACTGGGCAGCTCAGTGAGTAGAAGGAGCAGGAACGTGGTCCTGGTTGTCAGAGAGACTGGGCAGCTCAGTGAGTAGAAGGAGCAGGAACGTGGTCCTGGTTGTCAGAGAGACTGGGCAGCTCAGTGAGTAGAAGGAGCAGGAACGTGTTCCTGGTTGTCAGAGTGCACCAGAGCTCACTGGGAACAACACTATATTCCACTACTATGCATATTCTGGATCTGCATTTACAACGTTGCTCTAACATTTTTCCACTGCTGAATCACCAAATTTCCCCCTAGAGGGATAATTAAAGTCATCCATCCATCCATCTCTAATCTGTCCTCAGTGTTTAGTGCGGGCTACTGGCTGGCTATTCCTTTGCTCAATTATAGCCACTGCCCCAGCAATAGAAGAGTTGTTTTAACACATCTTCGTCGTGGGTCCAGGCAGATGAAGATGAGTCAGTTAGTTCAACTCTTCTACAGCTAGGACTCTATTGCTCCTCAGTTCAACTCAACTGTATTGTAGTCAGGGTGATAAATCAAGACACATCAGACAATACCTTCTTCACTTCCCTTGGTTTATATGCAGCACAGATCAATTACTACAGGTGTGGCCAGATTGACAATCAGTGGTCATGTTGTCAATCAAAATCAGTTCAATCAGTTAATTCAGTAATGTTACAGGGCTCCGTTTCCATGTAATCCATAATGGGTGCTCTAAATTATCTTCGCCAGCAGGTGTCAGTAGTGTATAAAGCATTTATGGGGCCTGAATAGACCTAATGGATCTAGGGACGCGGAAGTGGCGATCGGGCGGTAGATTCTACGTGTTTGGTTCTGGTGAGACTGCATAAACTGTACTCTGACTGTAACATGTCTACTAGTTCGGATGGTGGTGGTGGTAGTGGTGGGTACAGGACACAAATGGAGTGGAGTGTGGCGAGGCCGAGGAGGAGCTTGAAGAGGAGAGATCGGGGGCAGGGATCGGGAGGTAGTGAGTCCGAGGGTGGCTGTGTGAAGCAGTCGAGACTCGGTGGAGGTAGCTCTCGGATGAGCCCCGGTCGTGTCGTGGAGTGGAAGGTAATTGTGGAGTTTGATCAGGATGGCGGGCACTGTCATCCCCTTAAACTGACTACGGCGATCGAGAAAGAGATAGGGAAGGTGAAGTTTGCTCGGTTTCTCGGCAATAGGCGAGTGTTGATTTGTGCTAACAGCGAGATACAGAGTAGCAAGATCCTGGGGTTGTCGTCGCTTGGCGGGGAAAGGGTGAAGGCTCATGTTCCGGGTGCAATGGCGCGGTTGAAGGGTGAGATTTCGGGTGTGCCTGTGAGTGTGTCTATGGAGGAGATCAAGAAGGAGCTGCGTGGAGGCAAGGTGGTTGAGGGCACTAGACTTATGAGCAAGAGGGATGGCGCGCTGACGGCCACCTTGTCGGTGGTTCTTCAGTTTGAGAAAGCCCTTCCTCCATCAGTGCAAATGGGTTACGTGAGGTATAGTGTGAGGGCGTTCATCCCCAAGCCGCTCAGATGTTTCAAGTGCCAGAGAATGGGGCACACAGCACAGCAGTGTAAGGGTCAGGTTAGATGCGCCCGTTGCGGGGGCCAACATGAGTATGGGAAGTGTGAGGTAGATGCCAAGATGCGTTGTTGTAATTGCAGGGGTGAGCACAGTGCTGCATATGGTGGATGTGTAGCGCAGATTGAAGCCAGGGAGGTCCAGCGGGTTAAGGTGGTGACAGGGGTTTCATACGCGGAGGCACTGAAGACGGTTAGGGCGGCGGGGCCGAGCAGCAGGCCTCCTAGTGGTGTGACTGAGAGTGCTGCAGTGCAGAGTGTTGGTCCTGTGCCGGTCAGGCGGCCCCAGCCCCAAGCTCCAGCTCCACCGCCTAGTGTGTGTTCCCACAAATGTAGTGTTGGCGATGACACACTGGTAGTGGGCAAGGTGGATTTTGTGGCCTTCATCTGTCATGTCATGAATGTTGCAGCACAGCATAAAGGGAAGAGCGATAAGATCAAAGCCATTGTGGAGGCAGCCGAAAGATTCCTTGCGGTGACGGAGGTTAAAGCGGAACAGATCCATGCTTTGTTGAATAAACCAGTGGATAATGGGGAGGGTTGACACCTTACTGATGGTGCTTCACATTCTGCAGTGGAATGCTAGGAGCCTTGTAGCCAATGGCCAAGAATTGAAGAAGTATATATATGAGTTAGATGTAGTTCCTGATGTTGTGTGTGTGCAGGAGACTTGGCTGCGGCCTCAGTTGGATTTTGTGATCCCCGGGTTCAGGTCTGTAAGGAAAGATCGGGCGCACAATCAAAGTGGTGGGGGGTGTGCGACTTTTCTGAAAGATGGGCTAGCCTATAGGGAGGTGCCCTCTCCTGTGGATGTTGAATGTGTTGTGGTTGATTTGTGCAGCCCCCGGGAGGGGGGCAATATTAGGGTGGTCAATTTCTACAATCCGTGTAAGTCGCTTACAGTGGACATGTTCCAGGACATAGCTGGGGCGGTGTCTACGAAGGAATTGTGGGTTGGGGATTTTAATGCACACAACAGTTTATGGGGCAGTCTTCATACAGACAGTAATGGTCAGGTGGTGGAAGACGTGTTGGATGGAAGGTCGCTGGTCTGCCTTAATGATGGGCAGGGCACGAGGCTTGATGTGAATAGGGGTACAATGTCCTGCCTGGATCTTACGCTGGTGTCAAGTAGTCTGGTGACGGCCTGTGAGTGGCGCGTTAAGACCGAGTCGTCTATTGGGAGTGACCACTTTCCAGTTCTCACGGTTGTTCGTGCGAGTGTGTATGTGCAAGACGGGTGTGCACTTACTGGGTGGTGTTTCGGGAAGGCTGACTGGGAGGTCTTTAGGTTGTCTTGTGAGGGCACGGCTCATCTGGTTTCTCTTGAAGGTAGCATAGAGGACTGCGCAGCTGAGATGGCTGGTCATATTTTGAATGCTGCCACTGTGAGTATACCAAGACGGTTGACCCAGCGTAGGAAGAAGGTGGTGCCGTGGTGGAATGAAGAATGCAGTAGTGCGGTTCGAGCGCGGAACAAGGCTGTTAGAGTTTTGAGGAGGGACCTGTCGCCCGAGAATTTGGTTGCCTACTGTCGACATGGCAGCCCAAACCACAGGTTCGCCTGCTTGGGATTCAACCGTTAGCCTTCAACCTAGTACCCCCAGGAGGGAGACAGGGGTATCAGACGAAGGAAAGAAAAGGATAGTGAAAGCGGATAAGAAGAAGTTTCATGTCAGAATTCCCACATCAGATTGGAGGAAAATGACTAAGCAGGAGAGGTCAGTCGTTTTGGAGGAAAGGAACAGAGAGGCACAAGCAAGGAGATTGAGTAAGGTAATTAAGACTGAGGCCCAGCCAGAACCAGGGCAAGCTGAGATTAAACAAGAGCCAGAGCAGCCAAACTGGACCTTTGGATCACTTGACCCTCAGTATACCCCCATTGATCCCCACAGCATTGAGGCCGCTCTTCTGAGTTACAATATGGGCCAGGACCCTGGCAGTCTTCTGAGTTACTCTGATAGGGGCCAGGACCCTGTCAGTAGAGGTTTTTCCAGAGATCCTTTCGTAGGCCTCACAGGAGAGGGATTCACAGGGCCAAGTATGATCGACCTCCCTGTTGAGATCACTAGGCCTGTTAGCGTAGGCCTCACAGGAGAGGGAAGTACAGAGCAGAGTATGATCGACCTCCCGGCTGCGGCCCCTGGGCCTGCTGGGACAGAAGAGTGCATAACCGCCATACGGAGGTTGACAGATTCTTACGTGTAACACCTTGATGGATGCGAACCTGATCTGTCGAGTGTGCTCATCCGTGCTGGATGCTAATCTGATCTGTTGAAAAGTGCTTGAATATTGCTGTGCTAACACGCTTACAGTTAAGAATAAGGACAAAGCAACATGGAAGATAGGAGAAAAACATAGACACACACACAAGCAGACACTCAGACGCACACACACGCAGACTCCACTCACACACACAAGCAGACACTCAGACGCACACACACGCAGACTCAGAACAATGAAAGAGCAAAAATATACATGTTACAAATACATAAACTATATTTCTAAGATGTAATAGAAATGTTATTAAGTTTAGTTATAGGAAATGATTTGTTTGAAAGTAATATTGTGAAAGAATTGAAAGATTTTAACTTTAGAAGGAGATTACAGTATGTTTTACATGTGCCTGGGCGGCGCACCATGTCGTAACCACTTTAGAGTTTTTGTTTAGAAGCTCGGTGGTGAAAGATTGAGAGGAAGTGGGATGTGGAGCAATTGCCTGCCTGGTGCTACGCTACACAGAACACACAGAGGCTGAGGGTGCGTTCTGAGACACACTTGTGGCCTTGACACTTTAGGCCTATGAACTGAACATCCTACTAACTGACTGTCTTAAGGTACAATGAGTGACTTTCAGAGGGATGTTTCTCATGTGAGAGTCCCTCTGAAGTCTAAGTACTGTTACAAAAGGCATGATACGATCACGTGTACAAGAGGTGGCTTGGGGACTTTCCATTGGCGGCATGCTGAGATGGGACAAAATGGTGGTTTCCATATATGGTGTGAGACTGAAGATTCACCGGTTGATTCGAAGGTTCTCGAAGGCGAGCATGGGGTATATAAGGAAGATTTGACTGTTAGTCAGATGAGATGTCTACACTGCCCGCGAGCCTCGCCCGACCCTCCCGAAGCAGACGTTCCGGCTGAAAGAATCTCCCAGTTCTACATCCACGGCGTTCCGACGGGCTGTCTCCGTCTCCTCTTTGCAGAGAAAACCAGACTTTGCAGCAGCCGTTGCGACACGACCAACATCCCCTTCCGTTCCGGAGGGGCCGCGCCTGGTGAGAATTGTGTTCTGTGGTGAAGCGAGTACCAAGGCCAGGTGTTCTCTGCTCCACTAACATCCTATTCTTCTACTCTCGATCATGGTATACGGGTTTCGTGTATGCATATTGTTGATTAAGAAGGGTTTTAAGGTGAAGTTTTATATTAATATTGTGTGATAATTAATCATAGGTTCATTGGCAGGATAAATTCTGATTATAACAGGTTAGGACACATTATTACCACTTAGATTGTATAGATATATATATATAAAATTAGTATGTTTTGTGTTTTGATCCTAAAGTTAGTACTGATTTGGTTCATTCTTTTTATCAAAGTTTTATTGCTGTGCTCAGTTGTGCGCTCTTGGTGGCTAGCAATGTGTAACAAGTAAAAACTTGTATGATCAGTTAAGCATTAAATTTTGTATAACCATTTAATCATTTAATTCATTAAAAATTCCTCTAAAGGGACTGAGTTGTTTCATTCATCATTATTACTCCTGTAATGTAAATAATTAAGCTGTCCAGGCATAACATCTCAAGCTCTTTAAAGGTTGATTCTAGACTCAGTGTGATAATACTCCCTTGCAGTAAATAATATTGCTAATCCTCCTAACCCGACACGTAACAGCTGTCAATAAGGAACAGAGCGGTCGTGAACCAGAGCGGTATACTAGCGGGTGCCTCTCTCTCTTAGGTCACAGAGAGGGCGACCCAGTAAACTGAAATAGGGAGAGCTCTGGGAAGAAGACCGTTAGCAGTCGGGCGCGTCTGTTCGATTTACCGGTTGTAGCTCAAACGTATTGTGCAATTCTCTGAAGGGTAAATCTCGCGAGAGCATAAGCGTAGTGGCATCCTTGGAGATGACCGGTACTGATAAATCCCATAACACCACAGGGATTTCAGGGAGACACTACAAACGGAGTAGGGCTGTTGCTCGTAGGGTGGTGAAAAGCACAAAAAAGAGGACATGGACGGAATTGTGTTCCTCTATTGGAAGGAATGTGCAGCTGGGAGAAGTCTGGTCCATGTTTAAGCGAATGAGTGGGACGAGGGCATCAGTCCGTATTCCAGCACTGAATGTTGGGGAGAGGCTGGCAGTGTCTGATAAAGAGAAGGCGGATATGTTGGGTCGTGCTTTTGCTGCAGTGCATAGTGGGGAGCACCTGGATGAAGTGCATAGGCAGCAGAAGATCTGCACTCTTAGTAGACATGGGAATGTGTGGGATCGGAGAGGTGAGTTTGGGTCAACTCTAGATGTGGACTTTACAATGACTGAGCTCAAACTAGCTTTGCAGGGTACCGGGTATTCAGCCCCTGCGCAGGACCAGTTATGCTATGCCATGTTCCGACAGCTACCCGTGGCATCTTTGCAGCTAGTATTTTTTAATAGAATCTGGAGTGAGGGCATCTTGCCATGTGGGTGGAAGAGTGCAGTGATTTTGCCGTTTCATAAGCCTGGGAAGGACCCTGCTGTGCCTGATGGCTACAGGCCCATCGCATTGACTTCTCATTTGTGCAAATGGATGGAGAAGATGATAGTTCTCAGGCTGTGTCATGTGCTGGAACGGAGAGGGCTACTGAGTCACTGTCAGAGTGGATTTAGGAAAGGGCGTTCCACGCTGGATGCTCTGGTTGGAGTCTGCTCTGATGTTGAAAAGTCAATGAAAATGAAGGAGGGGATGGTGATAGTGTATTTTGACATTGAAAAGGCGTACGACTCTATGTGGAGGGATGGGCTACTTATCAAGTTGAGTCGTTTGGGTATTGTGGGGAGGTTGTACAATTGGGTTATGGACTTTTTAACGGGTAGGACACTTAGTCAAGGTGGGTGCGGACGTCTCAGAGCTGTTCAGCATAGTGAATGGTATCCCTCAAGGGAGTGTGATCAGCCCGGTGTTGTTTAATGTGATGATTAATGATATTTTTGCGAACCTTGAGGGATGCATCAAGTCGGCTCTTTATGCAGACGATGGGGCCATTTGGATGAGGGGAAGGAATGTGCCGTACGTGTTCTGGAAGCTGAGGCAGGCAATTGAGAAGGTGGAAAGGTGGTCTTATGAGTGGGGGTTCAAACTGTCAGCAAGCAAGTCCTGCTACATGGTGTTCACTAATAAGCGCAAGCTCGAGGCTGGGGGGCTCATGCTCTATGGTCGGCCTCTGGAGTTGGTTACAGAGTTTAAATACCTGGGCCTGTGGCTCGACAGCAGGTTTACATGGGCAGTTCACATTCGCCACTTGGAAACCAAGTGCAAAAAGGTTGTCAATCTACTGCGTGCTGTGGCTGGGTGTGACTGGGGGGCAGGAACGCAGTCAATGCTGGACATTTATAGGGCACTGATGAGGTCAGCTCTGGACTATGGGGGTGTGGTGTATGCAGCGGCAGCCAAGTCTACGTTGCTTAAAGTGGATCGGTTGCAATACAGGGCTCTGCGGATCTGTTTGGGAGCTATTAGATCTACCCCAAATAATGCGGTGCTCGTAGAAGGTGGAGAAATGCCACTGGAGCTCAGGTGGGAGAAACTGGCGCTGGCCTACTGGGTTAGGCTGCAAGGGTGTGGGGACGACCACCTTGCTAAACTCACGTTGCGGGATTGCTGGGAACTCAATAGGTTCCAGGGGACTGGGTTTGGGTGGACTATTGAAGCCACAGTGAGGGACTATGGGCTGGAGGGGATGGAGTTCACTAGATCCGCCCCAGTTAGTTGGGTGCCCCCTTGGCTCTTCCCTGAAGTGACCGTGGACAGGCGCGTTCTGGAGAGAAAACATGGATGGCAGCCGGGTGATGTGGGTATGAACACGGGCATGTATCTGCGTGCGAGTTACTACGGGTGTGTGTATGTTACGTCCCCTACTCAGGTGTAATAAAGGTGTAATAACCAGGGGGGAGAAGGAATGAATGTAATAACTAGGGGGGAGAGGGGAACGCAACAGCCTGTGTCTAGACGCACCGGGCCGACGTAACAAGACAGTACTATGGGGATGGATTGCTGTACGGAACCAGGCAGGGAAAACCAAAGATACCGTTCGTCACAA
Source organism: Borostomias antarcticus (assembly GCF_949987555.1). Taxonomy (NCBI): domain Eukaryota; kingdom Metazoa; phylum Chordata; class Actinopteri; order Stomiiformes; family Stomiidae; genus Borostomias; species Borostomias antarcticus. The sequence goes on along the minus strand of NC_140257.1, from coordinate 2,832,831 downwards.
AATTGATGATTTATTACCGCCCACAACAAATGACAATGAACAGAAACACCCCAAGACGACAAAACCACAAAGGGGGAAATGAATGAATTAACAGAGGGCAGGAGATAAGGGACCTAGGGAGAAGGACTGTGAACGGTGCCACTAAGAAGCACAGCCCTACCTTCCCTACACCTCTACCCTATAGACCCTAACAATATCTAACTGAAAACAGAACTAGAGGCCCTAACTAGCCATCTATCTAAGCCTAAACCGGAACCTTACCTACCTGCTACAAAAAGACGTGGCAGCCGCTCACTCTTACCTAGTGTGTTTAACAGAGGGTTACCTACGTGGTGAAAATGTATACCCCAGGGTATCTTACCTAAAGCCCTTCTCCCAGGAGCGGAAGAACACAAGGGGGGGATAACAAGATCACAGTAAACCCAAACTAAGGTAGGTAGGTTGTCAAACAGAAGTAAACAAACAGTAGGCTATAAGAAAACTAAGGTCAATCAACGTCAAAATCACATACAACATACCCCTCTGTCTCCCTCTAACAAACAGGGAACACAGACACATATATATAGGGGGAAGGCCGCCTGCTGATTGGGCAGGAGATGATTGGGGGGAGTTGATTGCTGATGGCAGCCAGGTGGATGCAGTGGCAGCCAGGAGGATGGCAGGAGACAATAGCTGAATCCCAATCTGAGTGCGCAAACCGCACTTGCGGCCCCTCGCACTTGTGGCCTGAGGCCTGAGCACTTAATTGACGTCAGCTGGAAGGGCCAGAGGGTGCAGGGCCGTGAATTAAATGGGACAGCACTTCCAGTTTCGCTCAATGCCCCTCCCACTTCGTTTTCATTGGCTGCCGCGTTCCTCCGACGCAGAGGCTGCTCTGACGCTCCCTTCAGCTCTGCAAATTGACCGATTGACGTCTGTTTTAATTTAATAATAATAAAAAAATTAGGTTGGGTGGGATATGTTTGCAGCATGTGGATTTCAAGATAAATGTTGTGTTATCTGCAAATGTCATCATTTATGTGTGATGCACTCGGATCATGACTCGGATGCACTCAAGCACTGTGTCACATGAGACGCGGTGGGCTGTGGGTATTTTCTGCTCCTAAGTCCGTGAAATTGCGGACTTTCGGTAAGTGCGGTTACAGTGCGCAAAATGGCGGCGTGGCGCACTTGTGGACCTAGCAATTCCGTTTTGGAACTACCCTGAGCCCTTGTGGACTTAGCGGGAACGCGCATGTAAGGCCACAAGGCCGCGAGTGCTCTGCACTTTCGCCTAAGTGCGCGATTTGGGATTCAGCTTATGATTGACAGGACGAATGACAAGGGAGGGTGCACACAGCATGGACAGACACCTGGGGGAGACAAACATGAACAGTAACAAAGCACAGGACAGACACAATACGTAACACCCCCACCCTTAAAGAACAAACCTGTGGGTTTGTGACAATGCTTTCAAGACAAATCTCAATGAACTCAATGTACTGTATAACCTTGTTTGGCCATAGCAAAAAAAACAACAAAGGCCCTGGCAAAATGCCCGGTCATATGTGCTATACTAACAAAAAAACTGCTTCAAAAACAAAGCACCAAAAATAATGAGCCTACATTACCTCATGGACTCATTTTAGCAGTGGAGCCGAGAGAGGGCATCAGCCACGACATTCTCGGACCCCTTTTAGTGGCGCACCACCAATGGAACACCCTGAACCAGTAACGCCCACCGCATAAGGCGCTGGTTATGGTTATACACGCGGTTTAAGAATACCAACGGGTTATGGTCTGTGAAAACTTCAATCTGATACGGGCTGGACCCAAGGTACACCTCAAAGTACTGTAAAGCTAACAATAATGCCAACGTCTCCTGCTCGATGGTTGAGTATCTGGATTGGGCTTTGGTGAACTTACGTGAGAAATAGCAGACGGGATGATCAACTCCGTCTGCGTCTTCCTGTATGAGTACAGCACCCGCACCTACAGCACTCGCATCCACCTCCAGCTTAAATGCTTTGTTGAAATCTGGGGCAGATAGAACAGGAGAGCTACACAGTAATGCTTTAACTGACTCAAATGCAGCTTGACACTCAGCAGACCACCGATAGAACACAGATGGACTGAGCAACCCAGTGAGAGGAGCTGCTACTGTAGTAAAGTTACGACAGAATCCTCTATAGTAGCCAGCCATCCCTAAAAACCTGCGCAGTTGTCTGCGAGTAGCAGGGGCTGGGAAGTCAGCGATGGCAGAGACTTTTGCCGATACAGGGCGCACCTGACCATGTCCTACCTCCTTCCCAAGATAGGTAACTGTGGCCTCACCAAACTCGCACTTGGCCAAGTTGACAGTTAAGTGGGCGTCGGCCAACCGTTGGAACACAACCTGCAAGGAATTCAGATGATCTGCCCAGTTGGCAGAGTGTATGACCAGGTCATCTAAATAGGCTGTGCAGTTAGGCACACCAACCAAGACTGTGTTAACCAGTGGCTGGGGCGTTACAGATGCCAAACGCCATCACTGTATACTGGAGGAAGTTATCTGGAGTGACAAAGGCTGATATCTCTGAAGCCCGAGCTGTTAATGGGACCTGCCAATAACCCTTTAGCATATCAAGTTTACTGACAAAGGTGGCATTACCAATAGTATCTACACAGTCATCTATGCGGGGTAAGGGAAAAGAGTCGGGGTGGTAACGGCATTCACCTTACGATAATCTGTGCAGAACCTGCTTGTACCATCTGGTTTGGGAATCAGAAGACAGGGAGAACTCCACAGACTTGTACTGGGAACGGCTAAACCATGTTCCAACAAATAAGCAACCTCCTGTTGCATGACTTTTCGTTAGGCCTGATTAACCCTGTATGCATGTTGCTTAATCGGGAGCGCATCACGGGCCTCAATATCATGCGTCAAAACAGACGTGCGCGAGGGAACATCGGAGAACAGACAGGGAAAAGACTCGACCACATTTACCATGTCATCCTGCTGCTGTGGGGTTAAATGTGTCAAATGCTCACGGAGAGAGCCCAACATTTCTGAGTTGCTTAGCCTAGCACACTGCTGTGGCAGGTTGCGCAGGATAAAACCATCCGCATCAACAGCATCACTGAGAGCTGTGACATTTAAAACGGGAACACTGGCAACCTCATGGAGCTCACTTTCACTTTCTCTGGCGTGATACAATTTGAGCATGTTTATATGACACACGCGGGACTGACGTCTCCTGTCAGGGGTCTGTATCACATAGTCAGTCTCACCGAGTTGTCTGTCAACGACATAAGGACCACTAAAACGAGCTGACAGTGCGGAACCAGGAACAGGCAACAACACTAATACTTTATCTCCTGGTTGGAGAGACCGCTGGATAGCAGTTTTGTCAAAATGAGACTTCATCTTGATCTGAGAGGAAGACAACGCTTCTCTTGCTAAGGCACACGCCTCATGTAGTCGCCCCCTAACTTGACTGACATAATCCAAAACACTTTGGGGACCAGGATCTGTGGACATCATCTGATCCTTCAGCACCTTCAACGGCCCACGCACAGTATGGCCAAAGACTAAGTCTGCGGGACTGAATTTAAGGGATTCCTGCACTGTTTCACGGACGCCAAATAACACAAATGGGATCCCTTCATCCCAATCCTTGCTAGTGTCAAAACAGTACTTGCGCAGCATAGCCTTGAGCGTCTGATGCCACCTCTCCAAGGCTCCCTGACTCTGGGGGTGGTACGCACTGGACACTTTGTGCGTGATGTTGAGGGTCTTAAGGACCTGAGTGAACAACTTGGACCGAAAGTTAGATCCTTGGTCTGTTTGGATGACTTTCGGGAGACCAAATGTGGCAAAGAATTTGGTCAGGGCGGCTATAACAACCTTAGAGGTTATTTTACGGACTGGTATGGCCTCTGGGTAGCGGGTAGCAGCACACATGATGGTTATCAGAAACTGGTTACCTGATTTGGTGCGAGGAAGGGGACCCACACAATCGACAATGACCCGCTCGAACAGCTCCCCCATCACGGGAATTGGATAGAGAGGAGCTGGAGAGAGAACCTGGTTAGGCTTACCTATGACCTGACAGGTATGACAGGTTTTGCAATGTGCAGCTACATCTTGTTTCAAGGCCGGCCAAAAGAAATGCCTCAAAATACGGTCATATGTTTTTGTGACTCCTAAATGACCGGACCAGGGACTGTCATGCGCTAAAGCCAATACTTGTGCACGAAACGGCTTCGGGACAACAATTTGCCGCACAGAACTCCAACTGCTGTCGGTTCCCTTCTTAGGCATCCATTTGCGTACGAGGAGTCCATCCTCTACCATGTAAGCTACAGTCGGCTTAGCAGCTTGCTCTGAGCTCACAACAGACAAAAAACAGTTAGCTAAACTAGCATCCTGCTTCTGAGCATTTCTTAATGTATCACTGGTAACAGGAAGCAATAAATCACTGGGTTCTGATTGTATATGCTTGTCTGGGCCTCGTTCTTTAACAAGACGGGGGGGTGACACATCATCATCTGCACTGAATAAGTGACCAAACACTGTGTCCTCTAAGTCACATACCTCTTCGCCCACCCTCCGGGCCTGGGCACGGGTGACCACACAGGCTGGAAACGCAGCAGGGAATTCCTTTCCCAAACTGGCTTGTCAGGAGGAGCAAACACTTCCAGCACAGGTAACACCAACCCACCGGCGATATCATTACCCATGATTAACGTGACTCCTTTCACAGGGAGAGAGGATTGTAGAGCAACTTTAAAGTGACCATTGACCAGTTTGGAGTGCAAGCAAACGTGGTGTAAAGGTACTGGCACATGTCCCATTTCTATCCCTTGTAACAGTACACTGTACCCACATGAGGACGCATCTGACCAGGGCAACACATCCGCTAAAATTACAGACTGCGCAGCACCTGTGTCGCGCAGTATACGAATGGGCACCACTTCAGAGCTGTCGTTCAATGACACCGAACCAGTGAATATGAAGGGTGCATAGCTCGGATCAGGTGACTCAGAGCGCACTGTGGTGTCTTGAGTTCCAGCAGCAGGCATGGTCCTAATCAACCCTACAGGTGTACGGGGGTTAGAGAAGGGAGAAGACTGATTAGTCCCCTGTATCCGCTGCCTACAGTCTTGTATCAGATGCCCTTTCTTGTGACAGTAGTAACACTCGCGAGTCTCTTTGGGACCAGGAGATGAAACACATCCTGTCTTCTACCAATGCTTACATGCAGTGAGATGAAACACATCCTGTCTTCTACCATATCTATCAAGAACTAAATATTAAGATCAAGAACAAAAGATCTAAAGCTAAGGATGTGTTTGGGCTGGACTCCTCTTTCCTGAAGAAGCATAGGGAGTCACTCTCAGAGCCCATTACCAAAGTGGTTAATTCCTCTGTTAGAAAGGCTAACACCATTTTTTAAGTCAGGGAATATAAATGAGGTTAGCAACTACAGACTCATTAGCATTCTCCCTATAGTCTCAAAGATAGCTGAGAAGAGTATAGCTGAGCAACTAATCACCCATCTCAACAATAGTCCCTATCCACTTCACCCTATGCAGTTTGGGTTCAGAGCCAACCATTCCACCGAAACCACAAACTGCTTCTTTTTAGAGACTGTAAAAGTGAAAATGGACAAGGGGGGCGTGATTGAAGCCGTGTTTTTAGACCTGAAAAAGGCTGTTGATACCACCAGTCACAATGTGCTCATCACTAAGCTGTCCATGTTTAATTTTTCACCTCATGCCTTAAATTGGATGAGATCATATCTTGAGGGTAGAACACAATGTGTCAGAATAAATGGTGATCTATCACCCCCCTGGAACATAATGTGGGTGTGCCACAGGGATGGATCCTGGGCCCTCTCCTGTTCAGTCTGTACTGTACATAAATGGCCTGCCCTCTGTCTGCTCTGGTTCTCTAGTCCACATGTATGCGGATGACACAGTCATCTATGTGCATGCTAAAAACAAAGCAGAGGCAGCAAGCAAACTCAATGCAACCATGATGCAGGTAGTTCAATGGCTCACTGACTGCTGCCTCCACCTGAATGCAAAGAAAACCATCTGTATGTTCTTTGAAACCAGGCCAGGTCAAGCCTGGCTTGTTTTTGTTCAGGACTGGTCGAACGGAAGCTAGTCCAACACTGAACTAGCTGTGAATTGAAATGACAGGAAATAATGTCTGATAAATTAAGGTCCGCCGGGGCCTTGAACCCCCATCTCCCAGGTGGGAGTCCTGTGCTCTCACCACTACTCTACTTGTGCAGCGGAGATCGGCGGGTTGGTTTTGGTGTCCTTCTTCCAGTCCCTAGTCAGTCCCTCCAGAAAAACGCGATTATGCGATCGCATAATTCATTGCATTATCAGGTAAAAGGCGCAGATTATGCAAGGGTCACATAATTTTAGAAAGAGCGCATTTTCACCGCGATAATCACTGAACTGAAACGTGGAATATGCGGGGCTCGCTTGATTTCATACTTTCCGCATTTTTCTGCTTCAGGTTGTAATGTTTTTCACCTCGTTTGTAGGGTTGCCACCTTCAATGGGGAAAGATAAGGGACACCTTGCCAGCAGTCCCATGCTCACGGAACACAAATCAAGCAGGGGTCTGGGGGTCCTCCCCATGACATTATGAGTGTCAGACATCTAATTTCCTGCATTCTAGTGAATTGCACCAATTTCTGTTTAATATATCTTGTTCAAAGTCCTCTGCTATTCTCATCACGAATGAAGGAAATAAATAGCCAATAAGAGTAGGCTAAAGCACAGCTGCATCGATTATATTAAGATCAAATCAATAAACATCAGATCATAGACATGGGCAAAATGTTTGGTCTGATAAACTTGGAAATAGCAAATGACCTGAACGACCACAGAGACCAGACATCGGGGGTTGTTTATAAGTTCCAAGGCTGCCTTTTAAGGCTGCCTTCAATCATGACGCCGGTCTATACCGTACCTGGTCTAGGCGCTCTCGCATCGGCTATGGTTTTGTTATTTCTCGTATCATTCCAAGCATGTGAAGACGTAGTGTAGGCTATATGCATTAGAGTGGGGTGTGCACGAAAATACAGGACAGGTTCTTGCATTTTTCGCATATTCTTGCAATATTTGCAATGTCCCGCAACTTCAGAAAATCCCCGCTTTTTCAACGCATAAAATCACATAAAAACCCTGCATATTCCATTGTATAATCAAGGATTTTTGCCTGCATAATCAAGGATTTTTGCCCGCGTTTTTCTGGAGGGACTGCCTAGTGTGGGTTGGGGTCAGAATAAGAGTTGGGGTTAGAATAAGGGTTGGGGTTGGGACAGGATCTGACCTATAAGGCAAGGGGTAAAGGTTGGAGTGAAAGGATGAACATGTGGAGGTTTGGGGTATAGTCCCATAAAGTCATCCCCACTGGGGCCTTGAACCCTCGTCTCCTGGGTGGGAGTCCTATGCTCTCACCACTACTCTACTTGTGCAGTGTAGATCGGCGGGTTGATTTTGGTGTCCTTCTTGATTTTGGTGTGCTGGGACTACTGCCTCTTGTGATGCCAACAGAGAAATGCAGGTCAACATTGACCGGAGGGAGGGAGGGAGGGAGGGAGTGATAACCGGACAAACACTATTCTAGGTGCGCTGGCTTACAGCCATGCACAAAAAACCACTGCCTCTTGTGGTAGCAACATAGAACTGCGGGTCAACAACCCGACGGAGGAAGGGAGAGAGGGAGGGAAGGAGGGAGGGAGTGACAACCAGACATTTGCTATCTTTGGTGCGCTGGCTTACAGCCACGCACAAAAAGAGCATCCAAAACACCTGATCCAGATGTCTTCGCTGCTGGTGAGAGGCTCCAAGTGGTGACAGAATGCAAATACCTTGGAATCATCCTAGATTGCAACCTTACATTTAAAAAACAGGTTAAAAAGGTTACACAAACAGTCAAATTCAATCTATCGAATTTTAGGTACATTAGAATCTGTCTGAACATCGAAGCTGCAAAATTGTACTTCCATGCAATCATGTCCCATCTCACTTTCTTTCTCTCCAGCTGGACCCAGGCTTGCAAAACAACTCTAGCACCCATACAATCAGTTTACAAACAGGCTCTGAAGGTTCTGGACAAAAAACCTATCTGTCACCAACACTGCAATATCCTAGATAAGCATGCCCTTTTAAGCTGGGACAACATCATAAAGCTAACGGATGCCAGTCTGGTTTTTAAAATCCTCTGTGGTCTGGCCCCACCACCACTCAGATGTTTTCACTGAGCAGCAGATACAGCAGATCTGTGGTAGCGGGTGATTTTATAGTCCCACTGAGGAACAGCTCATTCAGCCAGTCAGCCTTCTCAGTGAGAGCTGCTGAGACCTGGAACTCCATACCAATTCACATCCGCAATACTGAAACACACAGATCATTCAAGCGCACTCTCAAAACATGGCTAAGAAATAATCAGGCAAGTGACCATAACAGCCCTGGTCACACTACAGCCTCCTGACCTTGCCTGCCTGCTTGCCTGCCTGTTCATGTGGTACCTTTACGTCTGTCTGTCTGTCTGCTCGTATACCATTGTCTGTCTAGTACTGTCCTTGCTTTTTGTCGTTGTAATCTGTCTTGTATTCTCTCTGCATTTTGTATTATATTTTCATTTCTTGTCTGTTAATTACTATGTTCTAAATGTGCATGAAATGTCTTTTTACTGTCTTATCTTTTCCTAATCTGTTTTTTAAAATGTCTTTCTTACTGTTTTTATCCGGCACTTAACATCTTTCCCAGGGACAGCAGTTGAAAACTAGCTACTCAGCTAACACGGGCACATTTACTATGAGGGCTCATTTTCTAAAATGTTCCTACAATTGTTGATTAATGTGCATTGTCCCTGTAAAAAAATAAACTGAATAAAGAATAAAGTAAAGTATTAACAGGCTATAATATTAGCACAGCAGTGCAGAGATTACAAGATTGGATTCAAGATTATTTTAAGAGCAGGGAATGTGCGCCGGACATGGAAGACAAACAAGGATAGAAATGGGCACGGCTGATTAGCTGATAACTCTTGTAGGCTAGTAGACTATTAACTAACAAGTAGTTTATTGTTCAGCACAAGTTCGGTCTGAACCCATCGTAAATCCCTTAGCGATGCCCTCTGTTCATCCCGTTACAGTTTTAGCTCAATTAGAGCAAAATGATACCTTTTAAAAAGGAGAGTTGCAGTATAGCGCACATCTACTCTACCTGCGCAAATTACGTTCTTAGTGTGGGCCTACAATACACTATATGAAAATGAATGATGAAGACAAGGTTTTTGTAGGCTACATACATCACTGGAATGTTGCGTTTTAAAATTGTATTGAACCAAATAAAATATAGGGACTATCCATATCTTAATATAAATCCAATCTATGAACAAAAACAACATTTCCTTATGTAAAGGGGCAATTTGATGACATGGCTTTTCTAGCTGTTGGTAGCCTAGGCGTAGTGGTGGGGTACAGACAGCCAGAAAAGCCATGTCACCAAATTGCCCCTTTGAAAATGTTGTTCTCAGATTGGATTTATATTAGGCTATGGATAGTGAACCATATGGATAGTTACAACTGTGTTAATGATTGGTGCCCTTTTTTGGGACTTGTGTATATATATGTCCATGTTTCTCATTCACCTCATGGCTGACGAAGGCTCCACGCTGAAACGTTCTCTCTTTCTGCCCATTAAAATGGCAATTTAATATAGCCTCCCATGAGTGCCGGTCTCTCTTTTTTCATATGGATAGTGACCCGACAGTGAGTACAGGTCAGTTGCCTACTATTTTATTCCCTTCTTTCACGTTCTTCACGTCGTAGCTAGCACTACCCGTTTACTTCAGGTTTTGTTTGCCACCACTACTTTCTGCCACCACACTGTGCACACAACTGCAGTGATGCAACTGTGACGTCGACTCCAAATTGGTCTATTCGACACAACAGTACACCCTTCTCTCTCACTCCTGCTCCCATGCACCCACCTGGAAACAGGAGCTGAGAGGAGAGCTGCAACGATACTGTGCAGTATACTTTCATTCTCAAAAATAATATTGCATTGGTTTTCAGAATAAGAAAAAGTGATAAAAAGAGGAAAAACCAAGGCAAAAGTGAAATCTTGAAACATCTTGAGACATTCCAAGACATCATAAGACATCTTTCAATAGTGACACATCTTAAGACATCTTGAGACATAAATATTCGACATGTCTTAAGACATGTTTTCAGACATGTCTTCACTGACAAAATACATCTCAAGATGTCTTCACAAATGTGTCTTAAGACATCTCAAGACAAGGTGATGACTGGGTATGTTGTCAATCAAAATCAGTTCAATCATTCAATCAGTAATGTTACAGGGCTCAGTTTCCATGTAATTTATATTGGCTGCTCTAAATTATCTTTGCCAGCAGGTGTCAGTAGTGTATACAGCATTTAATGAGGGCTTGAGTAATGAATCTATTACACAATGTGCCTGGAAGCCTCTGTGTTTCAGAAAGCCTCATTTCGCCATCACTAACTAGGCTACTTCCTCGCAAATCCTCCTTTTAGTGCTGCTGGTAACTTCAGTGCCATAAGGAAGTTAGCCTGATACACCGGACATTTCACAAGTGTCTGTTCTGCTTAAATCTGAACGGCTTTTGAAGAACATTTAAAATTGTTTGCATTAAACATAAACAGACATGATGGCAACGAGCGTTTCTAACTTGCAGCCGCTTCTGTGAAGTTTAAAATAGTTTGCAAACATTCACGTAGGAAGGCGAAAGTGAAGCTGAGAGCCAAAGGCAAAAGTGCCTATTAATATTGCCGATTTAAACCCAAAGCTAATGGGGAGCTTGATAACAGGTAATCTGTAAACTCTAGAGCCTTCTCTCTTGCTGAGTGGAAACGTTTGAGTTATTTTCCGCTGCGCCACACCTATCAGCCCCAAGAACACAATGCTGATTCTCTCCCTATTTGAAAACTCTGGTTAAACACTAACTATATTAAATAACAACTCACATCTCTCACTGTTATTTCCACTGATATTCTGAAAGGTTATTCTGAAATAAAGTAGCCTACTTACTCTGTATTGTCCTCTGCTTTGAGATGGTATTATTTTCTGTCGAAGCAAAAGCTGAAACTATTTAGACTTTCGTTTTCAGGTGTGGTCAGGTGTGCCTCTCCCTTCTCTCTCACTCCTGCTCCACCCACCAGGAAACAGGAGCTGAGCGTTGCAGCTGAGAGCAGAGCTGTGGAAAGAGACACATACAGGTTAAACACCCCATACTGTATAAAAACCATCATACTGTCTCTGTGTGTCAGTCGGTCCTTGATGATGTGTGTGAATCATGTGTTTGTTTGGATTATAAGAGATGAGTCTGACTAAAGCTATCTGCAGGTGCAGTGTGCTTCACTTGACCTAAAACAGCACAGAGATCAACAAGGTTACTCATGAGGGTGAAAGTCTCATGGAAGATGGAAAGATGGTCAGGTAAGTTAGTGCTGGCAGTGTGGTGAATAGCCATATGAAAAAAAAATTGTGCTGTAATAATGTCAGTGTTTGGAGTCGACTCACAGTAACTACAGCGCACTTTAAGAACAACCCTCATTTCATTTCAAACCGTTATTTATACTTGTGAAACACTGAGGTTTTGCTCATTTACAGTGAAAATAGAGAAACACTTACTCTGCCCCCATCTCTCTCTCTCCGTCTCTCTCTCTCTTTCTCTCTCTCTCTCCTCCTACCTTTACTCTTAAGATTTCAAAATACTCACTTTATTTTGTTGGCACTACTTCTGAAAAATGTACTCAGCTTGTCCGTACAAAATGGCTCCTTGACTGTTGTTGGGCATCACCCAGATGAAGTATGCTGAAGGTAGAGCTATAAACGTGTTTTACTGTTTACTGTACATTTCACTGCAGCTGACTCACAGAGTACATATTAACAATAGAACACTGATCATTTAGATCATTTATTGTGGTGTATTATCAGTCACTGTACTTCACTTTATAATGCCATGATAACAGCTTAAATATTAACAGGAATCGAAAGCAATTCTGTTTATCTGAACTAAATTGGCTGGACTGATGAAGTGCGCAGCTGGAGTGAGAGAGAGAAAGAAAGAGAGATAGAGAGAGGGGGAGACAGTGAAAGAGAGAGTGGGAGACAGTGAAAGGTAGATATAGTGAAGGAGAGGGCAGGGGAGAGAGAAGGAGACAGAGTCATAGAGAGTGGGACACAGTGAGAGATGGAGAGAGAGGGCAGGAGAGGGAGAGGAAGAGGGAGAGAGTGTGGGAAATAAAGTGAGAGAGGGAGAGAGTGAGAGAGGGAGAGAGACAGGCAGACATAGTGAGAGATGGAGAGAGAGGGAGACAGAGTGAGAGAGGAAGAGAGAGATAGGCCAGGAGAGGGAGAGAGAGGGAGACAAAGAGTGATAGGGAAGGAGAGGGAGAGAGAGAGGGAGACAGTGAGAGAGAGAGAGAGAGAGAGAGAGAGAGGAGGGGCAGGAGAGGGAGGGGTGAGAGAAAGAGAAGGTTGTAAGCACACAAGATAGATCATCTAGCCATGCATCATCTATTGACTGGACTCATGGCTGTGCCCAAAATCTGTCAGCATGCAAGCTGTGCCATGTTAACCAGATCTACAGTCATGCTATAATTTGTGTAACGTCACATATCAGTCAAAAGATCGGTTTAATATTTGGTAAACAACTGATATTACCGTGTTTGTCAGTTCAGCCTCATCCATGATGGAAAGAGTATTCCATGTGTGATGAAAAGTTGAGCTAATGTCATGGCAGCACATCTCTATGAAGCATGAGGCAGTGAAAGATGATTGGCTGAAAAGGAGTTCTGTGAATCAGCACTTGATTGCTCTTCCTCAAGGACCCGGATGAGTATGGGCTTGCATACACATATCCTGTATAATATACACATTACTCTGTGAATAGTGTACACATAATTGTACTTCTCCCCCCCCCCCCCCCCAGTTATAAATTACATTTTTTTTGTGTGTTAATACAGGGTAAATGGAGAACAAGGAGTTGAAAATGTGGACAAAGCACGATGCATGTTCACAGTTCGAGGCTGTGGAAGGGGAAGCTTTATCTCAGGCCTAACAACAAAACATGCTGGTTTCTGGTGGCCAACCAACCCTGACGATTTATGTGTGACCCAAATTTATTTTATGAGCTTGTCTGAAATAAAGTTTCTGAAGCGGTTTCTGAGTGGTCTACATTTTTGTAGAGCGCCCCTTGCTCCAGAGAGAGCCAGACCTCAGCGATGAATGCAAATGGCTGCGATCTGTCAGCATGGACGTGTCCACCATAACTGTTTGGCCATGCAACGCGCCTCTCAAAATTGTCAGATTGGGTGCAAAAACATTTAAGAAGTGCTCCAGGAAGTCAAACAGTGCCCTTGTAGCTTTATATCAGCAGCCGGCAAAGTAGATAGAGCTGACAAATGGACAGACAACGATGTGGTGTCAACCTCCACCCAGCAGCTTGGTGCACATGCTGGCGTGTTGAGTTTCAATGAAAGTATTTAGCACTGAAGTGTGCCCCACAGCCAGAATCGGTGCCCTCCACAGCTCAAAATAAGCCTACTCCGTGTGCCTTCCACATACTGTTGGGTGCAGCAACTCAAACATTTACCTCCACCGAAAACCATACAGAACAACAGAATGTGTTTAACTGAACTGTTTAACTGTCTCAACTTTAGATAAGGGAATGGAGAACGGAACATAACTCAGAGAATGAGATCATTAATGGAAAACACCTCTTCATATAATCAGATGATGCTCTGTTTGAGTTCAGTTCATGCTAGACAATTGGAGAGTGAACTCATCACAACTGCGCAGTGTGATTTTGATGCCAGAGATTCAATAAAGTATTGAAACTTGCTTCGACGGATCAGATTCTTCTTCCTTACGACCAGAAACCAAAGGTCACCACATTTTTGGCGCTGCGAGCAGGGTCTGGTTCAAAAGATTGAAAAAGGGCCTGCGAGCGCGGGGCAAGTGGTCTGATCAGCCAAAAGAGAGGTAAGCGTTATTATCACTCTCAAAAATGGCCTCGTGAGCGCGGGACCCCCGTGGGCCGGCTTCAGTCAACCAGACCTAAAGAACTGATTTGACATTTCTGGAAGTAAGAGTCATCTCACATCTGCTAAATTAAACTACTAATATACTGCATGATACATGATGTATCTCACCTAACTTTGAGAGCGTATAGTTGGGTTTATTTTGTACTTGTGTCAGAAGGAAATGCATGATGCGTTCAAAGTAGTTGTTAGAAGAATAATGGATGATCCATTATTTAGTAGTAAAGTAGTTGTTTGCCATAGCGCATAATGCACCGTCCGTCTTTAATATCTGTTGAACTTTGAGTTGTGTCATTCTGAAACTATTCTGAGATTAGAGTAGTCATCAAGAGGTGACAGTGAGATTTTTGTTGAACTTTGAGTTGTGTCATTCTGAAACTATTCTGAGATTAGAGTAGTCATCAAGAGGTGACAGTGAGATTTTTGTAGACTTGTATTATTGAGAAGAGTTGTGAGATGTTTCCTGTTGAAATAGAACAAGGGTTTTGCTGCAAATGAGTCTAGATAGGGCCAGAAAGATAGGGCCTAGGTACTGTAGCTTTATCTGAGAGCAAGTCCAACATTTGGCGTGCATTTGTGGTGTGTTGGTGCCATCAAGTGGCTATTGTTGAAATAGTTCCTATATGAGTGTGTGGGTCTAGACTGATTATAAGGATATTTGTTTAAGTGTTGATTTGGTGTTGGTGAGAAGTAACAGAGTTGTTGTGTGTCTTGTCTTTATTGTACTACCGGTAAATATATATACGTTTGGTGTTTGGGTGTGGTCCGAAGGGCCACCATATAATAGGCTATGTTGTATAAAGGAGTGATGTAAGCTATTGTTATTGGTCTGGTTCTCCTATACTGTCAATCTGATATAAGCATATACACACCTCACATAAGTCTCTTTCTATTTTAATAAGCATATACACACCTCACATTAGTCTCTTTCTATTTTAATAAGCATATACACACCTGACATTAGTCTCTTTCTATTTTAATAAGCATATACACACCTCACATTAGTCTCTTTCTATTTTAATAAGCATATACACACCTCACATTAGTCTCTTTCTATTTTAATAAGCATATACACACCTCACATTAGTCTCTTTCTATTTTAATAAGCATATACACACCTCACATTAGTCTCTTTCTATTTTAATAAGCATATACACACCTGACATTAGTCTCTTTCTATTTTACTAAGCATATACACACCTCACATTAGTCTCTTTCTATTTTACTAAGCATATACACACCTCACATTAGTCTCTTTCTATTTTAATAAGCATATACACACCTGACATTAGTCTCTTTCGATTTTAATAAGCATATACACACCTGACATTAGTCTCTTTCTATTTTACCAAGCATATACACACCTTACATTAGTCTCTTTCTATTTTACTAAGCATATACACACCTCACATTAGTCTCTTTCTATTTTACTTTTTTAAATAAGCATATACACACCTCACATAAGTCTCTTTCTATTTTACTTTTTAAATAAGCATATACACACCTCACATTAGTCTCTTTCTATTTTACTTTTTTAAATAAGCATATACACACCTCACATTAGTCTCTTTCTATTTTACTTTTTTTTCAAAAAAGCTCAACCGGTACCTTTTCTCTGCGTCGAAACGGTGATCACAGAGTTCACTCCCGCTCCATATGCACCGTATGCGGGCGGAATACAGGGCGTGGCACCTCCGTGACAGCCTAGCAGCCAAGGAATTGGTCAGCGGGTCCGGAGTTGCTGGGGCGCGAACCCCAACGTCTGTTTCTGCGCGCTGCGGATATCGCTGGGAGGGGGGAAGCAATGGGCACTAAAATAAACGCAGAAGGAGATGAGAACGGAGATGAGAACTAGCCATCAAGACAGATTGATGAAAACAACCGTTTCGCGGCAGAAAATAGATTTTTAGAAACTGCATTCTAAGTGCCCTGACCACCGCCATTACATGGATATACTGGCTCACGCTGGATTTTAAATTTCTTCTACATGCCTCAGAACTACACCAAAGTGATCTCGGTGAGTCAAACGTCTTATAATATGTCGTAAATAAGGTCCAGGTCGTCAAAAACAAGCATTGTCCTTTAAGCTGGCTTTAATGGGACACTGAACTGTCTTTGTTGTTTGTTTTGTTTTGTGCACCTGAGCGGCGGTATAGCAGCAGAGTGAGAGTCCCAGTGGACTCCGGTGTCAGGAGGGGGCGGACCCTTCAGGTTCCCGTCAGGTGGGACTGACTCCATTGTTATACTCTGTTTCTCCCTTTTTACTTAATCTTTATTCTTTATTTCTGCTCATACACATGAATACACAGACACATGTTTGTATTTGACATTGCAGGCATGCTGGTTGAGGGAAGATTAGACCTTGACCTGGATTATACATTAAAGTAGACACACACACAAATACACACACACACACACACACACACACACCCCACATATGCTCTTCTTCTCTTTGTTTCCTTCCTCTCATATCTAAGCGTATTTAAGGGCATTTTGCAAGCTGAGCTGTGTTATTTTTATGCTGTGTTGTTTTATGCTTTATGCTGTTTTTATGCTTTATGCTGTTTTTTGTATGCTATGTTATTATGTGATGATTGTGACAATGTTTGCTATATTGCTGAGCTATTGAATGGATCATAATTGAGATGCAATTGTCTTAGGTGGTCGGTTATTGATTGGTTTATATTAGATTGCTTGATTGGTTTTTGGGTCAGTTAATAGGTTGATTGATTGGTTACTTAATTGGTGTGGACTGGTGTGGTGACTTAATTGTTAATTGCTTATTGACTTAATTGATATAGGTATCCGTCACACGTTCCTGCAGATTCATGCTCTACAACATCAGGAGGATTCGCCCTTTCCTCACTAATGAAACGGCGCAGGTACTCATCCAGGCCCTGGTCATCTCCCGCCTGGACTACTGCAACTCCCTCCTCGCGGGGGCACCGGCGTCAGCCATTAAACCTCTGGAACTTGTCCAGAAAGCTGCTGCTCGCCTGGTGTTCAACCACCCCAAATTCTCCCACACAACTTCCCTCCTCCGTTCCCTACACTGGCTCCCTGTAGCGGCTCGCATCCAGTTTAAAACTCTGGCGCTAACCTACAGGGCAATGAAAGGAACAGCCCCCTCCTACCTCCAGGCCATGGTCAAACCCTACATCCCCTCCCGACCACTACGCTCTGCTACCTCAGGGCGACTGGTTGCCCCGTCACTCTGAGGCTCCTGCGGTCGATCGACACGGTCACGGCTCTTCTCCGTCCTGGCCCCGCAGTGGTGGAATGAGCTGCCCACTGATGTCAGGACAGCAGAGTCGCTGCCCATCTTTCGTCGCAGGCTCAAAACTCATCTCTTCAGGAAGTACTACAACAATCCTCCCACCTAAGCACTTATTATATTATATTGCACTGTACTTTAGATTGTGATTCTTGCACTTTGCCTTCAGCACTAGATTATGCTCTTAGTCACTTGTTTTAGAAAGAAGATGCCCTTGTGAGTTCTGGCAAGTAGTAGTACATTGGCTCTTCCTACGTTAAATTATTGTTAGTCGCTTTGGATAAAAGCGTCTGCTAAATGACTGTAATGTTATGTAATGTAATGTATTGGTTGGTTGTTTTTGGTTGATTTAGTCTTCATTGATTTATTGTTTCCTAGCTAATTATAGTCTCTTAATTGTTTTAGTGGTGTTTTATTTGGTCGGTTTGCTGGGTGAATTATTTGCTGCTGTGTTATTGATTTTTGTTTGATTGCTTAGACAGTTGTGTTAATAATGGGTGATTAATTATGATAATTGACTATAATAATAATAATAATAATAATTGATTAATTGCTTTGACTAATTGATATATTAATTGTCAATTGATTAATTGATAATTCACTGGCTGGTTTATTGGAAGTTAATTGGTTAACTTAACTAAGGTTAACTTAATTAACAGTTTAATTGCTAATTAGTATTATTTAATTGGCTGTTTTTGATTAATGCTTAATTGATTAACACGTTAATTTGTGATTAATTGATTACTAATTGGAAAGTGCTGGGTGATGCGGGATTAAGCTTCCTTTTTTAAATTTTTGCATGGTTTATATTATTTAGCTTGAGCAGAAATAAAAGAGCAGATGGGCAGTGGCTAGTTTCAGTGCGAACTAGAATGGAGAAGTAAGACGGCTCCTTCCCTCCACTAGTCTGGGGGTCCACCTTGGGCAAGTGGTAGTACCCCCTAGCCACCCTACCTTGGGTAACAGGAAAAAAAACCATGATGGAAGACCAAAGAGGAAGAGAGGCCCTTGTCTGGAGTAGGGCTGGGCGATAAAACGATTAATTCGATAAGAATCTTCCACGATAACGATGATAAACACGTTAGGCTTGTTTTCGATTAAGGTGTTTACCTATTGGCTAACAAACTCACGAGCAGCCAATTGTACAGCAGCAGTGAAACAAATGCATGGGAATGGGAAGCCAGATATTTCCAGTGCAGCCCCTCCCACTCAACAATTCGGATGGCGACCACGCGTTCGGGTGTGTGAAAAATGAATGAGAACGACAACGTTAGGGAGGAAGAGATTGTGGAAAAGCCAAACAAATTCGGTTGTGTGGAAATGGTTTGGCTACCTTAAGTCTGACCAAGCACAGGTCAACGTTATGTGTAAACTTTGTCGGCGAACAGTACTCAGCGAAACTGGAAACACAACAAACCTGTTCCACCATCTAAAAAGGTACTATCCCACCGAACACTCAGAAGCCTCGAGTTTGCGCTACCATGAAAGTGTCAGCCTCCCAAGTAGGCCTACTTCCAAAGAACGACAACAGCCAACAATTAAGTCTGCTTTTTCCACCGTTACACCATACGAAAAGACATCGAAGCGATACAAAGACATAACCAGCGCAGTAACGTACTGTATCGCCAAAGACATGATGCCTATTAGCACGGTAGAAAAACAGGGCTTCAAGAAACTAGTTCGTGTTATGGATGCGAAGTACGTGCTGCCCGGGCGGAAATATTTTTCTCAGACATCACTCCCTCGGCTCTACTCCGAGTGTAGGGGGAAACTGGAAGAGGAGCTCAGGAACATTAAACACTTCGCTACCACATCTGATATATGGTCTAGTCGCACGTCGGAACCATACATGAGTCTCACAATACACTATATAGACGAGGAATGGGATCTCCAAAGCAGATGCCTTCAAACGGCATATTTTCCCGAAGACCACACTGCAGAGATCATTGCCCAGGGGCTTCAGGAGGCACTCCAGTCGTGGGGACTCAGCGAGGACCACCAGGTGTGCATTACTACCGACAGTGGTGCAAACATCGTGAAAGCTGCTTCACTGAACCACTGGCTACGACTGCAGTGTTTTGGACACCGGCTCCATCTCGCCGTTGGTAAGCTATTAACGTTACTCAAACATTTGGATAAATGTTAGTGCTAGCTACAGCTGTCTGGGCTAACGTTAGTTAAACTAGCACTAGCTAACGGGGTCTTGCGTCCGAATAACTGCCCATACACAGGCTTGCTACAAATGTAACCTCGACTTGCTAGCTGACATTTTATAATAAACGTTTTATTATGTATTCTGTTAGCCAGCTAGCAAGCCAGGGGGGCTAGCCTAGCTAGCGAGTCTAGGTGCGTTGTTTACAAACCAAACGCGTTCTACTGTCAGACAGCATAACGTTACTAAAACGATAAGCAGTGGGTGTAAATGTCACCTTTAGATGAAAATGGCAGTTTGTAATTCAAAATAAGTTATTTGTTTGATTTTGTGTATGCATGACTTTGGAGCTTTGTCACATTTCTCACCCATGAGGTTCTAGTGCAGCCCTGGATAAGGATAGTAGTAGGCTACTAGCCAAACACAGCACCTTCAGATTTCTTTGTCATTACAATGTTGAGTATTGGACATCCAATGAAACTAAAGATTGTTTCTCATCAGCTCATACAGTGCAATCGATTTAATATTAATAATAGAAACGTAGCAGCAGGCTCCCAAAGGCTCTCTCTTTGTACTCTTGTTGTTATATCTGTTTTATTTATTAATGTAATCAGTGACTGTTGCTGAGTCTTGTTTAACAATGTCTATATTGCCTTTCCATGCATCTTCAGAGAGAGGTGGGAGAGACCTGGCAGCAGCTCAAGAGGAGCTCAAACTACCCCAGCACAAGATGGTCACGGAGTCGCCTACAAGATGGGGGTCACGTCTGAGGATGGTAGAAAGAGTACTAGAACAAGAGAAGGCCATCGTACAGGTCTTGTCGGCTGACAAAAAAGCAGGCATTTGGTTCCCTCATGGCAGGATATCATGGTCCTCGAGTCTTTCCACAAGGCAGTGAATCCATTGCTAGAGTTCACTGATGCCCTCTCTGGGGAAGAATATGTCAGCATATCTTACCTCAAACCAGTCCTGCACCTTTTCAATGAGCAGGTGTTAAAGCCTGAAGATGGTGACAGTGATCTCACCAAGGAAATCAAGGCAGAGGTCATAGGTTATTTAAATAAGTACTATGACGACACAATCACTGATGACCTGCTGGATATGGCATCGCTGGTAGATCCACGGTTCAAGACCCAGTACATCAAGGTGGGTGTACATAAATGTGACCGCCGCTGGTAATTTGGTCCTCAACTAGGCATTTTCATTTTTCAGTTTTTTACAGATTATGAAAGTGCAGATTGTAAGCTTTCAAATGAGGTCTCATACATTGAAATCTGAACATAATTGAAGAAGATATGCTTATTTGAATGCTAGTACTGCCAAATCAACTTAGCTGAGAAATCTCCCTCAAAAGTTCTCCAACATTTTCACACCTCTGACTGCCAGGTAATGGGCGTGAACAATGGCCTGGTAACCCCTCCCCCAGCCACTCCCCCACTGGACGATCTGTCATTATCTGTCAGAGTGGCTGTCAACTTGGGGTATTAACTGAGAGTGGCAGCCAAGTGGGGTGCTCTCTCACTGGTGACCCCACACTCTTTGAGTCAGTATTAATCTTGTGTTGTGAATGCAGTTAAGAACAATATAAGATGAAGTTCAAATTTAACGTTCTTTATTGTCACATACATGATATAAAGTACAAGCATAAGTAGTTAAGTGTACAAAAAAAGGCAACTGTCTAAGTGTTAAAGTGTACAGTCAGTTGTCTGTTTTATAGACATGGTGCATAGTGTTCATTGTGATCAAGTGTACAACAAAGTAATAACAGTCCCCAGCTCAATACTCAAGGTAATAACAACAGTACTCAGCTCAGTATTCAATATTCTAACAATGCAGTCTGTGCAAGTGTGGGCAAGTCTGTGCAAGAGAACAAGCAACGCTTCAGTATACAAACAGGAAAACAGGAAAGGCTATGGCCTTTCTCCTGCTGTGCTATCCATCCTGATGATCTGCAGTGAATCTACAAGCGGACAGTCTTGTTCTGAGCTGCTGTGGAGTTTGGCGGGGGACATGTGACGTCTCGTCCCTCATCAGAACAGAACTCTCTGATCTTGTCAAAGAGATACGTCTGTCTGGCCATGTCAAGTCCGGGTGGGGCTTGCACAAGAAGACCTTCTCTGGGGGGCAGGACATCAGGCTTGCGCAGCAGCTGAAACTCGACTGCCGGTGCATCACAGTGTTCTCTGGCCACAACCATGCCAGGTCTCTCAGCATCAAAACTGCAATAGAATAGAAGGAAGAAAGTACATTAAACTATTGCCCACAGTACTGGCACTCCATATAGATAAAATAGTACCAGAATGTGTTGATTAAATAGACTAGCTAATGCATGATAGGATGAACGTATTCTCACCTGTTGTGCAAAATCAAAGCTGTAGGGCATAGTGATCTTCTTGCTGGCTGGTATGGAGGGACCCAGGGAGAGCTGCAAATCCTCACCTTTTTGCTCATCCTGTAACCAAAACAAAAAACAAAGGTGTCAGACTACCATAGCTCTCATGCTCTCTCATTCTGTTTCTCTCTATAATATAGCTACCTAGCTCGATATTAGCTGCCACGCTGGCTAGTTCACGAACAAAGGGCTAGCTCAGCTAACTAGCATGTTAGCTAACGTTAGCTAGCTAGCCTTTGTTAGTTTGTTATGCTAGCTAGACTTAGTCACTTGTTTAGAAAGGAGCTACTGCTAAACGACTAACGTTAATGTAATGTAAACAGCACAGATAGTATAAAGATCAGCTTACCCCAAAGCAAAGCAGAATGCTTGGCGGTAGTGTGAATCTGGTACGTCGTTCGCGTTCGCTTGGTAGCAGCATGCTTTGCTGATACAGTCATCTCTGTATCACAGGTCATCAAGAATAAAACTCCGTGTACGAACGAGTCCTGCTCTGCTGGAGTTTTAGCTGCTCTTAAAACTCTTTCCATGTCCTGGATGCCATCCCCGTCTTCTCTTTAGCAAAAGCTGTAGCATCCATCGTTTAACTTGGGACTGAATGTAAACAAAGCGGGCGTGTTTGGGAAGGGTGGGGGGCGGAGAACCCGGAAGCAATAGCCAATGAAACCAAATCATGCTAATCGATCTGCCCGCCCCCAAGCCCGGCTCGAAATCAGCTAAAAACGAGCTTAGTTTGCAGACTAATTAAACGTATTTCGTGAACCTAAAACTGTTGTCTGTTATAGTAAGTAGGTTCTTCACAACTTCAACTTTGGTAATACACAAAAAAACTAAAAACTAAAAAAAAAGTTTTTTTAGTTATTTTGCCCCCTAGCGCATTTCGGGGTTTGCCGAGTTGCGGACCAAATCACCAGCCGCTGTCACATATAATAACATGGGGAGCTGGCAATATACTTCAGATGTAATCACTCTGAGATGTTTGCTATACAGTAGAACTTGTTTCCCTTAATGTATGGCAACAATCAACATATTTAGCAGCTAATAATGCACACTGACTTTTCTCTCCACATAAATATGTCAGTTTCTCGGGATCAGGGAGGTGAATAAACTCAGGATATATATTATTTATTTGATCAAAGAAAATCTCTCTTAAATGTTTATATTTCTCACATTATAATAAGAAGTGAGATTGGCTAGGCTGTATGAGTTTAGTTGGCTATTTGATTGCAATTTTGATGCATTTTCACAAGTAATTAAGGGTATTTATCGGTGTATTATGAGTCTATATGAAACAAGTACCACTTATTGAATTTGGTGCATTTTAACATGTTTCAGTCATCCGGACATTTCAGAGATACGAACGACCTTCGGTCCCGTTGGGTTCGGATAAGTGGGGTCCTACTGTACATTTTTTACTCATATTTTTTTTGGCGGTGTGATCTGTTCGGGGGCCCCCTGCCTGACCAGGAAAGCGGCAATCTAGATGTTCCCCCCCTCTGTGCCGCTTGGCCCAGAGTGCCGGGCCGGAAGAGGGAACGGCATCTAGCCCCCTGCCTCTATGACGATCAGAGTGGGCCGCGATCGGGAAGACGCTCGGAGGTAACTCAGCCCACTAAGACCGTCAAAGAGCGCCACAGGAGGACTGCTGTACATTATAGTCCCTGGCCTCCACGGGCCAGCGCTTCGTGGAGTCCGAAGGAGATACAGCCTAGTGTCTCTGCCTCCATGGTGACCCTAAAGTCAAAATTAAAATTAAAGTTAAAATTAAGCAATAAACCATGAGAGGTTGTGTAGTGATCATATAACAGCTAGGGGGCGTCGTTAGGCACGACGCGAAGCGGACAACACCAACTAGCTGTTATAAAATCACTATAACACACGGCCTCTCGTGGTTTATTGCTTAATTTTAACACGGCTTCCAGCCAATCAGAATCAAGAACCAGAACTAACCGTTGTATAATGATTAAACAATTCATTGCCTTGGGGCTGACATGAGTTTTCTATGAGAACGACTTGACAGTCTGTGTCTTTATACATTCATTTTCAATGTGGGGCCAAAAACACCTCCAGTTGTTATATAGGTACACATGTTGTTTTAGGTCGGCTTCAGGTTTCTACAGTACTTTCTCTTTGCTGCTTCACTCCTCTGGACACTCCGCTTGTCAGCATTCCTTGGTTTTGGTGTTGGGTAAAGAGTTCAGCCATATCATTCATGTTTCACTTATACTTCTTATCCTTTTCCTACCCCGACCCTACCCCTGACCCCTGCCTCTATCTGGGCCCAGGCACATTCACGCACACACAGACACACACCAGTGTTTGCCATGTCTCTCCTATGATGTTATTAGCCTCTCTTACTCTGAAAATGTAATTTATTGCTTTATAAATGTTCTTAGCCGGTAGACAAACATACTCCAGGAGCTTGCTCGATCGCCTTGTTGAGAGGGGTCAGGGAAGAATTTTTACAGCTCACTTATCTGGCCCCCGGGTGATTACTGTTTTTTTTCTTCCCTTTGGAATATGTAGGGGTGGGACGTCTGCCCACCTCCCTTTTTCTCTGTAAAGCGCATTGTGTTGCCTCTGGGTATGAAATGCGCTATACAAATAAAGCTTTGATTGATTGATTGATTGACTTCTCTGTGTGCAATATAATCATGTCTTCAGTTTTTAATTGTGTGGTGTCCATGGTCACCATGTTGGCAAGCGGTCATTTAATACAAACGACGCTAGGCAGGGAGTGTAGCATGCTTCACTTTTGGTTAAGTATTTTGTTCAGCACTCTGTGAAAAAACCTGTGAAACACTGTGAAAATTATGTATGATTGACTGTTTGAATAATGCAGGGATATAATTTGATACATTTACAGTATGATTGACGGTTTGAATGATTCAGGGATATTATTTGATAGATTTATGATTGACGGTTTGAATGATTCAGGGATATTATTTGATAGATTTATGATTGACGGTTTGAATGATTCAGGGATATTATTTGATAGATTTATGATTGACGGTTTGAATGATTCAGGGATATTATTTGATAGATTTATGATTGACGGTTTGAATGATTCAGGGATATTATTTGATAGATTTATGATTGACGGTTTGAATGATTCAGGGATATTATTTGATAGATTTATGATTGATGGTTTGAATGATGCAGGGGTATCATTGTGTCCTGTGTAACGTGTGGGCTGACCTTTGATGACCTCTAACCTGTACGGTGAAGTGTCCTGGTTCAACAAACACACAGAAATTCTATTTCATATACAGTATACTCACACACACACACACACACACAATAGGAGGAGTTGATGTAGCTCTCAGTTATATACAGCTTCTCTTAGTAACTGGTGATGCAAAAAGTCTGAAGCATTTCTGACGATATTCTGTCCAAAGTCGCTCCATAGTTTTATGGTTTCAATATTTAGGGACTTCTCCAGACTGGTTTGTCTGGACAGGTTGGTTTCCGGGTACAAAAAATGAAATAATTCATCAAATAATTCAGAACCGAACACTAAAGGAATGCAGCTTGTTTCCAGGTTAGCTTCAGTGTGATGGATGTGAAAACATGTTGCTTTTTCTCTGCCAGCCGGCCTGCCTGTGTGTCTGTCTGTTTGTGTACCTGTAAAGTCTTCCTGCCTATATAGGAGCTGGATAAGTGGGTGGAGGGGCATTGAGGTGCACTTAAGCTGTAATGACCCCTAAGCCCAATAGGAGGTGCTACATATCCTCCTGCCCACCCCTTATGCCCCAGCCACAGTGCACACTTGTTCTGCTCCTGTCTTGTGTGATCAGAATCACCTCACCTAGCAACAGATGACATGGTAAGAACAACTCTCACATAAAATCTGCCATTGGCTGATGAGAGATTAGTGAAGTGAAATTGGAGTTGTGGGACTTTCCAGACCTCATGTCTTTCAGTGGAGGGGAAGCTGGAGGTAAACACCCTGCTGTAGCAGCACTGACCGGCCCTGAGATGAGGAACAGGACAGACCACAGAACATGGAACAGACCTCTGTCATATCATCACACAGTACAGAAACTCACACCATGGTCCAGGTTGAAGAATAGAGAAATGAACATTTATAAATCTAAATATCAGTCATTTTGAAGAGATACAGACAGATAAAGCCAAGTTGTTTTTATTTAAATTTAAATTATTTAAATAAATAAGTACAGTAGTGTTTGACCAGGTACGCATATTACCATCAGATGAAGAGTTTCCTGCATCTGAAGGCTGTTGTTATGCAGATGACTGTTTTAAGCTGACTGTACAAATGACTGTAATATAAACTATAACTAGCCTACAGCTGGTTGGCTGATAAAGAAGGTTGGACACATGGTCAGAATTTAAAGACTTCCTGTAGGTTAGAGGATAGGTACTTTGCCACAGTCATTGTTGTTTTCAGGGGGGAAAACATTAATAATAATTAATCAAATAATTCAGAAAAAAAGACTTAAAGGTGGGATAGGTAGTTTGCTTTTGGCTTTATTTGGTGAAATTGGCATAATATCCTTTCAGCTATCAGTAACAGAAGTGCTCTGAGAATAAACTTGGATCTCCGTGTTTACCGCTGCCTCTGTATTTTGGATTCAAAGAATGCACCGCGCCCGAATGTATTGACCAATCAGGGTCTCTATCTCGTCACACCTACCAGTCATGTTTGGAGGGAGGGATTACATCATGATTGACAGGAGGAAGGGGCGGGTTCTTTTGAAAAAGATGACCAACCCGAGGCCTTGTTGACATCAAACTACCTACCCCACCTTTAAGGATTTTTGGTTGAGCTCCACAAGTCATTTTTTCTGGGAAGGCGCGTCCTACTCTCCAATTGTCAAATAAAGATGTTTGTTTGCTGTATTATTTGATTGATTTATGATTGACCGTTTGAATGATACAGCCACATCATTTGATTGATTTATGACTGATTGTTTGAATGATACAGTCACATAATTTGATTGATTTATGATTGATTGTTTGAATGACTGCTGTGAGGCGACAGTACTAGGTACTGCGCCACCTGTTTGAATGATTGACTGTTTTGAATGAGGCAGGGGTATCATGTGATTGATTTATGATTGACTGAATGATACGGGTGTATCATTGTGTTCTGTGTAACGTGTAGGCTGACCTTTGATGCCCTCAGTACAGGTCCTAGCTAACCAAACACACGGAAATGATATTTTATATACTGTAACACTGTACACTGACACACGCACGCACAGACACACATCTTCTGGTAGCTCCAGAATACATGTTCATGATCAGCTTCCATACGCCCACATACCCTCAAGAATAGTTGTTGTATAGGTAGAAGCCTTCCTCTAAACTTTGTTGCTCTAAAAAATCTGAAGATATTCTTCTGTCTTAAGTCGCTCCATAGTTTTATGGTTTCAATATTTAGGGACTTCTCCAGACTGGTTTGTCTGGACAGCCTGGTTTCTGTGATACAGATTCAGTGAGATTCTCACCCCGACAGTTGATGTAAGTGGATAGGAACGCAGCCATAATCTTTCTTTGTTGTTGTTTTCAGGGGGTAGATTGATTAAATTATGCATTTTGTCAGTACATGAGTTATCATATTAATGTAAAAAGGTAAAATAATTAATTGAATAATTCCGTCATGGCACTTTTACATGATAGCCATTAGTCATCTAGTTCTACTATAACTGAAGCATATAATCAGCCACTTCCCTAATGGCATTATAGGCTTCATGTTATGTACTGTACACTTTCAAGTCCCCATCAATCTGATGATCATTATCTTCTTTTTACATAAAGACCTTTATGTGAGAGGCCTCTGACACCCCAACTCTATGTATTCTATCCCTGCGTTACCTCCTAAGTTCTCATCCACTGTGCATTTACACTACAAGCCTGAACAGCCATGTGAGCGTCTACCTAGATACAGATGATGAGGCTGGAAATGACTCATCTGATTGGTCCAAGGGTCCTACACAAGAGACAAAAGAGAGAGAAAAGAAATGTTCAGTTCAGTGTATAATTCAAGTCTTCTCAGTTCTCCTCTCTGTGAAGAAATGACATCAACAACAATTACATGCTTTGCTTGATAAATAAAACATTTTTGGTGGAAATACATCATAGTCTTCCATCATAATGTCTCAGGTTTGTAGTTTTCAGACAGAAACACTTCTCCAGATGCAAATGTTTCCAGAGCTTGCTCTTCGACATCAGTCCCTCCCATATTGTAAACATGAATCTTTTTCCCAGTATCTCATTTGATCCCAAGCACACGGTCCATAAGCAGATACACACATTGAGCATAGGCATGGCACGGATCAGCTCAGACCTTGTTTTGCTGAGGAAACCTTGCACGACTGGCCAAAATGGCTACTCAGGATATTGTTGATTTGGATGTAATTGGTTAATTGAGTTTTAAGTGATCAGTTGATACCTGTGCTATTCCTTGTGCTGCCCTATGAAGAGATATGTCTGTCTGTTGCTGTAACACTGTCAATATGGTTGGCATGGCTGAATTTAAGAGAACTGAGTGTGACAGCCTGAAGTTACAAACATGATGAGTAAACAACGCTCTAACTCAATACAAAGTAAAACTTAATTAAATGTTTGTCAATGTTTAAAAACAATGCTGTATGTATGTAAATGACTGTGTTCTGATTTAGAATTAACTGTTAGTGACCGACCATACAGTAATGATGAAAGTACAAAGTTTGACCTCTGCCTAGCAACATGTGACATGTGTTTTTCTGAAGCAGAGATTGGTTTGTTTGGTTAAGAGTCAGTTTATTATCTGAGTGCTCTGCTCTCTTTCATCTAGTTGAGAAGTTGAACGCTGGGGGAACATGTCCTTGTCAACTGTGTTTTCCATTTGCATGGCTGTGGTTCTGTCCACGCAAAAAGCAGGTAGACTACATTATCACAAACTACACACCGTGAGTCTGTATAATACAGTCTGTATAAAGTCTATGGTATTACCAGATATAATTAGCTTTCTATCAATGAACTAATGACAGTGATCTTATTGTTGAATATTGTTTCATATAACATTTGTATTGAATGTTTCTGAATTGTTCTTTCACATGATGATCATGAATTATGAAAAAATAAAGTGTGTAATGAATTCAGATGAAAACTGTAATTATGCATTATTTGTTCTTCAATATTTCAGGTGGATATGAGAACTACGCGGTGTCACACTGCTTATACTCTACAGAGCAACCGCATGAGTACATATACTCTTATATTTATAATAAGATTGAATATGTCAGGTTCAACAGCACTAAGGGCAGGTGGGAGGGATACACTGAGTTTGGTCTGCATAATGCTAAGATCTTTAATGATGATGCTGCTTACATGGCTTTTATGCGAGCGAACCTGGAGCGTTACTGCAAGCCCAACGCTGGGAACCACCTCTCTGCCGTACTGGAGAAGACAGGTGAGCTGCCCTCCTCACCACAACAACATCACATCTCTCACTCACCAGATGATACGACACCTCTTTCATCTGTTCACTACAAAACCTGTAATGAAACTTCTGTCTGGTGGATATAAAGCAACATAGACCTGATGATGATTAAATTATGATGTTTTCATCTTGTGGGATGGGAGGATGATATTGTTTTTCACCATTCAGAACTGGTGGACTGCATTACTGGTCATCTCTGGGACTAAGAGAGATCTAGAAACAAACATGATGAATCTACACAGTTATATTAAAGATCAATAATAGAGTAGACATATTAAAGATCAATAATAGAGTAGACATATTAAAGATCAATAATAGAGTAGACATATTAAAGATCAATAATAGAGTAGACATATTAAAGACCAATATTCACATGAAGACATTATTATTAAAGACATAATCACTTAATTAATAGAGAACAGAACCCTGATCAATATGATATGAATGATAGTGTTATATGAACTAATGTGTTGCTGTTTTTCCTCCACTATCAGTGGAGCCCTCTGTCAAACTTCTCTCAGTGACCCCCTCTAGTGGCAGACACCCTGCCATGCTGGTGTGCAGCGCCTATGACTTCTACCCCAAAAAGATCAGAGTGACCTGGAAGAGGGATGGACAGGAAGTGACCTCAGACGTGATCTCCACTGAGGAGTCGGTCAACGGTGACTGGTACTACCAGTTCCACTCCCAACTGGAGTACACGCCCAGATCCGGGGAGAAGATCTCCTGCATGGTGGAGCACGCCAGCCTGGACAGACCCCTCGTGAAGCACTGGGGTGAGTTCACTGCTCAGCTGTTGTTAGGGTGTTGTCATGGTGTACTAGGGTGAGTTCACTGTTCAGCTGTTGTTAGGGTGTTGTCATGGTGTACTAGGGTGAGTTCACTGCTCAGCTGTTGTTAGGGTGTTGTCATGGTGTACTAGGGTGAGTTCACTGCTCAGCTGTTGTTAGGGTGTTGTCATGGTGCACTGGGGTGAGTTCAGGTGAGCAGGGTACGAGTGCTGTGTTGTGGCTGGGTACCTGAATGACCCTGACTGTGACTGTGTGTGCTAGCGTATGATAGATGGTGGTCTGTCAGAAGCTACATACAGGACAGCTACAGTGTCATCACATGCTAACAGAAGGGTCATTTCTCCTTGCCCCGTCCCTGCCTGAGTCTGAGAGGAATAAGATCGCCATCGGGGCGTCTGGGCTGCTGCTGGGACTGGTCTTTGCACTGGCTGTGTCACGATGCTAACTTAAGAGTACTGAGTTTAAGTACAGGACGCTGAGCATAGGAGCCAAAAACAAACTTGCTTTAATCCAAAAGAAGGTCCCACAAAGGGTAACAAAGGTACAGGAGTCTCCTAGAAACATATGAGGCTCGAATGCATGGCAAAACACAGACACCTCTTAAATACAGGTGCATGCAATCAGCAACCAAACAGGTGAACCCACTTAGGGTGAGCCAAGCCCAAATCAGTCCACAAAATCCAAGTACGGTGCACTCTGCCGCCATCTGCTGGACATCTTGGGACACTATGGCGCAGTGCTGACAGTGCCCCCCTCCCGACGACCACCTCCAGGTGGGCCAGGTTTGAGAGGGTGGGCGCGGTGAAAGGCGCGGATGAGGCCAGGATCCAGGACGTGCCGGGAGGGCACCCATGAGCGCTCCTCCGGGCCGTAGCCCTCCCAGTCTATCAGGTACTGGAGGCCCCGCCCCCACCGCCGGGAATCCAGCAGCCTCCGGACGGTGTAGACCGGGCCACCAGCGATGACCCGCGGAGGGGGCGGCAGCGGGGCAGGCCTGGACAAGGGTGAGGAGAATAGAGGTTTCAATAAGGAGACATGGAACACCGGTCTCACCCGGAGAGTCCTAGGAAGTTTGAGTTTGTAAGCCACCGGGTTAACCCTCCTCTCCACAGGAAACGGGCCGATGAACCGGGGAGTGAACTTGGTGGCTGTGCGCAGAGGCAGGTTCTTGGTGGAGAGCCACACTTTCTGTCCAGGGCGGAACGTCGGGGTAGGCCGTCTCCTGCGATTGGCCTGGATTCGATGGCGTTCGGTGGTGCGCGTAAGCGCAGCACGGGCCTTTTTCCAGGCCTGGCGGCACCTGGCCACAGCAGCATCCGCAGAGGGGACCGCAGACTCGGACTGTTGAGAGGGAAAAAACGGTGGGACGAATCCATACTGAACCTCA
This sequence comes from Borostomias antarcticus, assembly GCF_949987555.1. Classification (NCBI taxonomy): domain Eukaryota; kingdom Metazoa; phylum Chordata; class Actinopteri; order Stomiiformes; family Stomiidae; genus Borostomias; species Borostomias antarcticus. Next base: position 2,801,298 of record NC_140257.1, on the reverse strand, counting down.
AAAGGGGACATACCGGTGGATGACCCACTCAGTTGGTTGTGGGCGATTTCAGCCCACACCAGCTTCCGACTCCAGGCACCCGGATTGGATGAGACCATACAGCGCAAGTATTTCTCCAGTTCCTGGTTCACACGTTCCGTCTGTCCATTACTCTCGGGATGATAGCCTGAAGAAAGACTGACAGATGTTTCAAACAAGGACCAAAATGCACACCAATACTTGGACATGAATTGGGGGCCTCTATCAGAGACAATGTCACTTGGGATGCCATGGTAACGCACCACCTCCCGGACCACCACATCGGCGGTTTCCTTCGCTGAAGGCAGCTTAGGTAAAGGGACAAAGTGGGCAGCTTTAGAGAACCGGTCCACGATTACAAAAATCACAGTGTTGCCATCAGAAGGTGGTAGGCCTGTGATGAAATCCATCGAAATGTGGGACCATGGTCGATATGGGACCGGCAGGGGGTGAAGCAGGCCTGCCGGGGCTTGGTTCCCTGACTTCTGTGTAGCACAGACTGTACATGCGTGGACATATTCCTCAATGTCGCTTCTCATGCGCGGCCACCAAAAGTGGCGGCTAACTAGCTCTACCGTGCGGGCAGTCCCCGGATGCCCCGTCACTGGTGAGTCATGCCCCCACTGTAGAACATCAGAGCGGGCGTTGAGTGGGACATACAGATGGCCCAGGGGTACTCCACCAGGACCCGGATCCTCCTCTTGCGCACGCCGGATGGCGTCCTCCAGGGCAAGCGTCACCTGTCCCACCACACAGCTGGGGGGAATGATGCACTCGGGGACAGGGTCAGTAACATCAATGTCATACTGTCGTGATAAGGCATCAGCCTTGGCGTTCTTGGTTCCGGGGCGAAACGTGATGATAAACCTGAATCGGGTGAAAAACAGAGCCCACCTGGCTTGTCGGGGGTTCAGGCGTTTGGCTCCACGGATGTACTGGAGGTTTTTATGATCCGTGATGACAGTGAATGGGTGGCGTGCTCCTTCTAGCCAGTGTCTCCATTCCTCAAGCGCCCGTAGGATGGCCAACAGCTCCCTGTCACCGGCGTCGTAGTTCCTTTCAGCGTCACTGAGCTTGCGAGAGAAAAAGGCACACGGGTGAGTCTTATTGTCCATACCTGACTTCTGGGAAAGCACGGCTCCAACTCCAGAACCGGACGCGTCCACCTCCAATACAAACGGTAGGGTAGGGTCAGGATGCCTCAGCAGGGGAGCCGACGTGAACTGAGCCTTGAGGTGCTCGAATGCCGCTTGTGCCTCTGGGGTCCATCTGAGTTTGGTCGGTGCTCCACGGGTCACTGCTGTGATGGGTGCTACAATGGAGCTGAAACCTCGGATGAAACGACGATAGAAGTTAGCAAATCCCACAAAACGTTGTACCTGTTTGAGAGTGGTAGGAACCGGCCAGTCCAGTACTGCTTGCACCCTGGATTGGTCCATGATCACACCGTCAGGGGAGATGACATACCCCAAAAAGGAGGTGCGTGTAACATGGAACTCACACTTCTCTAGTTTGACAAACAGCTGATTGTCCAGTAACCGCTGTAGGACCTGCCGGACGTGCTGACGATGTTCTGTAAGGGACTTGGAGAAGATGAGCACATCATCGAGGTAAACAAACACACTGCGGTTGAGGAAGTCTCTGAGCACGTCGTTTAAAAAGGCTTGGAACACAGCGGGAGCATTAGTCAGACCAAACGGCATCACATAGTATTCATAATGTCCACTAGGGGTGCTAAATGCAGTCTTCCACTCATCATTCTCTCTGATGCGGACCAAATGGTAAGCGTTCCGCAGGTCTAGTTTGGTGAACACTGTAGCTCCTCCAAGGAGGTCAAAAGCAGAAGACATGAGTGGCAACGGATATTTGTTTTTCACTGTGATGTTGTTCAGTGCTCGGTAGTCTATGCATGGTCGTAGACCACCATCTTTCTTGGGTACAAAGAAGAATCCTGCTGACACGGGTGAGGTCGAGGGCTTAATAAGCCCATTGGTAAGGGACTCACTAATGTAATCCTCCATGGCCTGAGTCTCTGGGACGGAGAGAGGGTACAGTCGTCCCCGGGGGGGAATAGTGTTAGGCAACAGGTCAATGGCACAGTCATAAGATCTGTGAGGGGGTAGTTCTGTAGCTCTAGTCTTACTAAACACTTCAGCTAAGTCATGATACTCGGCAGGGACTGAAGTGAGCTCAGGAGATGAACAGGCAGCGGAACACTCCATCACAGGTGTAAAATGATTGGCTGAAACACACTCTGAGCTCCATGACAAAATTGCCCCAGTGGACCAATTGATTAGGGGGTTGTGCTTCTGGAGCCAGGGAAACCCTAGTACCACCATGTCATGGTGGGATTCGACTAAAGCCAAAGAGATAGTCTCTTTATGTGAACCAATCTGTAGCGATAAGGGGCGCGTCATGTAGTTGATCTTACCGGAGCCTAGGGGTCGTCCGTCGAGTGCCTGTATTCTCACAGGATTGGGAAGAGCCATGACCGGTAGACCGAGGCGTGTGACCAGAGCAGAGTTCATCAGATTCTCCTCTGAACCGGAATCGATCAGCACAGTGATTGGGATGTTCTCAGGGTTCTCTGGGGTCCAGGTGAGTTGAGCACTCAGGGATAGGCGCTTAGCTGGGTTGAGGGACTGAGATCGGACCAAACTGCTCACTAAGCTGTCCCCTTCCCCTAATGAGCGTTTTCGTTTCCCTGCAGCTGGGGGCATCGGTCTCTGTAATGACCAGCCTCACCGCAGTAAAGACAGCATCTCTCTCTGCGGCGACGCTCTCTTTCAGCAGGTGTGATGCGGTACCTGCCTATCTCCATAGCCTCCGCTTGAGTGGGCTGAGCAGCGGGAGCTGACGCGCTCTGTGGCGAACACACTTGGGGCTGTGCGGAGTTGGGAAGCCTGCGCTCACGCCTCCTTTCGCGTATGCGCTGATCGAGGCAGATAGAGGTGGTAATGAGCTCATCTAAAGTGGCACCCCACTCCCGACTAGCCAAATCATCTTTGACCGCCTCAGACAGGCCGTTATAAAAAGTGGTCAAAAGTGCTTCATTGTTCCATTTACTCTCAGCTGCCAAGGTGCGGAATTCTATAGCATACTCAGAAACGGCTCTGGCCCCTTGGCGGAGCGTGCTGATGCGGCGTGCTGCTTCTCTGCCACTCACAGGATGGTTGAAAACCTGGCGTAGTGCTTTAGAGAACTCTGCTGCATTAGCACAAAGTGGGGAACTAGCCTCCCACAGGGCAGTAGCCCACACTAGAGCTTTACCTGAGAGCAGAGAAATCATAAAAGCAACCTTAGCTCTTTCTGAGGGGAACTGATCTGGCTGCATAACAAAAAACAGGTCACATTGAGTCAAAAATCCCTGACAGGTCTCTGGGATGCCATCATACCGCTCCGGTTTCTGAAGGAATGTCTTGCCGCCTGGGGGGTTCTGTTGATGCATTTGCTGTGTTATCCAGGTCTGGATCTGCTGGATTGAGGATCCTTGGGTCTTCAAAGCTCCGAGCACTTGGGATAGGCTGATGTCCGCTCCTTCAGCGCCTGTTAAACTCATGTTGATGATTCGAGCCTACTGTCACGATGCTAACTTAAGAGTACTGAGTTTAAGTACAGGACGCTGAGCATAGGAGCCAAAAACAAACTTGCTTTAATCCAAAAGAAGGTCCCACAAAGGGTAACAAAGGTACAGGAGTCTCCTAGAAACATATGAGGCTCGAATGCATGGCAAAACACAGACACCTCTTAAATACAGGTGCATGCAATCAGCAACCAAACAGGTGAACCCACTTAGGGTGAGCCAAGCCCAAATCAGTCCACAAAATCCAAGTACGGTGCACTCTGCCGCCATCTGCTGGACATCTTGGGACACTATGGCGCAGTGCTGACAGGCTGGACTCATCTACTACCAGAAGAAGAAATCCAATGGTGAGTCATCAGCTGTGTGTAGAGAACATGTCCAGTCTTCATAGTCATCTGTGTGTAGAGAACATGTACAGTCTTCATAGTCATCCAGTCTTCACAGTCATCTGTGTGTTATGTACGCAGCACACTTTAAAATAATCATGATGTAAGAAAGATTAACTTATACATTGAGAGATGTATTTTTCAAGAATACTGCTCCTGTGTTCAGTGGATGGTGGCAGCAATGTTGATTTATTTGTTGAAATATCACATAGTGATTGTGTCACCTCTGTCTCTTCACCCTCTCTGTGTTTATTTCACAGGGCGGATGCTGGTGCCTGCTAGCTAAGGTGAGACTCCTCTTGTCACAGAAAAGTTTCACCAACTACTACAACTGACTGTGCCTGATGGTCATTGTAATGGTTTTCTTTTATCTTCTCAGGTTTGCAGGTCTGTTTCTGAATCCACTGCTGAACTAGACCTGATATTAGAGCTTCCTTCTAACCAGAAATCTCAGTTCAAATGAAATAACGCTAAAATGCTTGAGCATAATACAATATCTTTGCTCCATATTAACCAATACTGTCTTAAGAAGGCCATACACATGTGTTATGAGTTTGTCTCTCTATATGCAACAAAAATATTCCCTTTAATACGCAAATAATGCATTGTCCTGTGTGTTCTGAATCAATAATGCACTGTCCTGGGTGTTATCAATCAATAATGCACTGTCCTGGGTGTTATTAATCAATAATGCACTGTCCTGGGTGTTATTAATCAATAATACACTGTCCTGGGTGTTATTAATCAATAATGCACTGTCCTGTGTGTTATTAATCAATAATGCACTGTCCTGTGTGTTATTAATCAATAATGCACTGTCCTGGGTGTTATTAATCAATAATGCACTGTCCTGGGTGTTATTAATCAATAATGCACTGTCCTGTGTGTTATTAATCAATAATGCACTGTCCTGGGTGTTATTAATCAACTGTACCAGGGTTATAAGATCCACATATCAATAATAGTCATGTATGAGAGTTGGAGTCATTTCCCTCTGGTTTCTAGTCTAAACTGGGTGTCTGTGGAGAAACAGCATTAGCAGGACAAGTGACTGGAGGACATCCTGAGTCTGACACCAAACATCACTGACAACTTCAGACACTCTTTGTGGCAGGTTAGAGGTCTGTACAAAGGCCTGTTTACTTGGTTCCTACAGGTCTTAACCTGTCTCTGCTAGAGGATAACCAGGCCAAGGTTTATCACACTGTATCCATCCTTTGCCAACAAATATGCATTATTGTAATGTTACAGTATATTCACCTTAAGTCAATAATCTACATGAGAATCCACTGTACTTGGGAGCTTCAGGACTGCTTCAACTTCAGGACAGGTCTTCAAACCTGACATATACTCCAGTATGAGAGTCCTTGTTGCACTAATGTATTGCTTTTTTTCACCATATATAAACTAATGATTAACATACAGTCAAGTGTTGGTAAATGTATGATAATGATAATCTAATGTTGGCATTCAGAGGGGAGTAAACTACTGTTCAGGAGAATAACTCAGTTGTATTCTTTGTTTTCATTTGTTTGTGAGATACAGCAGTGTTATCAGCTAAAGCTTGCCTTGTGTCTAATGTTAGAGCCAGTCAACTATTACAGTACGCAGAGCTCTGTTTAGATGAACTATTACACTTCAGTTGGTGTCTGTTTATATTGACTAGGCTATTATAGTACGGTTGTAGTCTGTTTAAATGAACTAGGCTATTACAGTACGGCTGGTGTCTGTTTAAATTAACTAGGCTATTACAGTACGGTTGGAGTCTGTTTAAATTAACTAGGCTATTACAGTTCGGTTGTAGTCTGTTTAAATTAACTAGGCTATTACAGTACGGTTGTAGTCTGTTTATATTAACTAGGCTATTACAGTAGAGTTGGTGTCTGTTTAAATTAACTAGGCTATTACAGTACGGTTGGTGTCTGTTTAAATGAACAGTACGGTTGGTGTCTGTTTAAATTAACTATTACAGTAGTCTACGGCTGGTGTCTGTTTAAATGAACTAGGCTATTACAGTACGGCTGGTGTCTGTTTAAATTAATTAGGCTATTACAGTACGGTTGGAGTCTGTTTAAATTAACTAGGCTATTACAGTACGGTTGTAGTCTGTTTATATTAACTAGGCTATTACAGTAGAGTTGGTGTCTGTTTAAATTAACTAGGCTATTACAGTACGGTTGGTGTCTGTTTAAATGAACAGTACGGTTGGTGTCTGTTTAAATTAACTATTACAGTAGTCTACGGCTGGTGTCTGTTTAAATGAACTAGGCTATTACAGTACGGCTGGTGTCTGTTTAAATTAACTAGGCTATTACAGTACGGTTGTAGTCTGTTTAAATTAACTAGGCTATTACAGTACGGTTGTAGTCTGTTTATATTAACTAGGCTATTACAGTAGAGTTGGTGTCTGTTTAAATTAACTAGGCTATTACAGTACGGTTGGTGTCTGTTTAAATGAACAGTACGGTTGGTGTCTGTTTAAATTAACTATTACAGTAGTCTACGGCTGGTGTCTGTTTAAATGAACTAGGCTATTACAGTACGGCTGGTGTCTGTTTAAATGAACTAGGCTATTACAGTACGGTTGGTGTCTGTTTAAATGAACTAGGCTATTACAGTACGGTTGGTGTCTGTTTAAATTAACTAGGCTATTACAGTACGGCTGGTGTCTGTTTAAATGAACTAGGCTATTACAGTACGGTTGGTGTCTGTTTAAATTAACTAGGCTATTACAGTACGGTTGGTGTCTGTTTAAATTAACTAGGCTATTACAGTACGGTTGTAGTCTATTTAAATGAACTAGGCTATTACAGTAGAGTTGGTGTCTGTTAAATTAACTAGGCTATTACAGTACGGTTGGTGTCTGTTTAAATGAACAGTACGGTTGGTGTCTGTTTAAATTAACTATTACAGTAGTCTACGGCTGGTGTCTGTTTAAATGAACTAGGCTATTACAGTACGGTTGGTGTCTGTTTAAATGAACTAGGCTATTACAGTACGGTTGGTGTCTGTTTAAACGTGGTGGTGGTTTCAGGTTCTGTTATTGGACTATAACATTAGCTTAATGATTGATACAAAATGTCTTTCTCTTATAATTCTTTTACCTCTTGCTTAGCGTGTGCACAATCTACTGTAGGAGCTAACAGAAGAACATCTTACCTGTTTGATGTAGAATGTGACTAATAAAGAACATGTCACTACTCGTTGTGTCTTGTCACTACAAGAGGACTTTGTGATAACATTGTGCCACTTTTGACCTCAATATTACTATTAGTAGTGTGATGCCCGCAAAAGTTTGGACCACATGTCAGGACCAAAATTAATTTACTACCTGATATAAGAAACATATTCATAGGAATTTCTGCACTGTAAGTCAAGTCACAATTATGTTTGGTTTCTGTGATTTATTGCGCAAGACAAGCCAATTAAGCTAATTAGCAAAGCTAATTTCTTACAGTGTATATGTTATGTTCCACTTTAGTTAGGCCTACAGTCCAATATGTTTGTCCGTTTCGTGCTTTTGTTCTCTCTTTCTTGCTCTCCTTGAGTTCTAGGCTCCTGTTCCCCATTGGTCGTCTGTCCTGTCCGTCATCGTTAGCTGTGCTGGCAATCATCCCTGTTCCACGTGCCGCCAGCTAATCGTCTCGTCCTGTCAGCCAATCATCTCATTGTGTCACTTTACTGTTGTCCAATCAGGGTGTTCTGCTGTTTATTTAAACCTTTGTCTCCCCTGTATGTTTAGGTAGTGGCATTTGATTTTTGTTAGGTAGGCTGTCTGTTCTGTTTTGTACTCCTAGATTCATGTTATTACCTCACGATCTGTTCTGTCTTTGTAGCCCCTTTTTGTTATGGGTTCATGTCTGTCCTGTTGTTCCGGTCCCCCCATAGTTAGTTCCAGGGGAGGGTTAGGGAGGTAGGCTAGCGGCCCATGGGTTTACATTCTCACACGTAGGTAACTCGATGTCTAAATACACCAGGTAAGCTTCTTTGGTCAGGTGCTACCTTTTGTATTTTAGTGGGCTTAGTCTAGGAGGGATAGTTTAGGGATGGATAGTGAGGACGATGGTTTGTACATCTAGGTAAGTAAGTGATTAGGGTAGTGTTCAAGGGACTAGAATAGGAACGGGTTTAGGTACTTTGTTATTTTGGCACCTGTACCGCCCCTCCCCTTAGCTTGTCCTGAGGAGAGCTTGTCCTCATGTTTTCATTGTTTAATGTTGTCTCGTTACCCGTCTCTTACAGTATCACCTTTTTGTACCACAATAAACCTAACAAGGTTATTGTTACTTGGTCATCCGTCTACCTTTATGGATATTAGTTGTGTTGTTTGTTTTTGCCACTGCTTCCATAGTCTCTGCCTTACATTACCCATACTTGGCCACACGCAGGCACTGCTTGTTGCGTTTGACTGGGGTTGAAGACCTGGTGGGGATGACTTTATGGGACTATACCCCAAACCTCCACATGTTCATCCTTTCACTCCAACCTTTACCCCTTGCCTTATAGATCAGATCCTGTCCCAACCCCAACCCATATTCTAACCCCAACCCACACTAGGGACTGGAAGTAGGACACCAAAACCCACCCGCCGATCTCCACTGCACAAGTAGAGTAGTGGTGAGAGCATTGGACTCCCACCCAGGAGACCGGGGTTCCTGGTGGGGCTGACTTTATGTTATCATCATCAGTGTAACTGCTTTAGCCACTGACCGCTACCATTAATGTTATGGAAGCTGCTGCTAGTCGTTGTGAGCCCATGAGCTAACAGGCTATCCCGCTCTCATTGTGCTGGATTAGCATTGGAACTGATGTGTCCAGGTGACAAGACCTATCTTAATTTATCGAACATTACCGTCCTACCAGTCCCGCACAGAAACAAGCCAGCCAACGCACATAAGCCAGGCTGGACCTGGCCTGGTTGTTTTTAATGTTACTGAAAGCAACATTTGTATGTCTGTATGAGGTAGGCCTATGACGCCTTTCTTATAGGCCTATTTTTTAGAATATAGCCTAGGCCTAGGCTACAGTTTCAACACTGCTTTACGCACGGTAACTCACCCCAAAAGAGACCAGTTTAAAAAACCAGGAACCACATCTGGATACCCTAAAGCATTTTAATCCTTCGCCAGACAATTTAGCTGACTGGGCACCATTATTGCTGTCCATAATCTGGGCATTACAATAACATTCAGTAAAGAGACCAGCCTATTGACTGCAGGCATAGAGACCTAGCCTTCTGCATAGAAAAGAGATTACAATAACAGTCATATAATAATAACAATAATTATTAAATATAATAATAATAATTAGGCCTATAATTATTATGATAACAATAGCAAAACATAGGCCAGCTGCCCCCCCATATGGCATTTTTAAACCCTAAACACCTGTAAACTTGGCCTAATATTAATTTTTGTTTCCTGTAAAATGGTATTCATGGTCACAATAGCCTATTAAATCAATCGGTTATTGCCTAGCCTACATAAAACAACTGATCCCCATGACAATGACATGTCAAAAAGCTTTTGACATAGGCTGGTGCCACCCAGTAGCAGGTTAAGGAACTTAACAGGGTAGCAAATGCAAATTCCACCCAGGCTTAGATAATGGTTCCATCCGCATGTTCAGCAGCCAATGGAAACTGACGTGTTCCAATCGAGCTTACCCGTTCAAAATGCAAGAAATGGCCAAATGGTTCAAAATCACGCGCATTTTAACACGTTGACAACGTGTTGTCTACATGTTGTCAACATGTTGTTTACGTGTTGTCTACATGTTGTTAACGTGTTGTCAACAAGTTGTCAACGCGCTGATTTTTCACACATAGACAACACGTAGACAACACGTAGACAACACGTAGACAAGACGTTAAAATTCGCGTGATTTTGAACTGGACGGCCTTCCATATTGGTGTGACGTGAGTTTGCCATACAGACGTGTCTCTCCAGTGACTCATCACCCCTCGGTTCTTCTGACCGGTAACGTTGGGAAAGTAACTGCTATTTTATTCCAAAGACTGAACTAGCAGAAGTGGATTGTTTTCTTTGTTTTATTTTGTGCTCCTACCGCAATGAATGTTATTCAAATTGGAGACGGATTATTTTGGAATGCAATTTATGTTTAGTATATGTGCCAGTACACAGTGTTATTTTGACTGACATTATTATTGAAGGGACTTTCATGAACAGTTATTCTTTGTAAGTGAATGCACTGTTTAATGGTAATTTTACCTCATGCTATTTTGGTTTAAATATACATTTGACCTTACGGAACTGTTATTGTCCTTGTGTATAGCCTACAGTTTATTGAGAAGGTTATTTCAGTATACAGTGTACTTACCTTGGTATAGGGGCGCCTCATCTGTCTCGCTAGTGCTGGGGAGGGAGAGTTTATGCTGGGATTGATTCATATTATATGCTGAGCATACACCTTCAGGGAGCTACCGTGCCTGCTGAAGGCCTCCCCACAACATTTTATAGGAGTAGCATCCTGAACACTTAACTCAGCAGGACAGACACCCACATACTTACTCACGTAGGTACCGAGGCTAATCGTGCTGGGGCGTGTGGACCCAGATCCTTACACTGACCCAAACGCCCAAGGTAAGGTAACTACTATGACCCCTATTAGAGGTTTTTACCCTCACATAGTCAAATCCTTTTTTTTACATTTTAGAAAGATGCAGAATAAAAGTACTGCTTCCCCCGAAAAAATGTCTGAATTTATTAATTTAAGAGGGTTCAGCAAGAATGTCCTGTTTACTTCTGTCTGTTTTGGTCCCCACCTCTAACAAGGCAAACAATAGGATTATGACATTGGTACCATACAGAATTAGTCTACATCAAAATCTTGACTATTGCACCTTTAAGATGACTTTGTATAAAAGTGTCCAAACTTGAAATTGTAAGCATTTTCCAAACATTTTGGTAAAATATAGTAGTTTGCGGACTCATGCTTACTGTAAATATATGTTCTTTATTTTTTATTATGCAGGTCGGCCCAATCCTGCAGCTGACCACCCTGATTTTGCCCCATCACTACACCTGGGTCCTGAGGTCTGGCAACGCCAGTCCAACCACATCTGCTAAGAGAGCAGCAAATAAACTGGCTCGGTACCAACGAGCAGCTGCACCTGAGCCCAGGTCAAAGGTCATTACCCAAAATAAAGAGGACAAACAGGACGAATGTGACCACAAGATGGCTGAATCAAACGGCAGCTGAGAGAACAGAGTGAAACTCCACAGCAGGAAGATAAGGCTGCTCTAAGAGAGCTTTTTACTGAGAGGTGTCCAAACAGATCTGCAGGGAAACGGAATGTGAGCTCGCTAGAACAGGATGTCACAAGACTAGCAAAATTGCTCATCTCTTCTGAGAACTTCATTGTCATAGACAAACTTCATTGTCACATATTTTCCATGTTTTCTGGACTGACAGGTTTAGCTGTGTTTACATGGATTTTTATCTTAACAGTTCATCTCAGAACGAAGGGTTATGTCCAGGGAAAGTCTCTTTTTTATTACCAATGTGCTCTCAGTATTGTTGAATTTCTTACTGTTAATTCATTGCCACTTTGTTTGGCTTTCTATACATGGATCTGTCCACTTTCTGACTGTGTACAGGGCAACAGGTTTACTTATTGTCCACATAAAACATTAAAAAGCTAAATAAACCTAGTCAGATATTGGTATGTAATCTCATGACAGAGTGGCGCCACACAGTTCAGAGCATCTATCAGTGGCAGGATGTGCTGAGAAACCAAACAAGACGCAGGTTACTTTACATGTAGTGAATAAGTCTGCATAACTACTGTAGCCTGCAAATCAGGCAATCTTTTTTGCACATATTGTCTGCAACAGTAATCAGAGCCCAGCAGAGAGAAGGAACAGGGCAATGATGGCTTAGTTAAAACAACACAGACTGCTGGTGTCACTTTAGGAGGTGCACTTACTCTGGAGACAAATTATTCTAAGTTGCTTTGGATGAAAGCAATGGCTAAATGACGGAAATGTAATGTCCTATCTCGATCTCACCACTAGATGTCACTAGATACTCTTTCTGAGGGTATTTGTGGTGTAGCCTAGTTTGTGTTGGACAGGCTGATATGAAGCATGTGCCCAGAGAGGCTTGTTGATTCCCTTCACTTATCTGACACAATGTGTATGGTGGTTGTCATGTTTACTCCCTGCTCTGGACTGACTGTGTTCTGACCCTGTGGCATCTAGAGAGAGTATCTCTTTCACAGTCATTACCTCTGCCCCAACGACAGCATAGTGCGGAAGGTAGGTATTCATCCTCTGCGTTTCTCCCATCCCAGCTGTCCTCCTCCAGGGGCAGCCAGGACCAGTGGGCAGCCATCGTTCATGACGCCCGGGGACCAAGTGCTCAGTTCAAGTCCTGGTCAGGGACAGGACTGAAGGGCATCTGCCTGTTTTTCAAATTGGGTTCTTGGGAGGAAACCCTTGTGAACACGGGGAGAACATGCAAACTCCGCTCAGAAAGGCCCAGAGACCTTCTTGCTATGAGGCAACAGTGCTAAGGACTGTGCGAATGCCCCTTGTGAGTGATTTTGGCGTTCAGTGTCTCCTTCAAGGACACTTCGGCACACTGCTGGGAGCTGGGATGGAATCGGGGTTCTTCAATCCCCAGTTGGCCGCTCGACCATCTTGTGTCCCTGCTGGCGGTGCCAGACCCTGCCTGCCTTACAGGATATTCCACTCACAGTGGTCGTCCCAGATAGGGCTTCAGTACGAGAGAGAGGGAGAGGCTGTAGATAAATACTGTTAGCTGGTCTCTCAGTTGAACACCCCCTGAGTGTCTCTCCTGGAAGGGGAGGGAGGGAGGATGGGAAGAGAGATTCAAAGAGGAAGAGAGAACGAGAGAAAGGGGGGAAGAGTGGAAGCTGAGCCATGAGAGGAGACTCTGGGAGCGTATGGGCTGCTTCAGCTCTTCTCCATGAAGAGAGGAAGGAGAGTTGGAGGAAAGACTGGAGCACTGTCTTTATAGTCTGTAGTCTCTATGGTCTATAGTCTCTATGGTCTATATTGTCTATAGTCTCTATAGTCTATAGTCTTTATGGTCTATAGTCTCTATAGTCTCTATGGTCAAAATTGTCTATAGTCTCTATGGTCTATAGTGTCTATATTCTCTATGGTCTATAGTGTCTATAGTCTCTATGGTCTATAGTGTCTATAGTCTATATGGTCTCTATGGTCTATAGTCTCTATGGTCTATGGTCTCTATGGTCTGAGGAACTCTCTTAACCAGGACTTCAAGAAAGGCGCTGCATGGAGTATAAGCTCCGGGCAGATAGAATCAGGCCCTGGGGCTTTCCCTGGCCTTACATGCTGGAGGGCAGCAGCAAACTCCTCTGGTGTGAATTCACCAGAGATGTTACCACCGCTAGGAGTTGTGTCCTTCCAGAGGTCAGACACTTCTTTAGCCACGAGACGTGACGATCCGCGGTCTTTGCCCTCAGGTCTGTCCCACTTTTCACAAATTGTGATGCGATTTTGTTTGCAAAGATGGGGCAGTGATGGGGGGAGTGTCTGGACCTACCAGTGAGGTTGTTAAGGATGCTCCATGCCTTGCGGCTGGAGTGTGAGAAGTCGATGGAGTTAATGGCCTCCTCCCAGCGCTCTTGTCTCCTTCGGCTGAGTCTAGACAGCAGGGCTGAGGCAAGTCTGTCTGACTCAGCTCCTGGGGGGGCCCGGAGGAGGGCACAGTAGAGACTCTCACGCTCCTCATCCCAACACGGTTTGTAACTATTGCGACGTCCGCGTGGGATGGATTCTTGGCCTCTTTCACCAGTATGCTGCAGAGTTCCCGGTACGCCTCGTCCACGTTGTTGGTGTTAGGTGGTGGGAGGCACCTTGTGGATCTATGGGTAAGGAGACGGTAGCGTTTCCAGTTGGCCTTTCAGAAGTTCCATCGCTTCACCGGCTCACTCGGGACGAGGTCCACGAGTTTAGGCATGGTTATCAGTGATGGTCGATGTTGGGACCACGGGAACTTTCCTAGCACGCGTCTATCATGGAGCCGGTTATCAACGGCGACGCTCACGAATGCCAAGTCAGGATTGGTCCCAGTTTTTTAGCGACCTGAGACAAAGCTGGCTGAGCCCTTGGGATCGTACAACAGGGCCAGGCTGTTGGCAGACTTTGCTTCGCTTACGGTGGTTAATCACAGCTACTGACCATGAAAAGGTGTCTGGTGTCGGCCTCGCCACAAATGAACTATTCATTCATTCATTCATTCATTCATTCATTCATTCATTCATTCATTCATTCATTCACACAAACAGATTATATATAAACCTCTTTCTCTTCCTCTCTCTCTCTCTCTCTCTAGTGTTGAATTCAACAATGAATGCACAGAGAGAACCACAACATGGCCATTCAAAATCCCCAAATAGACAGATTACTAAATGCACTACATGAATTTCAAAACACTATAACATGAAGTAATTGTGAGTAAAAGAAATTATTGGCTTTATATTATACAAAATAAAAATAAAAAGTATTACAATAGGACCGACTGGCTTTTAAAAAAATGTTGAGCATGTTTCTAATAGTGGCTCAAAGTTATCATGACAGCTGGCCATCAGTGAAATGATGTGAAAATATTCATAAATGTCACAAAACATAACACTCAGTGAATACAGTAAATACATACCATAAAATTACTTCAGTCGAGATCACTTTAGTCAAAATTGACCCATTTATTAGCATGCAATACTATATACTGCATATACAGTAGGACCCCACTCATCCGAACTTCAGAGATCCGAACCTCCCGGTCTACCGGACAGTAAAACGTTTAAAAACGTTAAAAAACATTGTTTTTTTTAGCCTGCTATCTGGTTACTGGTGGGATTTTCATTACAGTACTGTATCCTACTGTGAATAAAAACAGAACTGTATGCAGACCTACATGTTGCCTGTAGGCTGTAGCCTACTGTCACGTTTAATTTCTTTGTTACTTTAATGTCGAGCGCAAAACGCAAACGAGTCTGCTGCGCGAGAGCTGCATTCCTTGGTAGCCAGTAAGTGCGTCAGCAACCTGAAGCAGAGGAGCATCGAGTCATTTTTCGTTCCCAGTTAATGGACTTCAGGAACACAGACGTGTTGTAAGCATGTAGATTAGCCTACTAGGCCTACTGTATTTGTTAAATAATAGCCTACAGCCTAGGCCACGTTAGCCTACATCGGTTGTTTAGGCTGCAATAGCCTAGACACGACAACTTGTCCGTCATTTCATTTTATTTCTTGATTATAATTTGCTCTAATTGTTCTAATGTTGGGTTGCTTTTAGGCTATACCATTTTGTTTTGTGAATACAGTAGCCTATCGATGCAGCGTACGCCTCATTTAAGAATAAAGTACTGTATTTGATCAAAGCATGCACTCAAGTGGAAATTTGTTTATTTCATTCTAGGCTATACTGTAGGCCTATTATAGGCTAGGCTGTATGAGTTTAGTTGGCGATTTGATTGCAATTTTGATGCATTTTCAAAAGTAATTAAGGGTATTTATCGGTGTATTATGAGTCTATATGAAACAAGTACCACTTATTGAATTTGGTGCATTTTAACATGTTTCAGTCATCCGGACATTTCAGAGATACGAACGACCTTCGGTCCCGTTGGGTTCGGATAAGTGGGGTCCTACTGTACATTTTTTACGCATATCTTTTTTGGCGGTGTGATCTGTTCGGGGGCCCCCTGCCTTCCACGCATGTGGAAAGCGGCA
This sequence comes from Borostomias antarcticus, assembly GCF_949987555.1. NCBI lineage: Eukaryota > Metazoa > Chordata > Actinopteri > Stomiiformes > Stomiidae > Borostomias > Borostomias antarcticus. The sequence continues at coordinate 2,785,564 of NC_140257.1, read as the reverse complement.
ATCTAGATGTTCCCCCCCTCTGGGCCGCTTGGCCCAGAGTGCCGGGCCGGAAGAGGGAACAGCATCTAGCCCCCTGCCTCTATGACGATCAGAGTGGGCCGCGATCGGGAAGACGCTCGGATGTAACTCAGCCCACTAAGACCAGCAAAGAGCGCCACAGGAGGACTGCTGTACATTATAGTCCCTGGCCTCCATGGGTCAGCGCTTCGTGGAGTCCGAAGGAGATACAGCCTAGTGTCTCTGCCTCCATGGTGACCGGAGAGACCGCTGGATGGCCCTTCGGAGATGTAATGGCAAGAGTGAGCAATGACGTGTGTAACTGTCTGTAATATTTTGTTTTCTTTTGTTCTCTTTTGAGAACTTTTAGTTTGAAGTTTAGTATTGTACAAATTTACCAATGTTTGTATACCTTTATTTTGAAGGACGCTGCCGCTAGAGATGCATGTGCAGGCAGGTGTCGGTCAGATAAAAGAAGAAGCAACTCGTTCGGTGTGAGAGAATATGATCCCGCTCACTAGAGATTAAGCATAACCTACAGATTCCTGGTGTAGATCTGTAAACTCTGATACTAGTTCAGTAGACTGGTGAGCAAGTTTTGGAAAGTGCCTTTGTTGATATCCTACATCGCAAAACAGCGTTCCGACATCCTCTTAGCACCCTTGATAAGCGGAGTGAGGTATGGATATCCATGTTGTGTAGCCTACTATTGTTTGTTCTTTATTTTGTTCATGGTGCATTTCCAGAGATGTATAGACCTAGATTGTTTAATTTTGTGAAGCTATGAAGTTGTCGGACTAATTGTTCATTGTATTCTTCATAGTTTTCACGGTGCTCGTCATGGTGCTCATTGAGAATAAATGCACCCGTTGAGACACTCTACTCTTCGTCTTCTTGAAAATATCGAGGGCTGCTACAAAGTGTTTTGACAGCTTAAATACATGCGCTCTAGCGAGCTGAACCAATGCTATGACAGCTGACAGTCAGCTGACAGTCAGCTGGTGGGTTGCGTCATACGGGGTGTGACTGATTGGCCTCTGCCGATTAGCCCGGCGTTGACATCCGTGTCTCGCCTGAAGTACGTCGGAGACTTCATTTTTGACCACTGGTATAGATATACTCTTGTATGTAAAATAACATCTCATAAACATGAAACAACAACAAAAACATTTCCACTTCCCTAAAGTCAAAATTAAAATTAAGCAATAAACCATGAGAGGTTGTGTAGTGATCATATAACAGCTAGGGGGCGTTGTTAGGCACGACGCGAAGCGGACAACACCAACTAGCTGTTATGAAATCACTATAACACACGGCCTCTCGTGGTTTATTGCTTAATTTTAACACGGCTTCCAGCCAATCAGAATCAAGAACCAGAACTAACCGTTGTATAATGATTAAACAATTCATTGCCTTGGGGCTGACATGAGTTTTCTATGAGAACGACTTGACAGTCTGTGTCTTTATACATTCATTTTCAATGTGGGGCCAAAAACACCTCCAGTTGTTATATATGTACAAATATGTTGTTTTAGGTCAGCTTCAGGTTTCTACAGTACTTTCTCTTTGCTGCTTGACTCCTCTGGACAATCTGCTTGTCAGCATTCCTTGGTTTTGGTGTTGGGTAAAGAGTTCAGCCATATCATTCATGTTTCACTTATACTTCTTATCCTTTTCCTACCCAGACCCTACCCCTGACCACTGCCTCTATCTGGGCCCAGGCACATTCACGCACACACAGACATACACCAGTGTTTGCCATGTCTCTCTCCTAGCCTCTCTTACTCTGAAAATGTAATTTATTGCTTTATAAATGTTCTTAGCCGGTAGACAAACATACTCCTGGAGCTTGCTCGATCGCCTTCTTGAGAGGGGTCAGGGAAGAATTTTTACAGCTCACTTATCTGGCCCCCGGGTAATTACTGTTTTTTTGCTTCCCTCTGGAATATGTAGAGAGTGGGTCGTATGCCCACCTCCCTTGTTCTCTGTAAAGCGCAATGTGTTGCCTCTGGGTATGAAATGCGCTATACAAATAAAGCTTTGATTGATTGATTGATTGATTGACTTCTCTGTGTGCATAATCATGTCTTCAGTTTTTAATTGTGTGGTGTCCATGGTCACCATGTTGGTAAGCGGTCATTTAATACAAACGACGCTAGGCAGGGAGTGTAGCATGCTTCACTTTGGGTTTAGTATATTGTTCAGCACTCTGTGAAAAAACCTGTGAAACACTGGTAAATTATGTATGATTGTCTGTTTAAATAATGCAGGGATATCATTTGATAGATTTATGATTGATGGTTTGAATGATTCAGGGATATAATTTGATAGATTTATGATTGATGGTTTTAATGATTCAGGGATATATTTTGATAGATTTATGATTGACGGTTTGAATGATTCAGGGATATTATTTGAGATTTATGATTGACGGTTTGATTAATTTAGGGATATTATTTGATAGATTTATGATTGACGGTTTGAATGATCCAGGGATATTATTTGATAGATTTATGATTGACGGTTTGAATGATGCAGGGGTATCATTGTGTCCTGTATAACGTGTGGGCTGACCTTTGATGACCCCTAACCTCTACGGTGAAGTGTCCTGGTTCAACAAACACACAGCAATTCTATTTAATTTACAGTATACTAACACACACACACACACACACACAATAGGAGGAGTTGATGTAGCTCTCAGTTATATACAGCTTCTCTTAGTAACTGGTGATGCAAAGAGTCTGAAGCATTTCTGACGATATTCTTCTGTCCAAAGTCGCTCCATAGTTTTATGGTTTCAATATTTAGGGACTTCTCCAGACTGGTTTGTCTGGACAGGTTGGTTTCCTGGTACAAAAAATGAAATAATTCATCAAATAATTCAGAACCGAACACTAAAGGAATGCAGCTTGTTTCCAGGTTAGCTTCAGTGTGATGGATGTGAAAACATGTTGCTTTTTCTCTGCCAGCCGGCCTGCCTGTGTGTCTGTCTGTTTGTCTACCTGTAAAGTCTTCCTGCCTATATAGGAGCTGGATAAGTGGGTGGAGGGGCATTGAGGTGCACTTAAGCTGTAATGACCCCTAAGCCCAATAGGAGGTGCTACATATCCTCCTGCCCACCCCTTATGCCCCAGCCACAGTGCACACTTGTTCTGCTCCTGTGATCAGAATCACCTCACCTAGCAACAGATGACATGGTAAGAACAACTCTCACATAAAATCTGCCATTGGCTGATGAGAGATTAGTGAAGTGAAAGTGGAGTTGTGGGACTTTCCAGACCTCATGTCTTTCAGTGGAGGGGAAGCTGGAGGTAAACACCCTGCTGTAGCAGCACTGACCGGCCCTGAGATGAGGAACAGGACAGACCACAGAACATGGAACAGACCTCTGTCATATCATCACACAGTACAGAAACTCACACCATGGTCCAGGTTGAAGAATAGAGAAATGAACATTTATAAATCTAAATATCAGTCATTTTGAAGAGATACAGACAGATAAAGCCAAGTTGTTTTTATTTAAATTCAACTCTCTTTCTGGCCATGTTCAATGTTATTCATTCACTCAGGGGGTGGTTGGGTTTCTAAGTACAGTAGTGTTTGACCAGGTACGCATATTACCATCAGATGAAGAGTTTCCTGCACCTGAAGGCTGTTGTTATGCAGATGACTGTTTTAAACTGACTGTACAAATGACTGTAATATAAACTATAACTAGCCTACAGCTGGTTGGCTGATAAAGAAGGTTGGACACATGGCCAGAATTTAAAGACTTCCTGTAGGTTAGAGGATAGGTACTTTGCCACAGTCATTGTTGTTTTTAGGGGGGAAAACATTAGAAATAATTCATCAAATAATTCAGAGAAAAAGACTTAAAGGTGGGATAGGTAGTTTGCTTTTGGCTTTATTTGGTAAAATTGGCATAATATCCTTTCAGCTATCAGTATCAGAAGTGCTCTGAGAATAAACTTGGATCTCCGTGTTTACTGCTGCCTCTGTATTTTGGATTCAAAGAATGCACCGCGCCCGAATGTATTGACCAATCAGGGTCTCTATCTCACCACACCTACCAGTCATGTTTGGAGGGAGGGATTACATCATGATTGACAGGAGGAAGGGGCGGGTTCTTTTGAAAATGATTACCAATCCAAGGCCTTGTTGACATCAAACTACCTACCCCACCTTTAAGGATTTTTGGTTGAGCTCCACAAGTCATTTTTTCTGGGAAGGCGCGTCCTACTCTCCAATTGTCAAATACAGATGTTTGTTTGCTGTATCATTTGATTGATTTATGATTGACTGTTTGAATGATACAGCCACATCATTTGATTGATTTATGACTGATTGTTTGAATGATAGTCATATCATTTGATTGATTTATGACTGATTGTTTGAATGACTGCTGTGAGGTGACAGTACTAGGTACTGCGCCACCTGTTTGAATGATTGTTTTGAATGAGGCAGGGGTATCATGTGATTGATTTATGATTGACTGAATGATACGGGTGTATCATTGTGTTCTGTGTAACGTGTAGGCTGACCTTTGATGCCCTCAGTACAGGTCCTAGCTAACCAAACACACGGAAATGATATTTTATATACTGTAACACTGTACACTGACACACGCACGCACAGACACACATCTTCTGGTAGCTCCAGAATACATGTTCATGATCAGCTTCCATACGCCCACATACCCTCCAGAATAGTTGTTGTATAGATAGAAGCCTTCCTCTAATCTTTGGACTTCTAAAAAATCTGAAGATATTCTTCTGTCTTAAGTCGCTCCATAGTTTTATGGTTTCAAAATTTAGGGACTTCTCCAGACTGGTTTGTCTGGACAGCCTGGTTTCTGTGATACAGGATCAGTGAGATTCTCACCCCAACAGTTGATGTAAGTGGATAGGAACGTAGCCATAATCTTTCTTTGTTGTTTTCAGGAGGCAGATTGATTAAATTATGCCTTTTGTCAGTACTTGAGTTATCATATTAATGTAAAAAGGTAAAATAAATAATTCCGTCATGCATTCTCACTTTTACATGATAGACATTAGACATCTAGTTCTAATATAACTGAAGCATATAATCAGCCACTTCCCTAATGGCATTATAGGCTTCATGTTATGTACTGTACACTTTCAAGTCCCCATCAATCTGATGATAATTATCTTCTTTTTACATAAAGACCTTTATGTGAGAGGCCTCTGACACCCCAACTCTATGTATTCTATCCCTGCGTTACCTGCTAAGTTTTCATCCACTGTGCATTTACACTACAAGCCTGAACAGCCATGTGAGCGTCTACCTAGATACAGATGATGAGGCTGGAAATGACTCATCTGATTGGTCCAAGGGTCCTACACAAGAGACAAAAGAGAGAGAAAAGAAATGTTCAGTTCAGTGTATAATTCAAGTCTTCTCAGTTCTCCTCTCTGTGAAGAAATGACATCAACAACAATTACATGCTTTGCTTGATAAATACAACATTTTTGGTGGAAATACATCATTGTCTTTAATCATAATGTCTCAGGTTTGTAGTTTCCAGACAGAAACACTTCTCCAGATGCAAATGTTTCCAGAGCTTGCTCTTCGACATCAATCCCTCCCATATTGTAAACATGAATCATTTTCCCGGTATCTCATTTGATCCCAAGCACACGGTCCATAAGCAGATACACACATTGTGGCATAGGCATGGCACGGATCAGCTCAGACCTTGTTTTGCTGAGGAAACCTTGCACGACTGGCCAAAATGGCTACTCAGGATATTGTTGATTTGGATCTAATTGGTTAATTGAGTTTTAAGTGGTCAGTTGATACCTGTGCTATTCCTTGTGCTGCCCTATAAAGAGATATGTCTCTCTGTTGCTGTAACACTGTCAATATGGTTGGCATGGCTGAATTTAGGAGAACTGAGTGTGACAGCCTGAAGAGCCAAACATGATGAGTAAACAACTCTCTAACTCAATACAAAGTATAACAGAATTAAATGTTTGTCAATGTTTAAAAACAATGCTGTATTTATGTAAATGACTGTGTTCTGATTGAGAATGAACTGTTAGTGACCGACCATACAGTAATAATGAACGTACAATGTTTGACCTCTGCCTAGCAACATGTGACATGTGTTTTTCTGAAGCAGAGATTGGTTTGTTTGGTTAAGAGTCAGTTTATTATCTGAGTGCTCTGCTCTCTTTCATCTAGTTGAGAAGTTGAACGCTGGAGGAACATGTCCTTGTCAACTGGGTTTTCCATTTGCATGGCTGTGGTTCTGTCCACGCAAAAAGCAGGTAGGCTACATTATCATCAACTACACACCGTGAGTCTGTATAATACAGTCTGTATAAAGTCTATGGTATTACCAGGTATAATTAGCTTTCCATCAATGAACTAATGACAGTGATCTTATTGTTGAATATTGTTTCATATAACATTTGTATTGAATGTTTCTGAATTGTTCTTTGACATGATTATCATGAATTATGAGGAAATAAAGTGTGTAATGAATTCAGATGAAAACTGTAATTATGCATTATTTGTTCTTCAATATTTCAGGTGGATATGAGAACTACGCGGTGATGCACTGCTTATACTCTACAGAGCAACCGCATGAGTACATAGCCTCTTTAATTTATAATAAGATTGAGTATCTCAGGTTCAACAGCACTAAGGGCAGGTGGGAGGGATACACTGACTATGGTCTGCATAATGCTAAGATCTGGAATGCTGATCCTGTTGAAATGGCTGTTCGGCGAGCACAGCTGGAGCATGTCTGCAAGCCCCGCGCTGAGCTCTACTTCTCTCACGTACTGGAGAAGACAGGTGAGCTGCCCTCCTCACCACAACAACATCACATCTCTCACTCACCAGATGATACGACACCTCTTTCATCTGTTCACTACAAAACCTGTAATGAAGCTTCTGTCTGGTGGATATAAAGCAACATAGACCTGATGATGATTAAATGATGATGTTTTCATCTTGTGTGATGGGAGGATGATATTGTTTTTCACCATTCAGAACTGGTGGACTGCATTACTGGTCACCTCTGGGACTGAGAGAGATCTAGAAACAAACATGATGAATCTACACACTTATATTAAAGATCAATAATAGAGTAGACATATTAAAGATCAATAATAGAGTAGACATATTAAAGATCAATAATAGAGTAGACATATTAAAGACCAATAATAGAATAGACATATTAAAGACCAATAATAGAGTAGACATATTAAAGATCAATAATAGAGTAGACATATTAAATACCAATAATAGAGTAGACATATTAAAGACCAATAATATAATAGACATATTAAAGACCAATAATAGAGTAGACATATTAAAGATCAATAATAGAGTAGACATATTAAAGATCAATAATAGAGTAGACATATTAAAGACCAATAATAGAGTAGACATATTAAAGACCAAATATACAGTAGGCCTATATATAATAAATACCAATAATACAGTATATATAATTAAGACCAATAATACAGTATATATAATAAAGACCAATAATACAGTATATATAATACAGACCAATAATAGAGTTAATTAATAGAGAACAGAACCCTGATCAATATGATATGAATGATAGTGTTATATGAACTAATGTGTTGCTGTTTTTCCTCCACTATCAGTGGAGCCCTCTGTCAAACTTCTCTCAGTGACCCCCTCTAGTGGCAGACACCCTGCCATGCTGGTGTGCAGCGCCTATGACTTCTACCCCAAAAAGATCAGAGTGACCTGGAAGAGGGATGGACAGGAAGTGACCTCAGACGTGATCTCCACTGAGGAGTCGGTCAACGGTGACTGGTACTACCAGTTCCACTCCCAACTGGAGTACACGCCCAGATCCGGGGAGAAGATCTCCTGCATGGTGGAGCACGCCAGCCTGGACAGACCCCTCGTGAAGCACTGGGGTGAGTTCACTGTCCAGCTGTTGTTAGGGTGTTGTCATGGTGTACTAGGGTGAGTTCACTGTCCAGCTGTTGTTAGGGTGTTGTCATGGTGTACTAGGGTGAGTTCACTGCTCAGCTGTTGTTAGGGTGTTGTCATGGTGTACTAGGGTGAGTTCACTGCTCAGCTGTTGTTAGGGTGTTGTCATGGTGTACTAGGGTGAGTTCACTGTTCAGCTGTTGTTAGGGTGTTGTCATGGTGTACTAGGGTGAGTTCACTGCTCAGCTGTTGTTAGGGTGTTGTCATGGTGTACTAGAGGATGTTAACTGTTCATCTGTTGTTAGGGTGTTGTCATGGTGTACTAGGGTGAGTTCACTGTCCAGCTGTTGTTAGGGTGTTGTCATGGTGTACTAGGGTGAGTTCACTGTCCAGCTGTTGTTAGGGTGTTGTCATGGTGTACTAGGGTGAGTTCACTGTTCAGCTGTTGTTAGGGTGTTGTCATGGTGTACTAGGGTGAGTTCACTGTCCAGCTGTTGTTAGGGTGTTGTCATGGTGTACTAGGGTGAGTTCACTGCTCAGCTGTTGTTAGGGTGTTGTCATGGTGTACTAGGGTGAGTTCACTGCTCAGCTGTTGTTAGGGTGTTGTCATGGTGTACTAGGGTGAGTTCAGGTGAGCAGGGTACGAGTGCTGTGTTGTGGCTGGGTACCTGAATGACCCTGACTGTGACTGTGTGTGCTAGCGTATGATAGATGGTGGTCTGTCAGAAGCTACATACAGGACAGCTACAGTGTCATCACATGCTAACAGAAGGGTCATTTCTCCTTGACAGACCCGTCCCTGCCTGAGTCTGAGAGGAATAAGATCGCCATCGGGGCGTCTGGGCTGGTGCTGGGACTGGTCTTTGCACTGGCTGGACTCATCTACTACCAGAAGAAGAAATCCAATGGTGAGTCATCAGCTGTGGGTAGAGAACATGTACAGTCTTCATAGTCATCTGTGTGTAGAGAACATGTACAGTCTTCATAGTCATCCAGTCTTCACAGTCATCTGTGTGTTATGTACGCAGCACACTGTAAAATAATCATGATGTAAGAAAGATTCACTGATACATTGAGAGATGTATTTTTCAAGAATACTGCTCCTGTGTTCAGTGGATGGTGGCAGCAATGTTGATTTATTTGTTGAAATATCACATAGTGATTGTGTCCCCTCTGTCTCTTCACCCTCTGTGTTTATTTCACAGGGCGGATGCTGGTGCCTGCTAGCTAAGGTGAGACTCCTCTTGTCACAGAAAAGTTTCACCAACTACTACAACTGACTGTGCCTGATGGTCATGTAACGGTTTTCTTTTATCTTCTCAGGTTTGCAGGTCTGTTTCTGAATCCACTGCTGAACTAGACCTGATATTAGAGCTTCCTTCTAACCAGAAATCTCAGTTTAAATGAAATAACGCTAAAATGCTTGAGCGTAATACAATATCTTTGCTCCATATTAACCAATACTGTCTTAAGAAGGCCATACATATGTGTTATGAGTTTGTCTCTCTATATGCAACAACAATATTCCCTTTAATACGCAAATAAGGCATTGTCCTGTGTGTTCTGAATCAATAATGCACTGTCCTGGGTGTTATTAATGAATAATGCACTGTCCTGGGTGTTATTAATCAATAATGCACTGTCCTGGGTGTTATTAATCAATAATGCACTGTCCTGTGTGTTATTAATCAATAATGCACTGTCCTGTGTGTTATTAATCAATAATGCACTGTCCTGGGTGTTATTAATCAACTGTACCAGGGTTATAAGATCCACATATCAATAATAGTCATGTATGAGAGTTGGAGTCATTTCCCTCTGGTTTCTAGTCTAAACTGGGTGTCTGTGGAGAAACAGCATTAGCAGGACAAGTGACTGGAGGACATCCTGAGTCTGACACCAAACATCACTGACAACTTCAGACACTCTTTGTGGCAGGTTAGAGGTCTGTACAAAGGCCTGTTTACTTGGTTCCTACAGGTCTTAACCTGTCTCTGCTAGAGGATAACCAGGCCAAGGTTTATCACACTGTATCCATCCTTTGCCAACAAATATGCATTATTGTAATGTTACAGTATATTCACCTTAAGTCAATAATCTACATGATAATCCACTGTACTTGGGAGCTTCAGGACTGCTTCAACTTCAGGACAGGTCTTCAAACCTAACATATACTCCAGTATGAGAGTCCTTGTTGCACTAATGTATTGCTTTTTTTCACCATGTATTAACTTATGATTAACATACAGTCAAGTGTTGGTAAATGTATGATAATGATAATCTAATGTTGGCATTCAGAGGGGAGTAAACTACTGTTCAGGAGAATAACTCAGTTGTAATCTTTGTTTTCATTTGTTTGTGAGATACAGTAGTGTTATCAGCTAAAGCTTGCCTTGTGTCTAATGTTAGAGCCAGTCAACTATTACAGTACGCAGAGCTCTGTTTAGATGAACTATTACACTTCAGTTGGTGTCTGTTTAAATGAACTAGGCTATTACAGTACGGTTGGTGTCTGTTTATATTAACTAGGCTATTACAGTACGGTTGTAGTCTGTTTAAATGAACTAGGCTATTACAGTACGGTTGGTGTCTGTTTAAACGTGGTGGTGGTTTCAGGTTCTGTTATTGGACTATAACATTAGCTTAATGATTGATACAAAATGTCTTTCTCTTATAATTCTTTTACCTCTTGCTTAGCGTGTGCACAATCTACTGTAGGAGCTAACAGAAGAACATCTTACCTGTTTGATGTAGAATGTGACTAATAAAGAACATGTCACTACTCGTTGTGTCTTGTCACTACAAGAGGACTTTGTGATAACATTGTGCCACTTTTGACCTCAATATTACTATTAGTAGTGTGATGCCCGCAAAAGTTTGGACCACATGTCAGGACCAAAATTAATTTACAACCTGATATAAGAAACATATTAATAGAAATTTCTGCACTGTAAGTCAAGTCACAATTTCTTACAGTGTATATGTTACGTTCCACTTTAGTTAGGCCTACAGTCCAATATGTTTGTCCGTTTCATGCTTTTGTTCTCTCTTTCTTGCTCTCCTTGAGTTCTAGGCTCCTGTTCCCCATTGGTCGTCTGTCCTGTCCGTCATCGTTAGCTGTGCTGGCAATCATCCCTGTTCCACGTGCCGCCAGCTAATCGTCTCGTCCTGTCAGCCAATCATCTCATTGTGTCACTTTACTGTTGTCCAATCAGGGTGTTCTGCTGTTTATTTAAACCTTTGTCTCCCCTGTATGTTTAGGTAGTGGCATTTGATTTTTGTTAGGTAGGCTGTCTGTTCTGTTTTGTACTCCTAGATTCATGTTATTACCTCACGTTCTGTCCTGTCTTTGTAGCCCCTTTTTGTTATGGGTTCATGTCTGTCCTGTTGTTCCGGTCCCCCCATAGTTAGTTCCAGGGGAGGGTTAGGGAGGTAGGCTAGCGGCCCATGGGTTTACATTCTCACACGTAGGTAACTCGATGTCTAAATACACCAGGTAAGCTTCTTTGGTCAGGTGCTACCTTTTGTATTTTAGTGGGCTTAGTCTAGGAGGGATAGTTTAGGGATGGATAGTGAGGACGATGGTTTGTACATCTAGGTAAGTAAGTGATTAGGGTAGTGTTCAAGGGATTAGAATAGGAACGGGTTTAGGTACTTTGTTATTTTGGCACCTGTACCGCCCCTCCCCTTAGCTTGTCCTGAGGAGAGCTTGTCCTCATGTTTTCATTGTTTAATGTTGTCTCGTTACCCGTCTCTTACCGTATCACCTTTTTGTACCACAATAAACCTAACAAGGTTATTGTTACTTGGTCGTCCTTCTACCTTTTTGGATATTAGTTGTGTTTGTTTTTGCCACTGCTTCCATAGTCTCTGCCTTACATTACCCATACTTGGCCACACGCAGGCACTGCTTGTTGCGTTTGCCCCTCTCCCTCTACACCCCTAAACATAACAGCCTGAGAGGAGACGGAACAGTATAGTTTTCGAAAACTGAGGTAATCCACACAGCCGCCAGAAGGCGTGTTCATAGGCGGAACATATATTCCCTAACCTGCTATTTCCCCCGTGTCCTTTTAGTATTACTCATGCACACTTCCGGCTTAAACTAGCCAACTCATTGATCTGGAGCAGGAAGTATAATTGTTATTGATAAATGCTCTGTGTTATTTAGACAATTATGGTTGTAAGCCAGCACACCTAGACAAGAGGCAGTGTTTTTTTGTGCATGGATGTAATCCAGCGCACCTTGAATAGCGTTTGTCCGGTTATCACTCCCTCCCTCCCTCCCTCCCTCCCTCCGATCAATGTTGACCTGCATTTCTCTGTTGTCACCACAAGAGGCAGTAGTCCCAGCACACCAAAATAAAGAAGGACACCAAAATCAACCCGCCGATCTCCACTGCACAAGTAGAGTAGTGGTGAGAGCATAGGACTCCCACCCAGGAGACGAGGGTTCAAGGCCCCAGTGGGGATGACTTTATGGGACTATACCCCAAACCTCCACATGTTCATCCTTTCACTCCAACCTTTACCCCTTGCCTTATAGGTCAGATCCTGTCCCAACCCACATTAGGGACTGGAAGGACACCAAAACCAACCCGCCGATCTCCGTAGAGTAGTGGTCAGAGCATTGGACTCTCAACCAGGAGACCAGGGTTCAAGGCCCCAGTGGGGATGACTTTATGGGACTATACCCCAAACCTCCACACGTTCATCCTTTCACTCCATTATTTTTATCCCTTACCTTGTCCAGAAACAGAAGTTGAACCAATTGCAGCAAAATAGCTAGCGTTACAGGAATAATCAGTGTGATTAGCATTGGAACTGATGTGTCCAGGCAACAAGACCTATCTTAAAGGTACGCGATGTAGTTTTTGACCACTAGTATGCGCTCTAGAGCAAATTTGAGAAGGTGGTCCCCGAAAATTGCGTATACGTCATTTCTCGCACGAGGACGCACGAGCAAGCGCACGAACACGCGCCGAGCACATAATAGTGAAGTTATACCCCCATATTCCAGCAGTTCGTTGCTGATGGCTCAATTCAAGGCGGGGTCTTTTAGAAAGAACTTCGAGAGACAACCAAGTTAGCTATCTAGCTACAGTATACAGTATGTCTGCCGGAGGAGATAAAATGAAGCTGGACAGGGATGTCCAATGGCGACGGCTAATGGATCAGAGAAAGAAGAGAGTAAACATTGGTGGAGAGGCTTTTACAAGGTGGAGAAAGTTGCAGGCTGAGAGGGGATTCAGAACGGACGCCGAGGTGGCCGTCTTTCTACTGGACTGGTAAGTCATTTTTGTCTCACTAGCTTGCTAAGATTGCTACTGTAAGTTGAAAACAAGGATGTCAAACCCTATTACTTCTCCTTTTCTATCGATTAGTATGGGGCAGATGTTTAATCGGTAACATTACTGTCGGCTGTTTGTTAGGTATGAACGAGAAGGCGAAATAGCGTCCACTCCTCTGAAAAGGTACCGTTCTGTCCCTCCAATCCCATTGTCTACGATCCGTGGATCAGGCTCCGACTCTGGCTCTGAAAGGTAACTTAGCTAGCTAGCCAACTACGTTGGTAGAAAACACGGATGCCAAACTCTATCTTCGCAATCACCGTGACCGTGTTAGTTTATGATTGTCACATCGCTTTCAGACTGGAAGAACTTGGAGTAGCGAGCATTGGATCAGAAGAGCAAGCTGGAGCTACTGCAAGGTATTCAAGTTAGCTAACATTACTGGTGTAACAGACGTAAAAATGCCTGCGAGTCCCTGTGGTAGCCAGCACGTAAGTACCTAGCAATGTTGGTAACGCGTCCGTCTCACGATCAGAGGGTGCTCAGGGGAGCACCCTCATTTACATGGGTCGAGCCAAAAACACAACTCAGAGGCACGAGACCAGCTATACTAACGTCAGTCTAGTAGTAGGAAGTAGTCGTCAGGAACTGAAGAGGTCCACCTAATTTCAGGAAGTAGTGGAGCTGGACTACAGCAGTGAACAGAGCATATTGATAACGCAATGCTTCTTTCTGTTGCATGTCTTTCAAAGGATGGAGATTTCAGAGGAACACACAGTCACAGTACAGCACATCACCAGTGATGAAACTGTGACTCTGCTGATGACAACACCATCAACAATCTCCAAAACAGCATGTGAGTGTGCACCTGCAGTGCAGTTCTAGGTCAAGCATGATATAGTGGGGGTTGCTTGTCAGCTGTTTTATGTAGTATAACAGTTATGGTTGATGTCCAGTGTGGGGGAAAGGAGCGTTCTGTGGGTGGGCATGTTGGCCCTAATGCGCTGGCTGTTGGGGCCCCTCCTTAGCCTTGGTTTACATCTCTTTTGTTGTTTCATTTCATTTGTATGTATTTCCATAGGGACAGCATACAAGTAAAACAAGAGTGTTAAAACAAGTGATGAGAAATACCACAGCATTTATAGCCTAGGGCTAGTTTGCGATGCCAGTCCCTAGATTGTGATGGCCGTGTGGCCTGGTTATGACAGTGCTTATTTTTTCCTTTTACAGTATTGACTGGGCTGAGGAGCCGTCAAGTGCTGATGATGGCAGAGACAGCAATGAAAACAGTGATGAGGACTGGAGTGCTGTCGAATTTGATGAAGACAGCAGTGACGGTGAAGAGGGCTAAACTCCTCCCTTGTGTGTGAAGTATGTGGAAGAAATAGGTTGAATATTTTACACTCAGATGTAGCTAATGACTACATGCAACCAATCTACCATACTCATGTTATTCAACAAAACTGTTTACACATTCTCAAATAAGTGCTACTCTGCATAAACAAAAGAATATTGTTATTTTTGGGGGTGGGGTTACTTCACCAGAACAGGAGGTGCTCTGAAGAATAGCTTCAATATTGAGGAACTTCCTGAGGTGGGCGTGAGCGACACAGTCTAATGGTGCGTTCCAGGCAACCCGTAACTCGTGTTTTTCCTACCTCCTACACGTGAAAATGCTCTGGAATTGCAGTCAAACCCGTAACTTCCCACCCGGCAACTGGTAGTACATCGAGCTGTACGAGTTCACGGGTGGGAAGTTACGGGTTTGAGGTCGGAAAAACACAAGTTACGGGTTGCCTAGAACGCGGCATTAGACATCCAGCAAGATGAAGCTCAGTCAACTACAGAAGAGATGCCTGAGAGACCGGAAACACTGCGGCTGCTATGTCATGAGGACATTGTAAATCAATCAGCTTCAATCACCTATGAAGCATCTCTACGACAGCTGGTGAACTTCCTACAGCAACCCTTTGACCGTTGCCCATTCTCTACAAAGAAGAGCGCATGTGATGCAAGAGCACCATTTGAGATAGAGTTAAAGAGGAGAGGGACTGCAACTGTAATCGAAT
Source organism: Borostomias antarcticus (assembly GCF_949987555.1). NCBI lineage: Eukaryota > Metazoa > Chordata > Actinopteri > Stomiiformes > Stomiidae > Borostomias > Borostomias antarcticus. The sequence continues at coordinate 2,770,260 of NC_140257.1, read as the reverse complement.
GGGTGAGTTCAACTATGCATATCTGGAGTTACTGTAGTTTAGTCATACATTGTTTTCATCAAATGCCTCTATGTCTATTTATTATCCAGTGTCTTATTAATTTGTGGATCTGTGATACCATACAGAGTGACTACAGTAAGTGTTTGGCCTTTTACAGACATGCCCCAACGGCCACATAGTCTGGAAGTGGAACTCGCAGCCCTTGTTCAAATTTGGGTTGCAGGCCGGAGACTTCATGCTCTCTACAAACATTCTCCTCTCCGGCAACAACTTCAAGAAAGTTCTCCTTCTCCTAAAGTTCATGAACATGGGATGTGTTGCAGAGAGCACCTTCTATGCTGTTCAGGGTTCATATTGTCTTGGTGCTATCCAGCACTTCTGGGAGAAGAATGAGCTGGAATCATCCAATCTCTATGCCAGAAAGACAGTATTGTAGCACTAGGTATGTTTCCTCTGCAGTTATCAAATATGATCTTGTAAAAAAACAGTTCAGCCGAGATCACTTTTGTCAAATTTGAACATTTATTATACAAGCGGCATAATACATGCATATGAATTTTTGGCGGTGTGCTCTGTCCGGGGGGCCCCCTGCCTTCCACCGGCGTGGAAAGCGCGTTAGCAGGGGGAGGCAATCTAGGTGTTCCCCCCCTCTGGGCCAAGCCCTTGGCCCAGAGAGCCAGGAAGGGGGAACGGCATCTAGCCCCCTGCCTCAATGACGATCAGAGTGGGCCGCGATCGGGAAGACGCTCGGAGGTAACTCAGCCCACTAAGACCGTCAAAGAGTGCCACAGGAGGACTGCTGTACATTATAGTCCCTGGTCCCCACGGGCCGACGCTTCGTGGGTTCCGCGGGAGATACAGCCTCGTGTCTCTGCGTCCATGGCGCCCTCCATGGAAAGCCACAGAGACCAGCTAGCGGCTACTCTGGCATCCACCGGCCGACGCTGGTGGAATACCTGCAAACTACCCCGGACAGAGAGCAACGATGACAACAGATGACATCGACATACGCAGGAGGAGCAGGGGAGGAGGTGGGGCGAGCATGCAATGCACAACCAGCAGTAATGGCAAGCGCGAACAATGACATGTTTTGACAGCTTAAATACATGCGCTCTAGTGAGCTGACCAATGCTATGACAGCTACAGTCAGCTGGTGCTGCGTCATGCGTGACTGATTAACCTCTGCTGACCCCCCGGCCGTGACGTACGTGCCTCGGCTGAATTTGCGTCGTTGACTTCATTTTTGAAATTGAATATAGATGGCATGGAAGGTACTTCTGAAAAGGGCAAAGACATAAGCTTTGTCTTTCAGGTGACGGGCGCATGGACTCCCCTGGCTTTTGTGCACAATACTGCACCTATTCCACAATGGACAACGACACAAAGTTCCTCATTGAGGTCGTCACCATCGACCAGAGAGAGACCAACCGGAATTCTGTGATCATGGAGAAGAAGGGCTTCACAAGGACCATGGACAAGCTTCTTGATGAAGTGCCTCTACGGGAGTTTGTCACTGATGGGCACATTCAGATCGCAGCGCTGATGAGTATGCCTGATTTATAATGCTTTATATAACCCAATGTTGCCATTATGTGTGCGGTGTTTTATTGATGCAATATTGTTGTTTGAACACTGGGTAGTGTAAGGGTGTACAGCATACAGGTATAGGTGAGCTCACCGGTACTGGTGTCATTGATTGGGACTAGGGTGAGCATACTTTTTTTGACGGTGTAGCCATGTCAATACTGTGTGTTCAAAATGTTAATTGAATTGTAACTAATTATTGTCCTTACTACTGTTAGGGTTTGAGGCAGGACCCAAAAGCAGACGGCAGGCAAGCAGCTCAGGTTCAAAATATAGGTTAATATCCAAAATAATACCGGGGGGAAAAGCAGGGGAAACACACTAACATTGACAATGAACCGACAGAGAACAAAGGAAACAGGAGGGCATATATACTCTGGGAGAACAATCAAGGAACAATGTACAGGTGTGCAACAAGACATAACGAGACACAGGTGCAGACAATCACCCGGACAAGGACATGGAGGGATTCCAACAAGACACCAACACAAGGACACAGGAACAAGGACACAATGGAAGGGAACGGGAAACGAGGCTGGGACAGGGAAAGGGACTGGGCAGAACTAAAGGGCCAGGAGAGGAGGGACCAGAGTGACGTGAGACTAGTGAGGGAACAGGTGTCTAGAGCTGGGGCTGGGAGGACACAAACCAACATAGAAGACAAGACAACGAACACAAGACCAAACACAAGGAGGTAGAACAAAACCAAGTGACAATGTGGACAAAGTGTACATTAGTCTCTGGGGGTAGTGCAGGGGCAGTCACTGGGAGAGGAGGGTCAGGGTCCAGGAAGGTCCAGGGGGCACAGGAGCTGAGGGTCAGGAATCCAGGCCGGGATCAGGGGGTGAGCAGGGCGAACCAGGGGTCCGGGGCAGGGGCGCGGGTCCAGACTGGGAGCAGGGGGTGAGCCGGGGCGGACCCGGCCCGAACCATAACAAAAGCCAAATCCCAGACGGCCCAAAAACCCCAACCAGGGAGGGCGGAGGGGGCCCGGAGTAGGGAAACGGACAGCTCCGGGAGCCTCGGGCGGACGGCCTGGGAACTGGCCAGGAACAGTGCAGAACTCCTCTGGCGGACGGCCAGAGGGCTGACCAGGGACAGAGCAGAACGTCCCAGGCAGGCGACCAGAGAACAAAACGGCAGGGCAGGTCTGGAGGATGACCAGGAGGCCCGGCCGAACGGCGGAAGCATTTGGGAAGCAGAGCTAGCCTCCAGAGGCGATGGCAGGACCACCGAAGCACCCTGTAGCGCAGGCAGGATTGCTCAGGGGACCGACGGCACAGGCAGGATCGCTCAGGGGACCGACGGCGCAGGCAGGATCGCTCAGGGGACCGACGGCGCAGGCAGGATCGCTCAGGGGACCGACGGCGCAGGCAGGATCGCTCAGGGGATTGACGGCGCAGGCAGGATCGCTCAGGGGACCGACGGCGCAGGCAGGATCGCTCAGGGGACCGACGGCGCAGGCAGGATCGCTCAGGGGACTGACGGCGCAGCCAGGATCGCTCAGGGGACCGACGGCGCAGGCAGGATCGCTCAGGGGACCGACGGCGCAGGCAGGACCGCTCAGGGGGCCGACGGCGCAGGAGAGACCGCTCAGGGGGCCGACGGCGCAGGAGAGACCGCTCAGGGGACCGACGGCGCAGGCAGGATCGCTCAGGGGGCCGACGGCGCAGGAGAGCCCGCTCAGGGGGGCCGACGGCGCAGGAGAGCCCGCTCAGGGGGGCCGACGGCGCAGGAGAGACCGCTCAGGGGGGCCGACGGCGCAGGAGAGACCGCTCAGGGGGGCCGACGGCGCAGGAGAGACCGCTCAGGGGGCCAACGGCGCAGGAGAGACTGCTCAGGGGGCCAACGGCGCAGGAGAGACCGCTCAGGGGGCCGACGGCGCAGGCAGGAACGCTCAGGGGGCCGACGGCGCAGGAGAGACCGCTCAGGGGGCCGACGGCACAGACGGACCCACCAAGGCGGCTGGCAACGTAGACGGAACCCCCGAGGCCGGCGAAACCACTCAGGTGGTCGGCCATGAAGCAGGAGGGCAAGAAGAGCGGTGTCTGGGGGAACAGAGCTTGAAGATCGCCAGAGGACCAGCCCTGGGGCTGGGGTGGCCACAGGGCCTGGCGTGGCAGCTGAGCCAGGGGTATCTAGGAGATCAGAGTCCCGATCCCCTAACTGAACAGGGTTAGATAGCCCGGGCCTAACAGGGCTAACGGGACCGAGACTAGCTGGGCAGACAGGGTCAGGACCTGCAACTGCTACCGTTACCCCTACAACTATAGCTACGACTATGACTATGGGGTCAGGGGCCGAGTCATCTACAGAGAATGGGATGACTACAGGGACAACAAGACTGGGGCTAGTAGGGCTCACAGGATTGGGGCTTGAGGAACAGGGGCTAACAGGGCCTGAGCTACTAACAGGGCTGGAGCTAACAGGGCTGGAGCTAACAGGGCTGGAGCTAACAGGGCTGGAGCTAACAGGGCTGGAGCTAACAGAGCTGCCGGGGTCAGGGACAGCCACCACTAAGGGGACAGGAACTGGGTCAGGTAAGGAGTTGGAGTCTGGAACTGGAATTGCTACCGCAACAGCCACAGCTATGGCTACAGCAATGGCGACGGCTATAGGGTCAGTGTCAGCTGCCGGTCCAGGGACAGCTACAGGGCCTGGAACAGGGCCCTGTGGGGGCGCAGCCATGGAGGACTGCTGAGGCTCACGAGGAAACGGAGTCTCTTGTAGCTCAGGGAACAGCATAGCCAATGGGGCCTGCTGGAGCACAGTCATGGAGGGCTGCTGGGATGCAACCACAGGTGGCCACTGGAGCACATGAGGAACTGGAGATGCTTGCAGCTCGGTGTCCAGGAAACACTGCAGGTCATTGATGGGTGACAGCTGCGGCTGGGACTCCGTGGATTGCTGAGGCATGGAACACAGGGGGCGTCTGTGGCACGGAGACCTGGAGGTGCCCACGGTGCAGAGACTAGGAGGCACCAGAGCGCTGAACAAAAGATGCTCCGGGGTGCTGGGTTGCCGTAGCTCGAGGACACTGGACAGCGGAGTCACTGGGCCACTGGTCAGCAGGGGAATGTCTGATACGCTGGGGAGTGCAGACGCCGGGGCGCTGGGGAGCGCAGACGCCGGGGAACTGGGGAGCGCAGACGCCGGGGCGCAGGAGCGGAGGCAACGGCTGCCACGGGAACGCCACCGCCTCTTGGATGCCCTCTTAGGACACCGGGGGGCATCAGGAAGAACCTGGGGTCCGAGAGACGCCGCCATCTCCTTGCCCTCAGACCAGTCCAACACCGGATCATTGTACTCAGTGGGGTCAAAGTAGTAGTCGATCTCAGTGAGGTAATCAGGCTCGTAATCAGGCTGCAGTCTGGCAGATGCCAAGGCGATGGCGGAGGTCAACCGCTTTGTAGTCCCGGCTAAAGAGTCTGCCAAGAAAGGCCTGCTAGAGATCTCCTGGAGAGCCAACTCATAAAACATCTTTTCATCAGTTAGACGAAAGGCATTAACAGCCGCCTCCACAAAGCACCAAACATTCGACTGTACCTGTCTTAAATCGTCCGCTGGGTCCATAATAGGTCAGTTCATTCTGTTAGGGTTTGAGGCAGGACCCAAAAGCAGACGGCAGGCAAGCAGCTCAGGTTCAAAATAAAGGTTTTAATATCCAAAATAATACCGGGGGGAAAAGCAGGGGAAACACACACTAACATTGACAATGAACCAACAGAGAACAAAGGAAACAGGAGGGCATATATACTCTGGGAGAACAATCAAGGAACAATGTACAGGTGTGCAACAAGACATAACGAGACACAGGTGCAGACAATCACCCAGACAAGGACATGGAGGGATTCCAACAAGACACCAACACAAGGACAAAGGAACAAGGACACAGGAACAAGGACACAATGGAAGGGAACGGGGAACGAGGCTGGGACAGGGAAAGGGACTGGGCAGAACTAAAGGGCCAGGAGAGGAGGGACCAGAGTGACGTGGGACTAGTGAGGGAACAGGTGTCTAGAGCTGGGGCTGGGAGGACACAAACCAACATAGAAGACAAGACAACGAACACAAGACCAAACACAAGGAGGTAGAACAAAACCAAGTGACAATGTGGACAAAGTGTACAATAGTCTCTGGGGGTAGTGCAGGGGCAGTCACTGGGAGAGGAGGTGCTCAGGGTCCAGGAAGGTCCAGGGGGCACAGGAGCTCAGGGTCAGGAATCCAGGCCGGGATCAGGGGGTGAGCAGGGCAAACCGGGGGCAGGGGCGAGGGTCTGGACCGGGAGCAGGGGGTGAGCCGGGGCGGACCCGGCCCGAACCATAACAACTACAATAATTTCGATCACAAATGTTTTATCATTACAGATCCAGAGAAAGGGAAGTACAAAGACTCTGGGGTGAAACACTCTCTGGATATGTGGCATGGTGCAAAGTGTTTGGCCAAAAAAATCAATGCGCTATGTATCTGATGTATGCAAAAAATACCAAGTAGTGGTCTTAGTGAAGCCATGAATGACTAATCACTTATCTCAGACCTGCAAACTTGTCACCTTTTGGCTACAGTCACCTTCTTTATGTTAACCAAGGTAGTTTCAGTGAATCTAGAGGGTTTTAGTTTTGTATGTCATCACCTTTTTCACTACTCCAGAGTTTGCAGGTCTGTACTATCTGCTTTGTCCATAAACAGGCAGGACAACTCAAGGGAAATGGAGCCCTACTGTACTGGATGCGAGACATAGTCAACCACTATTGGTACAGTTGTAGAATGGCAACCACAGTTGAAGAGTTTGTGGTAGGTACACAGAAACAAGCACCAAGTGCATTACAGACCACGGCACTCTGGCACCCTTTACAGGTCACTCGCATAGCGTCCCCACTAACCATCACTGATTTACTTACTTACAATGACCTGAACTTGTCAGCTCTAGACCATGGCTAGGCCCTGCGCAGTGGTAAAAACAATCATCTAAAAGTGATTTACATGAGTTCCTTCTTCTTCTTTCGTGTGTCATCATCAGATGTCCAGCTCAGTAGCGTATAGCCACGCCCTCGTCTCAGGTCCCACATCGAAGAGGCCAGCCTCCGAGGGTGGTTTATACAGGGGACAGGCGGTGATTATGTGCTCAGCTGTCTGCTCGGGCTCCCCACACTCACACGTTGCTCCGTCTGCCAGGCCCCACTTCCTCATTGTTGCTCTGTAGCGTCCGACCCCAGTTCGCAGGCGGTTCAGCAGGGTCCATTTCCGGCGCGGCAGTTCCTCTCCTTGAATACCGCCTCCCGGGTCCTGGATGTAACGGTGGATGCGTGTAGGCCCGGCCGACTCCCACTCCTGCTTCCAGGCTGCCGCCAGCCATGCCTCTGTAGACTGGTCCTCAGGGATGGACCTGAGCAGATCTTGTGCCGCCTTGTTGTACGGGTGGCGGGACTTGAGTCTATGGGGGGGCAGTGGCATTGTGGTGGTGTTGTGCAAGATATGCCAGTCGTGTCTTTGGGCTTTCCTTGCTAGGGCGAGAGTAGCAGCCTCTCGTCGGAGGCCGGCCGTGGGCAATTCCTGCTAGTACTGGCAGGTGGCACACAGGAGTGGGCTTCAGGCAGCCAGTTATGGTCCGCAGAGCGTTATTTATCGCAATGTCGACCTTCCTGGCATGAGGGCTTCTGCACCAGGCTGGGGCACAGTATTCAGCTGCAGAGAAGACCAGGGCTTGGGTGGAGATTCTAAGCACCTTGGCGGTTGCACCCCAGCTAGTTCCAGCGAGACGTCGGATTAGTGAGACCCTTGATGACACTTTGGCCGTCACCTCTTCAAGGTGTTGTTTGAAGGAGAGTGTCCTATCCAGGCGTACACCGAGGTACCGCGGGGCTTGCTGGCACTCCAGGCGCTTGTTGTTTACAAAAACTTCCAGTTCCCTTCTTGCCTCGCTGTTGTTGAGGTGGTAAGCTGCTGACACTGTCTTGCCAATGCTGAGCTGGAGGCGCCACATGCGCAGATAGGCTGCTAGGGTGTCCATGTCGTGGTTTAGGCCGACTTCCATCGCCTCCCATGTTGGTCGTCGCATCATGATGGCCAGGTCATCAGCGTAGCCATATTTCCGGGATGTTGTTTCCGGTAGGTCGTGGATATAAATGTTGAACAGCATTGGTGCGAGGAGAGACCCCTGCGGGACGCCATTCCTCAGCCTCCTGAGCCTGCTGCATTGTCCGTCACTGGTCTTTAAGGTGAAGCTGCGGTTCGAACATGAGTTCCTGATGAGTGTACATTGTCAGCGACAGAGATTGCTGCATAGGCATTTTTCTAATCTTTTCTTACTGGCGTCTGAGCCGTTTCAATTGTTGTAGCCTAAATTGAGAACCCCGCCTCTAGACCTATTATCAAATACTCAGATGTAGATTACATGAGAATTTTCCAACAGACCTGATCCTCCATCCTCTCTATTGTTGTCCATGTTATATTGATCTCAACAAATTCACCTCACAGTAACAGTCTGTAGAACCCTACACAGGAATGTGCATTTCCCCTAGGTGTGTTAAACTCCATTTGTGTTTCTAATATATTTTCTCAAAGAAACATTGGCAAGGTGTGCTGAATCACGTGGTAAATCAACACAGCTGGATTTTTGGAAGATGCCACCATGAGCCTCAGGAGGACATCAACAAGGAGTGGATGGAGATGGACTCGCCAGCGCATCAAGCCTTGAGAGCCATTGTCCTTGACACAAAGTTGCTACGTCAAGCTCACAAATACATAACATTCAGGTTTGTCTGAAAGTCCTATGTATAATCAGATACAGAGAAGAAATACTAATAATAATAGTACTAATAATAATAATAACGATAATAAGCGTAACACAATAATAATAATAAACAAACATAACAATGAACATGATAGTAGTAGTATTTATGATGCTAGTAGCAGTATTGGTAGCAGTGTTTATGAGCCGGGGGGGGCTATGAGTCTGAGGAAGGGTGGGGGGGTTCAGAGTTCACTACCTGTGTCTGTTTCGGTGTTCAATCTGATGGCTGTTGTGCAGTCTGATGGCTGCTGGTACGAAGGAGTGTGAGAACCGCTCTGTTCTGCACCTGGGGGAGATGAGCCTGTGGCTGAAGGTACTCCACATCTTCCACAGTTCATCATAGAGGGGGTGGGAGGGGTTTTCAAATATGGTGTTCAGCTTTTCTCTCGTCCTCTTCTCCACCACTGCCTCCAGACTGTTCAGTTTCTGTCCAACAACAGAGCTGCCTTCCTCACCAGCTTGTTGAGTTTGTTGGACTCTCCAGTCTTAGTGCTGCTTCCCCAGCAGGCCACAGCAAAGAGGCCATAGCAAAGAACAGTGCACTGGCTTCTACAGACTGGTAGAACATCCGTAGCAGCCTGCTCTGTCCTTTCTTGTAGATGGCCTCCATGTTGTCTGTCCAGTCTAGCCTCTTGTTCAAGTGCACTCCCAGGTACTTGCATGAGTTCACCATCTTCACTTCCTCACCCTTGATGGTATCGGGTTGGGGGGTCTGTCCTCTGTCGGAAGTCCACAACCAGCTCCTTGGTCTTGCTTCTGTAATTGTTTGGTGTATCAAATGTTAGAGAAATCTAATCTTGGTCACAAGCCTAAAGGAAACATCTTTGTGCTGAATGTATTTGTAGATCCACTGCAGACCTGGAAAGCGACCATAATCACTTGTTGATGTATGCCAGCAAACGCTACGCTTTCACCCCTCCTGTGTACCACGCCCGGGTCCTTTTGGCAGCTATAGACTACAATGCACACAAGGATCGGCCCCAGGCAATCAACAAGAATGGCCATAAAATGTACGTATACTTGTAGCGAGTAGTAGGCACACACACATCAAATAAGCCATGGCATTATGGATCAGCTGGACACTGATTAACCATGCTGTACTTTTTAATCAAGCTAGATGTAATTTTTTATCACAGTAATTTATGTACTTTGTGTCTGTTTATTTTCCCTTTTCCATCATGCAGCTTTATACGGAAGTTCAAGAAGAAGTCACAGTGCTGGACGGTTGTTGCAGAATTAGAGCCAAAGACTTACAGGTACATCAGTGATCTCCAAGCCAACATTGTCAGTACACGACTGGAATCGGGAACAGGGATTCCGAGGACGAGGCCACCAAGTGAAAGTGACCCAAGACACCTAGGTCTGCTCCCTCCAGTACCACCTCCATCAGTTGAGGACCTGGTACAGGCACACATGTCCAGAGGACTTGGTATGTGAACAATAGTCTAAGATTCACTGCCCATTCTGTATCTGATTGTGTTACTAGCATCATGTGATGATTATTTCAAAGTCTAAACTTCAATATGGAATTGTGATTCATGTGCTGATTATTTACATCCAGATTTCATTAAATATTCATGTAGTACAACAAACACTAATGACATTTTTCTATTCTACAGGACCCAAAAAACAGTCCTGATCCAGTCTGGACTCCTGAACAGCTCTTATCTGCAATGTTTTGACATCGGCCTATCAACAACTTCAATCTCACCATAGATGGCACCACCGTCTCCTCTTCCTCTTCTCTTCTCCTAGCCCGTCTCTACCTTTTCTTGTGTCCTTGTGTTGTATCTGTGGCAATATTCTTTTTGTCTCCCCCCCTCCCCCCACCTCTAGTGTAAAGCTACTGAGTATGTGAAAAGCGCTATATAAATCTGAATTATTATTATTAGCTCTGGGATGTGCTCTGAGGGATGTTGATAACTGAATCTGTTTATGAAGTAATGTTTTCTAATTTGCAATGTCTCTATTTGAATTCCATATGTACAACAGTGAAGGTTGATTTTCAGACTCATACTGGCACTACATTGTTCTATGAATAAAAATGTCTTGATATTTTCAAAACGTTACCAACTCTAATTTGAACTGTGTATCCTGTGGAGTACAGTAAGTCATGTTTTTAGACTGAATATTTTTATTGATCCAAAAAGTGAAATATAAAAATAAGAACATTTGTCATAATAATAAATAAATAAAACTAAGAAGATTTATATCCCTGACTAAATGTACTAAAAAGCCATCTCCACTATGGACTTCAGCAAGGTTCTACAGTCTTCCAGGAATGAATCCAACGTACTGTTGAAATGGGTCAGGGAATGTATGTCTGATCATCCACACAGCACAGCTGGGTATCACCACTCTATTTCCTGATCCTAACATCCCCCACTGCCACACAACAAACTGTCGGTAGGCTGCATGACGGAATTGCCTATTCTCCTGTCCTGGCTCAAGAGCTTCATCCCTGAGTCCAAATATGTCATTCCGGGTGGCCCTTGCCACCTGGAGGATTTGCATATCAAGGCAAATGTGGGCCATGTGTGGCAAGGTGCTGACACAGTACTGTGGCCCATTGGCACCACAGCATTTTCTTTCCAAGTCTGTGGGCATTTCTTTGCAATTGGTGCAAGTACACCGATTCGGGGGAGGGGGTTCTTGGGCTGCAGGGGGATCCTGGGATTGGGAGTAGAGGTATGATGTCAAACAGGAGTCCTGGCTGACGCTCCAGTACTTGCAGAAACTGCAACCTCAGTTCTGGCTCTGGCATCTGCATGACCATATCCTACATCAACAAACGAGCCATGACGCAGGTAAAATGAATGGGTAGCCAAGTACTCATTGGCCAAATTCGAAATTACATAATAAAATATAATACTGTTCATAAGTAGCCTTCTTTCCAAATCACAATGTTACCTCCTGCGTCTGAATCCTGTTTGCCCCGAGTGTATTTATGCGTTCTACATCCGTAGGATCCAGTGGTGGTCTTGGTCCTACCCTGCTTCGCGCACCGCGGCGAGCGCGAGTGCCGCCTCGGATCCGAGGGCATCCCTGGCCCCACACTCGGCGACCAGCACCACCCCTGGGGCCTCATTTATGAAAGAGCGTGTAAATTCAGGTGTAAAAGAGGGCGTACGACGAAAGCGAGAAAAGGGCGGACTGCCGCGTACGACGAGAATATTTACACGCTTTTTGGATCTATCAAACATGGCGTACACGCTGCTGCGCCGATTCCTCAATGAAAAATGCGACGGTGTCGTAGAAGACAGCGGACGTGCACACGCCTCGTGTTCCGCCCTCTCCACGCCCAAATTCAACCATATATGGTCAAAACTATGACAGCGCCCAACGTGGATACCCGGAAGGAACCGACATAATATAGCGTGGAGCAAAGGCAAGACAATTACGTTTATTGAAAAACGCGGAAAGAAGATAAACTTTTCGGAGACGGAGGTGCATGTGCTTGTTGGTGAGGTCCACGCGAGGAAACAAATCATCTTCGGAAGGTAAGCTATTTGTACTAGCCTACATTTGTGACAGCGGCTGGTGATTTGGTCCGCAACTCGGCAAACCCCGAAATGCGCTAGGGGGCAAAATAACTAAAAAAACTTTTTTTTTGTTTTTTTTGTTTTTTTGTGTATTACCAAAGTTGAAGTTGTGAAGAACCTACTTACTATAACAGACAACAGTTTTAGGTTCACAAAATACGTTTAATTAGTCTGCAAACTAAGCTTGTTTTTAGCTGATTTCGAGCCGGCCTTGGGGGCGGGCAGATCGATTAGCATGATTTGTTTTCATTGGCTATTGCTTCCCGGTTCTCCGCCCCCCACCCTGCCCATAAGAACAGCACGCCGTCTTTGTTTACATTCAGTCCCAAGTTTACCCATGGATGCTACAGCTTTTGCTAAAGCTATGAACAAAGATCTGCTCAACGCCGCTCGACGATTCGACAATGGAGAACTTATGGATTCGTACCTAAAGGACTACATGGATGTTGACGATGGTACAAACTCGGAATGTGGTAGTGAAGATGAAGACAATGCTTCTGATCTCGAGCTGGAAGTCGACGAAGATGGAGAAGACGGGGATGACATCCAGGACATGGAAAGAGTTTTAAGAGCAATCGATATTGTTACCGTGAACATCGACTGTGAAGCAGAAGAAATGGACAGGATCAAAAACTTTGATTGCAAGTGCCAAGTGAGACGAAAGGAGAATTCTGCTGTGGCTCCTACCTCTTGCCTTCGCAAAGTGAACCGTGAATTGGTTTACCGGTCGAGACTGAACATGGCAGCTAGAACTCCAGGAGAGCAGGACTCGTTCGTACACGCAGTTTTGTACTTGATGACCTGTGATACAGAGCTGACTGTATCAACAAAGCAGGTGGCTGCCAAACGAAAGTTGCGGTGAACGACGTACCAGATTCACACGACTGTTGTCTGCCGCCAAGCATTCTTCTTTTCTATAGGGTAAGCTATCTTTATACTATCTGTGCTGTTTACATTTACGTTAGTCGTTTAGCAGTAGCTCCTTTCTAAACAAGTGACTGAGTCTAGCTAGCATAACAAAGGCACTAGCACTAACTAACAAAGGCTAGCTAGCTAACGTTAGCAAACACGCTAGTTAGCTGAACTAGCCCTTTGTTCCTAAACTAGCCAGCGAGGCAGCTAATATCTAGCTAGCTAGCTAGCTAGGTAGCTATATTATAGAGAGAAACAGAATGAGAGAGCATGAGAGGTATGTTAGTCTGACACCTTTGTTTTTTGTTTTGGTTACAGCATGAGCAAAAACAAGCTCCAGGTCATAGCCCAAGACTACCAGGAGAATGGTGGACAAGTGCGAGAAAGGAAGAAAGGTCCACGTACAAACCGCTACTTCCTTAAGAAAGAGGACATCGAACGAGTTGTGACGTTCATCGGCAACTACGCTGAAGACCATGCCATGGTCTTGCCTGGCAGACACCCTGGTCACAGGGATTTAACTGCAAAGTTGTTGCCATCCAATGTCTCCAAAGCTTCAGTGTGGCGGCTCTACAAAGATGCTGTGGAAAAGCTTGGTATGTAAAAGTTGGATAAATACATACATATTTACATCCTATGGTTAAAAACATACATATTTAATTCAATATCATACTAATAAAATATTATTTATTTTCAGAACACCGTGTTGTGGCTCTGGACACCTTCATACGGCTGTGGAAGTCATTGCTCCCTCACATAGCAAGCACCAAACCCCGGACAGATCTCTGCTGGCAGTGTCAGAGCAACAACTATCAAGTTTACCGAAGTGCCAACCTGCCTGACAACGTGAAATCAGCCAAGCTGAAGAAGCAGGAGCAGCATCTCAACCTTGTTCTACGGGAGCGGTCACTCTACAATGACATGAAAGCTGCATGTGCCAAGACCTGGGAGGATTTGCAGCTCTCCCTTGGCCCCTCCACACCAGGCAGCAAGAAGATCACTATGCACTACAGCTTTGATTTTGCACAACAGGTGAGAATACGTTCATCCTATGATGAGTGTGTTGTGATGTGATGTGGTATGGTTAGGGTTACATGTGTGTTTTTGATTTTCAATGCATCTCATCTTTTCCTTTTCTTCCTATTTTTTCCTTTGTCTCTTAGGTTCACTTCCCTTCTGACCCTTTTCAGCCAGGACCCATGTACTTCTTGACTCCTCGTAAGTGTGGCATTTTTGGTGTCTGCTGTGAGGGAATACCGAAGCAAGTGAACTACCTGATCGACGAAGGGATGGCCTCAAGCAAGGGCAGCAATGCAGTCATCAACTACGTGGATCATTTCTTCAACAACTATGGAGTTGGAGAAACACACGTGGACCTTCATTGCGACAACTGCTGTGGACAAAACAAGAAAAATTTTGTGCTGTGGTACTGTGCTTGGCGGACCATGCACAAGCTTCACCTGCAGCTGGATGTCCACTTCCTGATTGCAGGCCACACCAAGTTTGGCCCTGACCGGTGCTTCGGCCTGGTCAAGCAGAGCTTCAGGAAGACCAGAGTGGACACTCTGTCTGCCATTGCTGGAGTCGTCAGGGACAGCTCTCCTGTGAAGCACGTCAAAATCCCCCAGCTTGTTGGACTGGAAGACGGCACCGTGCTTGTTGAATGCTACAACTGGCAAGAGCTTCTGAAACCCTACTTCCGGGCACTCCCACAGATTTCGAGTTACCAGCACTTCAGGTAATTATCGTGCATTAGCTAGTCTATTTAATCAACACTTTCTGGTACTATTTTATCTATATGGAGTGCCAGTACTGTGGGCAATAGTTTAATGTACTTTCTTCCTTCTATTCTATTGCAGTTTTGATGCTGAGAGACCTGGCATGGTTGTGGCCAGAGAACACCGTGATGCACCAGCAGTCGAGTTTCAGCTGCTGCGCAAGCCTGATGTCCTGCCCCCCAGAGAAGGTCTTCCTGTGCAAGCCCCACCCGGACTGGACATGGCCAGACAGACATATCTCTTTAACAAGATCAGAGAGTTCTGTTCTGATGAGGGACGAGACATCACATGTCCCCCGCCAAACTCCACAGCAGCTCAGAACAAGACTGTCCGCTTGTAGATTCACTGCAGATCATCAGGACGGACAGCACTGCAGGAGAAAGGCCACAGCCTTTTCCTGTTTGTATACTGAAGCATTGCTTGTTCTCTTGCACAGACTTGCGCACACTTGCACAGACTGCATTGTTCGAATATTGAATACTGAGCTGAGTACTGTTGTTATTACCTTGAGTATTGAGCTGGGGACTGTTATTACTTTGTTGTACACTTGATCACAATGAACACTATGCACCTTGTTATTACTTTGTTGTGCACTTGATCACATTGAACACTATGCACCTTGTTATTACTTTGTTGTGCACTTGATCACAATGAACACTATGCACCTTGTCTATACAACAGACAACTGACTGTACACTTTAACACTTAGACTGTTGCCTTTTTTTGTACACTTTACTACTTATGCTTGTAATGTATATCATGTATGTGACAATAAAGAACGTTACATTTGAACTTCGTCTTATATTGTGTTTTGAATGCAGTTGAGAACAAGATTAATACTGACTCAAAGAGTGTGGGGTCATCAGTGAGAGAGCACCCCACTTTGTCTCAGGTAATACCCCAAGTTGACAGCCACTCTGACAGATAATGACAGATCGTCCAGTGGGGGAGTGGCTGGGGGAGGGGTTACCAGGCTATTGTTCACGCCCATTACCTGGCAGTCAGAGGTGTAAAATTTTGGAGAACTTTGAAGGGAGATTTCTCAGCTAAGTTGATTTGGCAGTACTAGCATTCAAATCTTCTTCAAATATGTTCAGATTTCAATGTATGACACCTCATTTGAAAGCTTACAATCTGCACTTTCATAATCTGTAAAAAACTGAAAAATGAAAATGCCTAGTTGAGGACCAAATTACCAGCGGCGGTCACATTTGTCTGATTGCTCCTATAGTTTAGGTAGCCTACTGTACGTTTCGTGCATCCTGTATTTGGCGTAGGCTACACGGACATTCTGTATTATGTGGCTGTGAGGAAAGCAAACATTCTGTGGGAACGATGACACAGATGACCACTTCATAATGTTAGACCACATTAAACATGTTCCCCTCTGGGAAATTAAGACGCTCATCTAAATCACCCGGTAAATCACAGCATTTATTTGACTGCCAACAGAAAAACATATCAAATGAATATGGCTGTACAATGAAATGTTTAATGCATAATAAAGTGTACAGACAAACTCTGTCTGTACAAAAATGACTGAAATTGTTTCTCCAGACTCTGACGTGGGGTGGGACACTCCAGTGCCTCCACCTCCAGCGCGCCGGCCTCCACCTCCAGTGCCATCTCCAGCGCCTCCGTCTCCACCGCCCACGCCTCCACCTCCAGCTGCCAGCGTCCCTGCCTCAAGGGTCCCTGAGGGCTGGGCTTCCTCTCAGACGCTGTGCTGGAGGCTCATGACCCTAGAGGCCCAGAGGGACATGGCAGAAGGGATTGGGGCAGTTGTGGGGCAGTTGTGCAGCAGTTGGTGGAGGTCACCACACTACACCACCAGAGCCAACAGGACATCCTCACTGCACTTCATTCTCTCACACATGCTGTCACGGACCTCACACAGTCACTCACTACCACACTCACGGACCTCACACAGTCACTCACTATCACACTCAAGGACCTCACACAGTCACTCACTACCACACTCAAGGACCTCACACAGTCACTCACTACCACACTCACGGACCTCACACATTCACTCACAAACGCACTCACACACCTCACACAGTCACCCACCAACAGACAATAAAATGGTAAAAATGTGAACCTTACTTGTTTGTGTCTTCATAGCTGGCACATGACCTCAGTGCGGGCCCTTTGGCCCCGCTGGTAACCCTCATGACGGGGAGGGGGCTGAGGGCTTGGGTCCTCATTTTGTGGTGGGGCCTTGACTGGTTCTCATTCTTATCAGCTTTGAATATATATCTTGGCAAACATAACACAGGATGATGTACAAGGAGGGGACAGATACCTAGTGAAAGTACTATTGGTTGCTAGTAAAAAGACAATAATGAGCGCTTGGTATAAGGTGGAACCCCCAACCAAGGAGCAGTGGCTGGGTGTTGTGGAGGAGATTTATGTTAGGGAGAAGTTCACGCATGCATTGAGGATGCAGGAAGGAAAGTTTGAAGGGAGATGGGAAAAATGGATGGATTATAGAAGGAAGTGTGATGATACCACTAATATTGAAATTGTAATATTTGAGTAAGAGAAAAAAGCTGCATGGATGGAAGCACCCATAAGCTGTTTTTGTAAGTTTGTATGTTTTATTGTATTGTCGTTGTATGGATGGAAAATGCTAATAAAGATTAAAGTAAAAAAGAATATGTATCTTGGCTATGCACACACCAACAAGCCAGCCGTCACGCGCAGCGCCTGCCTCCAGTCTAGCCCCTACCCTGCTGTGCGCCAGGATGAATGAGTCATGCGTGGAGCCAGGCCACCGTGCCACTACACTTGTGATGAGCATGTCGGCATCACATATGATTTGGGTATTTATAGTGTGCACATTTTAGCGATTCACATAGACGTATTCATTCACTGATGGTGCCCTTATGTGGGTGCAGTCGCCATCGCCGTCACCTCTTTGGAGTTCTATCTCGGCCAGTAGGCCGAGTAGCGCCAGATTCATTTAGGCTCGCATTACGCACAGGAGGACTGTCATTTATATGCTTACCAAACAGCAAACAGGTTGGTCAATTATTGCCGTTTGATGGAGTGCCTGCATTAGGTGTGCGCATAGGTTAAGTTTTGGGAACAAATCCATATCGGACCATTAATGAGCCGGTTAGAGGACACGATCTTGCATTGCGATATATGTTTGTGCTGAATTGGACTATTAGCCTACATGATTGTGCGTTCATGAACTGTCGCTCTTATTCTCTCCATCAAACAGTGTAATTCACCGACGCACCACCCACGTCGCCAGTTCCCCCTGTGTTCAAAAAGGGTGTCGAAAACCGTGTAAATAGGTAAGACAAGTTGAGAGGTGTCCTACAAAAGTGCTTAGAAAGGCGACTAAATATCCGCCCTTTTGGCTTGATAGGTCGCGCTGTGGGGGGGGAAATGGCGTACGCCTGAAATCGCGGAAAAGACCGTGTAAAATATGGCGTACCTCAATGATAAATGAGGCCCCAGCCGTCTACCTCAGCGCGCTCCACTAGGGCGTTGGCAAGGCAACGGCACACCTGGGCTCAATCCCCAATCAGCACACCTGAGACTGACGAGCAGCAACCCCTACAAAAGCCTCGTTGACCAGCCTGCCGGTGCCAGAACGTGGCCACCTACCCGGTTTGTCTCCAGCCTTTTTGTTTGCCTGATCATTTTCCCGGCGTGTTTTGTGTCTCATCCTCGTCTGTGTTGTTTTCCTAAGGACCCCCAACTCATACAGTATGTCTCCTCTCGTCTCTCCCCGGAATCCCAGCCCCTCCCATGCCTACCTGGAACCCCTGCCCCTCCCGTTGTCTCCCTGAAACCCCAGCCCCTCCCGTTGTCTCCCTGAAACCCCAGCTCCTCCCGTTGTCTCCCTTTAACCCCTGCCCCTCCCATGCCTACCTGGAGCCCCTGCCCCTCCCGTTGTCTCCCTGGAACCCCTCAGACCGAACCCCTGAACTTGACCTTCGCTCTGCTCACGGACCTCTTTGGATCACGGACATTGCTCTGACGCCTGAGCACATAGTCCAACGCCCCACCGTTCATATTTGATTTGATTTGATTTATTGATTTGCTGCGGGACACCGCAAGTTAATGAACAATCACTATAGGATTACAGAGCAATGCAGATGGCAAATGGAAACTATCCAGGTTGTAGCCAGAAGCGAATTTCCACCTGTAGTCCCTGGGAAGATGTTCCCTAAAAATAAGAATACTTAACTAATACATCAATATACAGAAACATCAAAATACTGTTGCAATATACAATACAATACAATAGTTATACATAATATACATACTGCACCACGCCTGGTTGCTTACATCTACTCACAGCCTAACACTGCACCCACACATCATTACGTGCAATGTCCTTCTGTATAGTTGCTCGCTGGCTTTTCACCAGTGCCTCAAACATCCTTTCTGAGCAAGGGACCACATCAGCTGTCAGTGGCCTACTGCTGTGTCACTAGGCACACCTTGCACCAAAAATACAACTTCTCCATTTCCAACATACATTTCCTTCTTTCTCTTCCTCCCTCAAGTCGTTCTACAAACATTCTCTTGTACTTTGCAGAACATTTAAAACAAAATGCAGGAAAAATTAAATACAGGAATAAAAGTTACAGTGCAGTGTATGAATAAATAATTATTTGATTTAATAAAAAGCGGCAGCAAAAAAGAAGTCTTCAATCTTTAATAAAATTAAAGATAAATGCAATCATTAAAACACTTGTTCTAAACGTGTCCTCCTGTACCAGTGGTATTGTGGTTGCAGTCTTCCTGCGTGGTTCCTAAAGTGTTTTTTTGTCTTCCTGTGCAGTTCCCAAAGCTCAATACACCAACATGTGTGCTACAAAAGTCAACTATACAGTAAATTATACTATAGACTTAAGTATTATAAAATATAAATATCTCCACTCATGACACTGAAGCAGCAAACCCTAGAGCTGCTCCTCCCGCCCTCTCCTCCTCCACCGTAAACTGACATCCTCTCCTCCTGCCCCTGTGTTCCTGGGGCTCGTAGTTCTTCTGGGATTTGTAGTTCTGCAGGTGATATGGCTGCAGACACACAGAACCTATGGGAGAATCAAGTCCTTTAACAAAATATGAACGATATATAATTCACCAGGGATTCATGACCACGCAATGGGCAAGGTTGTTTAACAGAAAACACACCTCTGTATTCGCTTGAGATTCTCCTCCATCTCCTGATTAGCTAGCTCCACCAGGAAGTGGATGTAATCAGTGTGCGAAATACCCGTCAATATTCGGGGGGGTCCCCATCTCACGTGTGTTGCGCAATACCGGTCGAAAATGTCTTTCTCAATATGCAGTAGGCCTATAACATTACAATATTTCATGGATGCAAGCCAAGACAATCAGTCTATAGCCTACATGACAGCACACACGCACACACACACCACACACACACACACACACACACACACACACACACACACACACACACACACACGTCACCAGGGCTCAGTGCTAGGGTGGGCCAATGAACTGCAATGGGGGGCACAATTATTACTAATTTTTTTTGATAATCCGATATGCTATAGTATTCGTAATGCAACCCTGACATGCATAGGAGGTTGCACTGGCTAAAGTTATTTTATAACAAGGAGAGGCCAAGTTGTGCATTACAATGCAGACACGACAACAATTGGCACCAATCCGGCGCACTTACAAGAGTGAGTTTCTAGTACAGTGAACCGGTGGGAATGCCTTCAGAATGCTGCACCATACATCCCTGTGGCACATTCTTGCCCAAGGGCACACACGTCAGCCAATCACACGTCAGCCAATCACACGTCAGCCAATCACACGTCAGCCAATCACACGTTAGCCAATCACACGTCAGCCAATCACACGTTAGCCAATCACACGTCAGCCAATCACACGTCAGCCAATCACACGTCAGCCAATCACACGTCAGCTTATCACACATCAGCCAATCACACGTCAGCCAATCACACGTTAGCCAATCACACGTCAGCCTAATCACACGTCAGCTTATCACACATCAGCCACACAGGAGCTTGAGACACACGGCAGGTCTACAGGTTCATCATTAAACCTTCACACACACTCTCTCACACACACACACACACACACACACACACACACACACACACACACACAGACAAAATTATTAAACTATCCATTATCTTGGGTCTTACATGAGGCTTCTATGAGAACTACTTGAGAGTCTTTGTCTTCATACAGCCATTTTCAATGGGGGGCCAGAAACACCTCCAGTTGTTATATAGGTACAAATATGTTGTTTTAGGTCGGCTTCAGGTTTCTACAGTACTTTCTCTTTGCTGCTTGACTCCTCTGGACACTCTGCTGGTCAGCATTCCTTGGTTTTGGTGTTGGGTAAAGAGTCCAGCCATATCATTCATGATTCACTTATACTTCTCTGTGTAGAATCAGGTCTTCAGTGTTTAATTGTGTGGTGTCCATGGTCACCATGTTGGCAAGTGGTAATTTGACACAAACGACGCTAGGCAGGGAGTGTAGCATGCTTCACTTTGGGTTTAGTATCTTGTTTAGCACTCTGTGAAAAAACCTGTGAAACGCTGTGAAGATTATTAATGATTGACTGTTTAAATGATGCAGGGGTATCATTTATCATTTGATTGGTTTATGATTGACTGTTTGAATGATACAGGGGTAATATATATGGCTCAACTTTGATGACCTCTGACCTGTATGGTACAGGGTCCTGGCCCAACAAACACACAGAAATTATATTTCATAAACACACTGTCATAGAAATTGTAGTTTCACCACCTCACCACCTCCCTCAACCTTTCACATAGCTGTGCTAATCTAAATTATGACAGGATGACCTTCAGGAGGTCAACACACCTAGACGTTGTCTGCTCCAGAATAACCATCCTTTGTCCCATTGTCCCTGCAAGAATTACCGCCTTTTCTCATGTCACGTGTCTGTATTCTCAACCACTGTTGATGATGCCTGCCATTTAATATGACGTGTACAATGGTTTAGCCAATCACATCCCTGGAAGCGTCATACCTGTGTATTGCTTGAATATAAGGCCGCGCAAGACCAGACTGCGGCACTTCTGTTGGATGAACCACTCACGTGCGTTTCCTCTGAAGTCCTTGCGTTCGTATGTTTTCTCAATAAAGCAGACTTAACCTCTTTGAGCGAATCTTGGCAAATCCTTTTTGACTAGATCAGTTAAAAAATCTTCTACAACACACACACACACACATGCACACACACAGACACATGCATGCACA
The DNA here is from genome assembly GCF_949987555.1 of Borostomias antarcticus. Lineage (NCBI taxonomy): Eukaryota > Metazoa > Chordata > Actinopteri > Stomiiformes > Stomiidae > Borostomias > Borostomias antarcticus. The sequence continues at coordinate 2,748,385 of NC_140257.1, read as the reverse complement.
CACACACACACACACACACACACACACGCACACACACACTAAGAGCAGTTGATGTAGCTCTCAGTTATACTGTACACAGCTTCCCTTAGTAACTGGTGATGAAAACAGTCTGGAGCATTTCTATTGGTTCATTTTTATGGTTTTAATATTCAGGGATTCTGCAGACTGGTTTGTCTGGACAGGTTGGTTTCCTTAGATTATCACCCCAGCAGTTTCTTAAAGACTTGCTGTAGGTCAGAGGAAAGCTACTTTGCCACAGTCATTGTTGTTTTCAGGGGGAAACATTTGAAACAATTCATCAAATAATTCAGAAAAAAAGACTAAAGGATGACAGCGTGTTTCCAAACAGACATACAAACCTCCCTCTTTCAGTCTCTCTCTCTCTCCCTCTTTCAGTCTCTCTCTCTCTCCCTCTTTCAGTCTCTCTCTCTCTCCCTCTTTCAGTCTCTCTCTCTCTCTCTCTCCCTCTTTCAGTCTCTCTCTCTCTCCCTCTTTCAGTCTCTCTCTCTCTCTCAAATTCAAATAAGCTTTATTGGCACGATAGTTGAAAAGAAGCCACATTGCCAAAGCAGTACATAAAATCAACATTCAGAAAATCAACATTCAGATTATGTATAAATAAATAAATAAATCAAAAGTGAGTGTGAGGGTGTGTTATCTCTGACAGTGAGGGGTCTGGGTTGCTGCGTGTTCAGCTCCCGTACCCAGACCCAGCCCCGCGGAGTGAGTATCAGTGATTATGTGATAGTATTTATGTGTTTGTGTATAAAAACATAACATAACATACACAACAAAACATGAAGCTATATATCAACAATACAATCAAAAGCATTTAACAACAGTTCAATTTATAATATAATAACATGGGGAGCTGGCAATATCCTTCAGATGTAATCACTCTGAGATGTTTGCTATACAGTAGAACTTGTTTCCCTTAATGTATGGCAACAATCAACATATTTAGCAGCTAATAATGCACACTGACTTTTCTCTCCACATAAATATGTCAGTTTCTCGGGATCAGGGAGGTGAATAAACTCAGGATATATATTATTTATTTGATCAAAGAAAATCTCTCTTAAATGTTTATATTTCTGACATTATAATAAGAAGTGAGATTGGCTAGGCTGTATGAGTTTAGTTGGCTATTTGATTGCAATTTTGATGCATTTTCACAAGTAATTAAGGGTATTTATCGGTGTATTATGAGTCTATATGAAACAAGTACCACTTATTGAATTTGGTGCATTTTAACATGTTTCAGTCATCCGGACATTTCGGAGATACGAACGACCTTCGGTCCCGTTGGGTTCGGATAAGTGGGGTCCTACTGTACATTTTTTACGCATATTTTTTTTGGCGGTGTGATCTGTTCGGGTGCCCCCTGCCTTCCACGCATGTGGAAAGCGGCAATCTAGATGTTCCCCCCCTCTGGGCCGCTTGGCCCAGAATGCCGGGCCGGAAGAGGGAACAGCATCTAGCCCCCTGCCTCTATGACGATCAGAGTGGGCCGCGATCGGGAAGACGCTCGGAGGTAACTCAGCCCACTAAGACCGTCAAAGAGCGCCACAGGAGGACTGCTGTACATTATAGTCCCTGGCCTCCACGGGTCAGCGATTCGTGGAGTCCGAAGGAGATACAGCCTAGTGTCTTTGCCTCCATGGTGACCGGAGGGACCGCTGGATGGCCCTTCGGAGATGTAATGGCAAGAGTGAGCAATGACGTGTTTTTACAGCTTAAATACATGCGCTCTAGCGAGCTGAACCAATGCTATGACAGCTGACAGTCAGCTGGTGGGTTGCGTCATACGGGGTGTGACTGATTGGCCTCTGCCGATTAGCCCGGCGTTGACATCCGTGTCTCGCCTGAAGTACGTTGGAGACTTTTTTGACCACTGGTATAGATATACTCTTGTATGTAAAATAACATCTCATAAACATGAAACAACAACAAAAACATTTACACTTCCCTAAAGTCAAAATTAAAATTACAATTAAAGTTAAAATTAAGCAGTAAACCATGAGAGGTTGTGTAGTGATCATATAACAGCTAGGGGGCGTTGTTAGGCACGACGCGAAGCGGACAACACCAACTAGCTGTTATAAAATGGTGAATTCCTAGAGGAGCTCGATACACTAGTTTCGCACTTCCCAGATGATGGGTCCGCACTCATCCTTCTCGGGGACTTCAACATCCAGAGTGAGAAATTGGAACCTTTCCTCTCCTTCCTCTCCTCCTTCGATCTTCACCTCTCTTCTTCTCCTCCCACTCACAAAGCCGGCAACCAGCTGGATCTCATCTTCACTAGACACTGTTCCACCCCTAACCTCTCTGTCACTCCCCTCCATCTCTCTGACCACTATTTCATGTCCTACTCCCTCTCCATCCCCTCTTCCCCTGTAACTCCTCCTCCTACCCACATGGTTACCGCCCGTAGCCATCTCCGCTCGCTCTCCCCTACTGACCTTTCCTCTACTGTCACCTCCGCCCTCCCCGCCCCTGAATCCTTCTCTCTCCTACCCTCTGATACTGCCACTGATCTTCTCCTCTCTACTCTTTCCTCTTCTCTGGACAATCTCTGTCCCCTCACCTCCAGGCCTGCACGCCCAACTCCACCTGCCCCATGGCTGTCGGACTCAGTGCGTACTGATAGACGGAGCCTGAGAATAGCTGAGCGCAAATGGAGGAAAGGCAAGCTCCCAGAGGACCTTCTTAATTTCCAATCTCTTCTTTCCACCTTCTCCTCCTCTCTGTCTGCTGCTAAAGCTGCTTTCTTCCGCTCTAAAATCTTAACCTCTGCTTCCAATCCTAAAAAACTCTTTGAAACCTTCTCTTCACTACTCCAGCCCCCACCTCCTACTCCCAACTCCTCCCTTCTCCCTGATGATTTCGCCAACTTCTTTGACAAGAAAGTTAACGATATCAGATCCTCTTTCCCCCCTCCCCCGGTCAACGCTCCATGCACGAAACTCACCCCCCCATCCCCACCCTCTCTCCACTCCCTGCTCCCCCCCTCCTCTCCACGCCCCACCTTATCCCACTTTTCTCCCCTCTCCCCCAACGAGGCCCTCAACCTTGTAACATCTAACCGCCCCACCACGTGCTCCCTAGACCCTGTTCCCTCGACTCTCCTTCAGTCTGTTGCACCCGAACTCCTTCCCTTCCTAACCCACCTCATCAATGCATCTCTTGTTTCAGGATGTTTTCCCTCTGCTTTCAAGACTGCCAGAGTCACCCCCCTCCTAAAGAAACCATCTCTCGACCCCTCTGATGTCAAAAACTACAGACCGGTTTCCCTTCTATCCTTTCTATCCAAAACACTTGAACGTGCTATCTTTAACCAACTGTCTTCGTACCTCCACCAGAACGACCTCCTAGATCCCCACCAATCCGGGTTCAAGGCTGGCCACTCGACAGAGACCGCCCTCCTTGCAGTAACAGAGTCACTCCATGCCGCTAGAGCGAACTCTCTCTCCTCTGTCCTGATACTCCTAGACCTGTCAGCAGCATTTCATACGGTAGACCACCAGATCCTCCTCTCCACCCTCGAGGAGAAAGGCATCGATGGCTCTGCACACTCCCTGTTTGCATCCTACCTGACGGGCCGCTCCTACCAGGTGACATGGAGAGGGTCGACGTCGGAACCGCGTAGTCTGACTACGGGGGTTCCACAAGGGTCTGTCCTGGGTCCTCTCCTGTTTTCCCTCTACACTACATCTCTGGGCTCTGTCATTCGCTCGCATGGCTTCTCCTATCACTGCTATGCCGATGACACCCAACTGGTTCTGTCATTTCCCCCTTCTGATACAGAAGTGGAGACACGCATAGCTGGGTGCTTGGCTGACATTTTGGAGTGGATGACGACACATCACCTCAAGCTCAATCTGGACAAGACTGAGCTGTTGTTCCTCCCGGGGAAGGGCTGTCCGCACCGGGACCTGGCCATCACCATTGAAGACACAGTGGTGACCCCGACTCGGACTGCGAGGAATCTGGGTGTGACCCTGGATGACCAACTGTCATTTTCCTCACATGTCACATCCGTCACACGTTCCTGCAGATTCATGCTCTACAACATCAGGAGGATTCGCCCTTTCCTCACTAATGAAACGGCGCAGGTACTCATCCAGGCCCTGGTCATCTCCCGCCTGGACTACTGCAACTCCCTCCTCGCGGGGGCACCGGCGTCAGCCATTAAACCTCTGGAACTTGTCCAGAAAGCTGCTGCTCGCCTGGTGTTCAACCACCCCAAATTCTCCCACACAACTTCCCTACTCCGTTCCCTACACTGGCTCCCTGTAGCGGCTCGCATCCAGTTTAAAACTCTGGCGCTAACCTACAGGGCAATGAAAGGAACAGCCCCCTCCTACCTCCAGGCCATGGTCAAACCCTACATCCCCTCCCGACCACTAAGCTCTGCTACCTCAGGGCGACTGGTTGCCCCGTCACTCCGAGGCTCCTGCGGTCGATCGACACGGTCACGGCTCTTCTCTGTCCTGGCCCCGCAGTGGTGGAATGAGCTGCCCACTGATGTCAGGACAGCAGAGTCGCTGCCCATCTTTCGTCGCAGGCTCAAAACTCATCTCTTCAAGAAGTACTACAACAATCCTCCCACCTAAGCACTTATTATATTATATTGCACTGTACTTTAGATTGTGATTCTTGCACTTTGCTTCAGCACTAGATTATGCTCTTAGTCACTTGTTTGTTTTAGAAAGAAGATGCACTTGTGAGTTCTGGCAAGTAGTAGTACATTGGCTCTTCCTACGTTAAATGCAATTATTGTTAGTCGCTTTGGATAAAAGCGTCTGCTAAATGACTGTAATGTAATGTAATGTAATAAAATCACTATAACACACGGCCTCTCGTGGTTTATTGCTTAATTTTAACACGGCTTCCAGCCAATCAGAATCAAGAACCAGAACTAACCATTGTATAATGATTAAACAATTCATTGCCTTGGGGCTGACATGAGTTTTCTATGAGAACGACTTGACAGTCTGTGTCTTTATACATTCATTTTCAATGTGGGGCCAAAAACACCTCCAGTTGTTATATAGGTACAAATATGTTGTTTTAGGTCGGCTTCAGGTTTCTACAGTACTTTCTCTTTGCTGCTTGACTCCTCTGGACACTCTGCTTGTCAGCATTCCTTGGTTTTGGTGTTGGGTAAAGAGTTCAGCCATATCATTCATGTTTCACTTATACTTCTTATCCTTTTCCTACCCCGACCCTACCCCTGACCCCTGCCTCTATCTGGGCCCAGGCACATTCACGCACAGACAGACATACACCAGTGTTTGCCATGTCTCTCCTATGATGTTATTAGCCTCTCTTACTCTGAAATTGTAATTTAGTGTTTTTTATTGCTTTATAAATGTTCTTAGCCGGTAGACAAACATACTCCAGGAGCTTGCTCGATGGACTTGTTGAGAGGGGTCAGGGAAGAATTTTTACAGCTCACTTATCTGGCCCCCGGGTGATACTGTTTTTTTGCTTCCCTCTGGAATATGTAGGGGTGGGACGTCTGCCCACCTCCCTCGTTCTCTGTAAAGCGCATTGTGTTGCCTCTGGGTATGAAATGCGCTATACAAATAAAGCTTTCGATTGATTGATTGATTGACTTCTCTGTGTGCAATATAATCATGTCTTCAGTTTTTAATTGTGTGGTGTCCATGGTCACCATGTTGGCAAGCGGTCATTTAATACAAACGACGCTAGGCAGGGAGTGTAGCATGCTTCACTTTTGGTTTAGAATCTTGTTCAGCACTCTGTGAAAAAACCTGTGAAACACTGTGAAAAGGATGTATGATTGACTGTTTAAATAATGCAGGGATATAATTTGATACATTTATGATTGACTGTTTGAATGATTCAGGGATATTATTTGATAGATTTATGATTGACGGTTTGAATGATTCAGGGATATTATTTGATAGATTTATGATTGATGGTTTGAATGATTCAGGGATATTATTTGATAGATTTATGATTGACGGTTTGAATGATGCAGGGGTATCATTGTGTCCTGTGTAACGTGTGGGCTGACCTTTGATGACCTCTAACCTGTACGGTGAAGTGTCCTGGTTCAACAAACACACAGAAATTCTATTTCATATACAGTATACTCACACACACACACACTGACACACACACACACACGATAGGAGGAGTTGATGTAGCTCTCAGTTATATACAGCTTCTCTTAGTAACTGGTGATGCAAAGAGTCTGAAGCATTTCTGACGATATTCTTCTGTCCAAAGTCGCTCCATATTTTTATGGTTTCAATATTTATTCTATTTCTATTTCAACAGATGACATGGTAAGAACAACTCTCACATAAAATCTGCCATTGGCTGATGAGAGATTAGTGAAGTGAAAGTGGAGTTGTGGGACTTTCCAGACCTCATGTCTTTCAGTGGAGGGGAAGCTGGAGGTAAACACCCTGCTGTAGCAGCACTGACCGGCCCTGAGATGAGGAACAGGACAGACCACAGAACATGGAACAGACCTCTGTCATATCATCACACAGTACAGAAACTCACACCATGGTCCAGGTTGAAGAATAGAGAAATGAACATTTATAAATCTAAATATCAGTCATTTTGAAGAGATACAGACAGATAAAGCCAAGTTGTTTTTATTTAAATTCAACTCTCTTTCTAGACATGTTCAATGTTATTCATTCACTCAGGGGGTGGTTGGGTTTCTAAGTACAGTAGTGTTTGACCAGGTACGCATATTACCATCAGATGAAGAGTTTCCTGCACCTGAAGGCTGTTGTTATGAAGATGACTGGTTTAAACTGACTGTACAAATGACTGTAGTATAAACTATAACTAGCCTACAGCTGGTTGGCTGATAAAGTAGGTTGGACACATGGCCAGAATTTAAAGACCTCCTGTAGGTTAGAGGATAGGTACTTTGCCACAGTCATTGTTGTTTTCAGGGGGGGGACATTTGAAATAATTCATCAAATAATTCAGAAAAAAATACGGATTTTTGGTTGAGCTCCACCAGTATTTTTTCTGGGAAGGCGTGTCCTACTCTCCAATTGTCAAATAAAGATGTTTGTTTGCTTAGTGTATCACAAATGTATTTGATTTATGATTGACTGTTTGAATGATACAGCCACATCATTTGATTGATTTATGACTGATTGTTTGAATGACTGCTGTGAGGTGACAGTACTAGGTACTGCGCCACCTGTTTGAATGATTGACTGTTTTGAATGAGGCAGGGGTATCATGTGATTGATTTATGATTGACTGAATGATACGGGTGTATCATTGTGTTCTGTGTGACGTGTAGGCTGACCTTTGATGCCCTCAGTACAGGTCCTAGCTTACTTAACACACGGAAATGAGATAGAAGCCTTCCTCTAATCTTTGGAGCTCTAAAAAATCTGAAGATATTCTTCCGTCTTAAGTCGCTCCATAGTTTTATGGTTTCAATATTTAGGGACTTCTCCAGACTGGTTTGTCTGGACAGCCTGGTTTCTGTGAAACAGGATCAGTGAGATTCTCACCCCAACAGTTGATGTAAGTGGATAGGAACGTAGCCATAATCTTTCTTTGTTGTTGTTTTCAGGGGGTAGATTGATTAAATTATGCATTTTGTCAGTACTCGAGTTATCATATTAATGTAAAAATGTAAAATAATTAATTGAATAATCCCGTCATGCATTCTCACTTTTACATGATAGTCATTAGTCATCTAGTTCTACTATAACTGAAGCATATAATCAGCCACTTCCCTAATGGCATTATAGGCTTCATGTTATGTACTGTACACCTTAAAGTCCCCATCAATCTGATGATCATTATCTTCTTTTTACATAAAGACCTTTATGTGAGAGGCCTCTGACACCCCAACTCTATGGATTCTATCCCTGCGTTACCTGCTAACTTCTCATCCACTGTGCATTTACACTACAAGCCTGAACAGCCATGTGAGCGTCTACCTAGATACAGATGATGAGGCTGGAAATGACTCATCTGATTGGTCCAAGGGTCCTACACAAGAGACAATAGAGAGAGAAAAGAAATGTTCAGTTCAGTGTATAATTCAAGTCTTCTCAGTTCTCTTCTCTGTGAAGAAATTACATCAACAACAATTACATGCTTTGCTTGATAAATACAACATTTTTGGTGGAAATACATCATTGTCTTTCATCATAATGTCTCAGGTTTGTAGTTTTCAGACAGAAACACTTCTCCAGATGCAAATGTTTCCAGAGCTTGCTCTTCGACATCAGTCCCTCCCATATTGTAAACATGAAACATTTTCCCGGTATCTCATTTGATCCCAAGCACACGGTCCATAAGCAGATACACACATTGTGGCATAGGCATGGCACGGATCAGCTCAGACCTTGTTTTGCTGAGGAAACCTTGCACGACTGGCCAAAATGGCTACTCAGGATATTGTTGATTTGGATCTAATTGGTTAATTGAGTTTTAAGTTGTCAGTTGATACCTGTGCTATTCCTTGTGCTGCCCTATAAAGAGATATGTCTGTCTGTTGCTGTAACACTGTCAATATGGTTGGCATGGCTGAATTTAGGAGAACTGAGTGTGACAGCCTGAAGAGCCAAACATGATGAGTAAACAACTCTCTAACTCAATACAAAGTATAACAGAATTAAATGTTTGTCAATGTTTAAAAACAATGCTGTATTTATGTAAATGCCTGTGTTCTGATTGAGAATTAACTGTTAGTGACCGACCATACAGTAATAATGAACGTACAATGTTTGACCTCTGCCTAGCAACATGTGACATGTGTTTTTCTGAAGCAGAGATTGGTTGGTTTGGTTAAGAGTCAGTTTATTATCTGAGTGCTCTGCTCTCTTTCATCTAGTTGAGAAGTTGAACGCTGGAGGAACATGTCCTTGTCAACTGTGTTTTCCATTTGCATGGCTGTGGTTCTGTCCACGCAAAAAGCAGGTAGGCTACATTATCATAAACTACACACCGTGAGTCTGTATAATACAGTCTGTATAAAGTCTATGGTATTACCAGGTATAATTAGCTTTCCATCAATGAACTAATGACAGTGATCTTATTGTTGCATATTGTTTCATATAACATTTGTATTGAATGTTTCTGAATTGTTCTTTGACATGATTATGATGAATTATTAGAAAATAAAGTGTGTAATGAATTCAGATGAAAACTGTAATTATGCATTATTTGTTCTTCAATATTTCAGGTGGATATGAGATGTACAGGGTGGAACACTGCTTATTCTCTACAGAGCAACCGCATGAGTACATAGTCTCTTTTATTTATAATAAGATTGAGGTTGTCAGGTTCAACAGCACTAAGGGCAGGTGGGAGGGATACACTGAGCTTGGTCTGCATAATGCTAAGATCTGGAATGATGATGCTGCTTACATGGCTGCTATGCGAGCGGAGCTGGAGCGTTTCTGCAAGCCCAACGCTGAGTACCACCTCTCTCACGTACTGGAGAAGACAGGTGAGCTGCCCTCCTCACCACAACAACATCACATCTCTCACTCACCAGATGATACGACACCTCTTTCATCTGTTCACTACAAAACCTGTAATGAAGCTTCTGTCTGGTGGATATGTTACGGTCAATGTGAGAAAACGGGGAATGTGAGCTTTTCCCGGTTATTGCGCACATCCCCGACCTCGCGGGGAATGTAGGAGGAACATGTGCGTTTCTCACATCTCCCGGGTAATGAGCACATTCCCCCACCTTGAGGGAGATGTGAGAAATTGGTTAGTATTCCTCACATCTCCCGTACGGTCGGGGATTGTGCACATTAACCGGGAAATGCTTACAATTCCCGACCTTGCGGTAAATCTAGGAAAGTCCAACCGCATGCAAAACCTCTGCGCAGCCGGTGGGAGAGGGCTCGTGCGCTTAGAGAGTTTAAAGACCAATAATAGAGTAGACATATTAAAGATCAATAATAGAGTAGACATATTAAAGACCAATAATAGAGTAGACATATTAAAGACCAATAATAGAGTAGACATATTAAAGATCAATAATAGAGTAGACATATTAAAGACCAATAATAGAGTAGACATATTAAAGACCAATAATAGAGTAGACATATTAAAGACCAATAATAGAGTAGACATATTAAAGATCAATAATAGAGTAGACATATTAAAGACCAATAATAGAGTAAACATATTAAAGACCAATAATAGAGTAGACATATTAAAGACCAATAATAGAGTAGACATATTAAAGATCAATAATAGAGTAGACATATTAAAGATCAATAATAGAGTAGACATATTAAAGACCAATAATAGAGTAGACATATTAAAGACCAATAATAGAGTAGACATATTAAAGACCAATAATAGAGTAGACATATTAAAGATCAATAATAGAGTAGACATATTAAAGACCAATAATAGAGTAGACATATTAAATATCAATAATAGAGTAGACATATTAAAGACCAATAATAGAGTAGACATATTAAAGACCAATAATAGAGTAGACATATTAAAGACCAATAATAGAGTAGACATATTAAAGACCAATAATAGAGTAGACATATTAAAGACCAATAATAGAGTAGACATATTAAAGACCAATAATACAGTATATATAATAAAGACCAATAATACAGTATATATAATAAAGACCAATAATACAGTATATATAATAAAGACCAATAATACAGTATATATAATAAAGACCAATAATACAGTTAATTAATAGAGAATAGAACCCTGATCAATATGATATGAATGATAGTGTGATATGAACTAATGTGTTGCTGTTTTTCCTCCACTATCAGTGGAGCCCTCTGTCAAGCTTCTCTCAGTGACCCCCTCTAGTGGCAGACACCCTGCCATGCTGGTGTGCAGCGCCTATGACTTCTACCCCAAAAAGATCAGAGTGACCTGGAAGAGGGATGGACAGGAAGTGACCTCAGACGTGATCTCCACTGAGGAGTCGGTCAACGGTGACTGGTACTACCAGTTCCACTCCCAACTGGAGTACACGCCCAGATCCGGGGAGAAGATCTCCTGCATGGTGGAGCACGCCAGCCTGGACAGACCCCTCGTGAAGCACTGGGGTGAGTTCACTGTCCAGCTGTTGTTAGGGCGTTGTCATGGTGTACTGGGGTGAGTTCACTGTTCAGCTGTTGTTAGGGTGTTGTCATGGTGTACTAGGGTGAGGTCACTGCTCAGCTGTTGTTAGGGTGTTGTCATGGTGTACTAGGGTGAGTTCACTGCTCAGCTGTTGTTAGGGTGTTGTCATGGTGTACTAGGGTGAGTTCACTGCTCAGCTGATGTAAGGGTGTTGTCATGGTGTACTAGGGTGAGTTCACTGTTCAGCTGTTGTTAGGGTGTTGTCATGGTGTACTAGGGTGAGTTCACTGTTCAGCTGTTGTTAGGGTGTTGTCATGGTGTACTAGGGTGAGTTCACTGTTCAGCTGTTGTTAGGGTGTTGTCATGGTGTACTAGGGTGAGTTCACTGCTCAGCTGTTGTTAGGGTGTTGTCATGGTGTACTAGGGTGAGTTCACTGCTCAGCTGTTGTTAGGGTGTTGTCATGGTGTACTGGGGTGAGTTCACTGCTCAGCTGTTGTTAGGGTGTTGTCATGGTGTACTGGGGTGAGTTCAGGTGAGCAGGGTACGAGTGCTGTGTTGTGGCTGGGTACCTGAATGACCCTGACTGTGACTGTGTGTGCTAGCGTATGATAGATGGTGGTCTGTCAGAAGCTACATACAGGACAGCTACAGTGTCATCACATGCTAACAGAAGGGTCATTTCTCCTTGACAGACCCGTCCCTGCCTGAGTCTGAGAGGAATAAGATCGCCATCGGGGCGTCTGGGCTGGTGCTGGGACTGGTCTTTGCACTGGCTGGACTCATCTACTACCAGAAGAAGAAATCCAATGGTGAGTCATCAGCTGTGTGTAGAGAACATGTACAGTCTTCATAGTCATCTGTGTGTAGAGAACATGTACAGTCTTCATAGTCATCCAGTCTTCACAGTCATCTGTGTGTTATGTACGCAGCACACTGTAAAATAATCATGATGTAAGAAAGATTCACTTATACATTGAGAGATGTATTTTTCAAGAATACTGCTCCTGTGTTCAGTGGATGGTGGCAGCAATGTTGATTTATTTGTTGAAATATCACATAGTGATTGTGTCACCTCTGTCTCTTCACCCTCTCTGTGTTTATTTCACAGGGCGGATGCTGGTGCCTGCTAGCTAAGGTGAGACTCCTCTTGTCACAGAAAAGTTTCACCAACTACTACAACTGACTGTGCCTGATGGTCATTGTAACGGTTTTCTTTTATCTTCTCAGGTTTGCAGGTCTGTTTCTGAATCCACTGCTGAACTAGACCTGATATTAGAGCTTCCTTCTAACCAGAAATCTCAGTTTAACTGAAATAACGCTAAAATGCTTGAGCGTAACACAATATCTTTGCTCCATATTAACCAATACTGTCTTAAGAAGGCCATACATATGTGTTATGAGTTTGTCTCTCTATATGCAACAAAAATATTCCCTTTAATACGCACATAATGCATTGTCCTGTGTGTTCTGAATCAATAATGCACTGTCCTGGGTGTTATTAATCAATAATGCACTGTCCTGGGTGTTATTAATCAATAATGCACTGTCCTGTGTGTTCTGAATCAATAATGCACTGTCCTGGGTGTAATTAATCAATAATGCACTGTCCTGGGTGTTATTAATCAATAATGCACTGTCCTGGGTGTTATTAATCAATAATGCACCTCCTGGGGTTTATTAATCAATAATGCACTGTCCTGGGTGTTATTAATCAATAATGCACGGTCCTGGGTGTTATTAATCAATAATGCACTGCCCTGGGTGTTATTAATCAACTGTACCAGGGTTATAAGATCCACATATCAATAATAGTCATGTATGAGAGTTGGCGTCATTTCCCTCTGGTTTCTAGTCTTAACTGGGTGTCTGTGGAGAAACAGCATTAGCAGGACAAGTGACTGGAGGACATCCTGAGTCTGACACCAAACATCACTGACAACTTCAGACACTCTTTGTGGCAGGTTAGAGGTCTGTACAAAGGCCTGTTTACTTGGTTCCTACAGGTCTTAACCTGTCTCTGCTAGAGGATTACCAGGCCAAGGTTTATCACACTGTATCCATCCTTTGCCAACAAATATGCATTATTGTAATGTTACAGTATATTCACCTTAAGTCAATAATCTACATGAGAATCCACTGTACTTGGGAGCTTCAGGACTGCTTCAACTTCAGGACAGGTCTTCAAACCTAACATATACTCCAGTATGAGAGTCCTTGTTGCACTAATGTATTGCTTTTTTTAACCATATATTAACTAATGATTAACATACAGTCAAGTGTTGGTAAATGTATGATAATGATAATCTAATGTTGGCATTCAGAGGGGAGTAAACTACTGTTCAGGAGAATAACTCAGTTGTATTCTTTGTTTTCATTTGTTTGTGAGATACAGCAGTGTTATCAGCTAAAGCTTGCCTTGTGTCTAATGTTAGAGCCAGTCAACTATTACAGTACGCAGAGCTCTGTTTAGATGAACTATTACACTTCAGTTGGTGTCTGTTTAAATTGACTAGGCTATTACAGTACAGTTGTAGTCTGTTTAAATGAACTAGGCTATTACAGTACGGTTGGTGTCTGTTTAAATGAACAGTACGGTTGGTGTCTGTTTAAATTAACTATTACAGTAGTCTACGGCTGGTGTCTGTTTAAATGAACTAGGCTATTATAGTACGGTTGGTGTCTGTTTAAATGAACTAGGCTATTACAGTACGGCTGGTGTCTGTTTAAATGAACTAGCCTATTACAGTACGGTTGGTGTCTGTTTAAACGTGGTGGTGGTTTCAGGTTCTGTTATTGGACTATAACATTAGCTTAATGATTGATACAAAATGTCTTTCTCTTATAATTCTTTTACCTCTTGCTTAGCGTGTGCACAATCTACTGTAGGAGCTAACAGAAGAACATCTTACCTGTTTGATGTAGAATGTGACTAATAAAGAACATGTCACTACTCGTTGTGTCTTGTCACTACAAGAGGACTTTGTGATAACATTGTGCCACTTTTGACCTCAATATTACTATTAGTAGTGTGATGCCCGCAAAAGTTTGGACCACATGTCAGGACCAAAATTAATTTACTACCTGATATAAGAAACATATTCATAGAAATGTCTGCACTGTAAGTCAAGTCACAATTATGTTTGGTTTCTGTGATTTATTGCGCAAGACAAGCCAATTAAGCTAATTAGCAAAGCTAATTTCTTACAGTGTATATGTTACGTTCCACTTTAGTTAGGCCTACAGTCCAATATGTTTGTCCGTTTCGTGCTTTTGTTCTCTCTTTCTTGCTCTCCTTGAGTTTGTAGTGTATTTTTATACGGTATTACATCAATACATCTGTATTACTCTCATGTAGTAATCATTTTATTAAGAATAATGAATAAACTCCAATTCAGTAGGAACTTGGTTAACTTAATTAGTTTAACATCTAGTTGACAACAAATGTCCTTTCCTGAGTCAACATTCCTTTGCCCCTGAGGAACAATAGAGATGGCACCTCTGGAGAAGAAGTCAGGAAGTCTACAGGTGATCAAAGCAGGACCGGAAAAACCCCAAGACTGCCCCCATGTCCGGAGGGGGGGCAGAGCTCAGTGACACCTATTGACCAATTACAAGACTAGTTGACAAATGTACCTCCCTTGTATGCAAATTTGTTTGTCATGTGATTCCTGGCTTGAAGCCAGTTTAAAAACTGAAGACACGAGACTGAGAATTCAGTACCGCCGAGATTTGACCTGAATGGCGTGCTCAATAAATTTGGTTTAAACTGCATTTTTCTCCAGAAGATTCTTTCCAAGTCAAGACAAAAAGATACGACATATTGGCGACGGGGATGGGATGGCGATTCTAAGCTCAATTTTCAAGATCCTCGAAAGATAGCGACTTCAATTAACTCATGTGAACCTAACGGCCAGAGGACGACAAGAGCGAACGACTTTGCGAGTCTTGATCGAGGTAAACCGTCTTGCGAATTAATTTTATGCTTACGCCATAAAGAACTTCCAATAAATAAGGAGAATAGATTTAAAATTGTGTACGCATTGTTGTGCTGACTCGGTATGGGCATTGTCTTAGAAAGACGCATACGAGTGCGCAAAGTCAGAGAAGACGGGAGCTCCAGAGTGGGGTTCCATGTCTCTAATGAAAACCGGTTAAATTAAATGCATAGGATTGCATATTTTTGTTAAATGTGTGAGGTACCAGTAAATGTAAAAGCAGGCTAAACCGGAGTCCTGTATGTCTCGTTTAAGTACGTTTTAAGCTGTCTGCTTATTGTCTGGTCTTTCGTTTCTTGTAATTGTTGTATATTTGAGATAGGTTTAATGTAGATATTCTTACTTTCTGAATGATGTTGAGGGGATAGAGATCCTTTGTTCTCTCCTCCACGTGTGTGTGTGTGTAGGCTACTGTAGCCTGTATGTGTGTGTGTGCCTGCCAGCAGCCTTTGTGTGAGGAGACGGGCTGTGTGAGGTGTGAAAGTTGAGGTGTGAACGGAGAGAGTGAAAGGAGCGTGCGTTGTGGGTTTTGTGCTTTAAAGTTTAAAAGTTGAGATTGTGTGTTTGTTGGTTTTATACATTGTAAGGTTTGAAAGTTGAGTGAATGTAAATAATATTGGCTGATATTTCCTGTTTAATTGTCTTTTGTGGGTGAAGCAACTCCCTGAGTTGTAAATTCCTAGCCCTCATCAAACAGCTGTGAAGAGGGGGGGGTCGGTGAAACGCGTTCACTGGCCAGGGGGGTTGTGCTGTGGTTTGTAGGTGTGAAGTCACCCCATTGTGTTTCTCTCTCTATCTATCTGTCTCTCTCTCTTTCTTTCTCTCTTATTTCTCTCTCTTTCCTGTCTTTAGAAATTAGGGAACGATAATTCATCCAGTGGGTCGTGCGGTGTATGGGACGACTGGATTAGATAAGAATAAGTTCATTTTTAAATCCATACGTGGTTGCTGAATCCGGGCCATTGAGAATGGTGTAACTTTAGCCAGATTTTAGGGATATTAAGAAATCTTTCATCCTTCTCACCTCTGTTGTCCTATGCCTCCATCTAGTGGCGTTTAATAGGTTGCAGTTCAAGTTGGTTTTGGTTGTGTTGATTCAAGTGTATTAGGTGGTCCAATGCTGCCATCGTGTGGCCTTTGTTAGATATGACCGCTTTCTATATTTGTTTGAGTATTCGTGTGTTTTATGACAGTTTGACTTTAGAATAATGGATTGTTAATAGCAAATTTATTTTTAATTATCATTGCTTGGGGATTAATTGGGTTTTCCCCTGTGAGTCAATCTGTTTACAGTGATATCCGGAAAAGCTTTTGTCCATACCAGCCATCCATCCATCCACCCATCCATCACCTGCTTGAAAAGTAAGCCTGAATTGCTGATTAATGCTCATTAATTGAACTAGACTGATCACCTGATTTAATTGTTTTGAGTGGTTGACCTGCATTTAGGGCTTGGTGTTTTATGATAAGGTGATTGATTGGTTTGGTTACTTGATTTGATAATAAGGATACATGGTTAGTTCATTAATTGATTAATTCTTCAATATTTTATTGATTACTTGATTAATTATTTATAGTTATTCAACTTTTTATTATTATAAGTATTATATATATAATAATTCTACTTGATACTGGATATAAGTGGTTTTGAGGGTGTTTAATTGTTAAATGGATGTAGATGGTTTGGTGATGAGCTTTGGTTCTTGAGTGATTGGTGGTCTGTTGGATATCTGGTTTAAAGGTGTCTTGGTTTTTGATAGAATAAACATCAGTTTAAGCGTTGCTTTAGTAGAGTGATATAGACGTACATACATATATTACGCTTTGCATAGTGTGTGTGTGGAGTGAAAGGACTGAGTGAACGGACAGTAGGACTCAACTTGCTGACAGGCAAAGTGGTGTGGACATTTCGATGTCTACGTCAAAACCTTTTTTATTTTAATTCATTATTTTCTGGCATACAGCGATTAATGAGGGGATTGTCCTCTGGTGCACAATACCCTAAGCTTGCGTCAAACCGGGCCTTGTGGTTTTTAATTTGCAAAAATTAAAAGTGCTTAAATGGGACCGATCGCTCCCTGTGCTGAAGACTAGGGTTGAGATTGAGTAAGATTATATCTGGATAGGAAGTTTAGGTAGAGCAAGAACAGTCCTATGTCCTTGAGTGATTGAGCGTTCATTTCTTTATTAATTACATAAATGATAAAGCTTCATTTTTATAGTGTTAGATTCTTAATAGGTTTATTGATAGTTTGAATTGTTAACAGTTTATCAAGTTATGAGGATCTTAAATAGTCTTGACGCTGTTCAGTAAAGTGGGACGGATACAGAACACAGCATTAGAAGCAGTAATTATAGCTCCAACCGAAATAGAGGAAGTCAACAGCACAACGGACAAGCTGTTGAGTGAGTGATGCTCTGTTCTCCCACATGAATTAAGTTTTGACTTCGCATTCTTATGACATCAAGAGGGAATCTAATATGGCTTATACACAGTTACTTGTGCTAAATACTGAGGGAAGATATGTAATCAGAGATGATAATAATGATATTATGCAGAAGGGAAATGCCAGGACGACCGTTGTAACTCATCTTGATGTGAAGTGCAAAACCAGGAAGTTAGCTCAGTCTCTGATACCAGCTGAAAAGAAGAAGAAGTAGATGAACAAAAAGGGAAAGTGGAAGCGACAGTGACTCTTCTGTAGATGAAGGAGTGGATATTGGAGGATATGATGAAAGTATTAGAAAGATTATGACAGGTGCTGTATAGAAAGGAAGCGTTGCTAATGAAACAGACTAGTAGTACTAGTGAAGAAGTGAATGAGGAGTCTGACTCGTAGGAAGATGATACAACATGGACCAAGGATGTACCAGATTAAGAAGACTTGAAGGAAA
Organism: Borostomias antarcticus; assembly: GCF_949987555.1. NCBI lineage: Eukaryota > Metazoa > Chordata > Actinopteri > Stomiiformes > Stomiidae > Borostomias > Borostomias antarcticus. Next base: position 2,730,400 of record NC_140257.1, on the reverse strand, counting down.
TTAGGAAGTAGTTGAAGGAGATTAGGAAGTAGTTGAAGGAAATTGGAAAGTAGTTGAAGGAACAAGATGCTGAGCTGAAGAGGAAACTCACTCAAAGTCAGCTCTTGAATGGAAAATGGATAGAAGAGGAGTAGAAACAAGCTGTTGTTTTGCAGAACAACAACGACACCAATCCAATGATGTAATCTTCACTCCCGTTCCCTGTTTTCCAACAGCCTCAGACAGGGGGAGATTATTAATTCTGAAGTATTCAAAAAAAAAAAGAAAAAAAAAAAAAAAAAAAAAAAAAAAAAAGGGGGGGGTGAAGAGGAAGTGAACATGTCATTGGCTAGATGTCATCAGCAATTTACAATACAATAAGTATTTCTTACGTTTTTAGAATCAATTTTTTAGGAGAATGATAGCGGTGATAACCGACGTTGTCACCTCTGAGCCTGAGTTCATTATTGAAGTTGAAGTGATGAGGAATATTTTTTATTACATCTGTGACATTTTGGAGAAACACTTGTCTCCAGAAGATTATTATAGAAGCAAACTAGTTGAATATGGACTCCAGAGTATGAACCATCTTTTTGTTCAGAAAAACAAAAAACAAAAGTCATGTGTGTTGAATGGTTATCAATGATTTGATGCTAAGTTCAGTTTATTACAGGAATTTCATAATAGTAGGAGTATTCAGTTATGGTTTCATATAACATCAGTTTAGATAATTGGTTTACAAAGCTGTTTAGTCAATTCAAATAAGTTATGTTTCTCACTTTGATTTAGGAGTTTGTGTTTCAATAGTCAATGAATGGCCATAAGCTGTTCGTTTATGCATTCTATTGAGGAGTTGGCTTTAGACCTTCCCCTCTGTCATTAACCTCGGTTTGTGTTGAGTGTTGTTTTACAGGTACCGCGGACCCTGGGGGCCGGGCCCTAGCCATGCCTGATGTATGCCATCCTGGGGGCTGACGGGCATCTGTTGTCTGTATATTGTTCTCTTGTTTAATCAGGCAGCAGGGGGTCGTCTACATTTCACCTGTGTTTTTGATTCAGGTGTGTGTACGCGTCTCCTTGGTTAGATTGTTCTGTTTTGTAGTAATTTAGGTTTAGTCTATGTCTATAGGATGTTGTTTTCTGTGTAGTTCTGTGTTGATGTTTTCAGATTTTCCTGGAGTGCATTTAGTGGGCTACCAAGGCGTGGTTGCCCCTCACCAGCATGAAGCTATGAACTGTGTGGAGTCACGGATGACTTGAGGGTCATTCTTGGACACTTCTGGAGCGTTCTCCCTGTTTCGGACGGGGTGAGCTTGCCATCTTGCTACGGACAATGGACATTGTTCTCTGGGTGTCAGAGAGGATTGCGACACCTGGGGGTTTGACGTCTGAAGATTGCTCCAGCATGGAAAGAGGAGATGAGACAGCGCTGAGGGCTGTTCTCCTTCGGAGGGGCTAAGTGCTAGTAACCTCTGGCCCCCGATTTGCTTTGTTGTTGTGTGATGATTTGGTTATTTGTATGTGTTTTGGGGATTGTTTGTTATGTTTAATGTTGTTTTGTGTCGAGGCGTTAGGACGCCTCGAAGGGGGGATATGTAGTGTATTTTTATACGGTATTACATCAATACATCTGTATTACTCTCATGTAGTAATCATTTTATTAAGAATAATGAATAAACTCCAATTCAGTAGGAACTTGGTTAACTTAATTAGTTTAACATCTAGTTGACAACAAATGTCCTTTCCTGAGTCAACATTCCTTTGCCCCTGAGGAACAATAGAGATGGCACCTCTGGAGAAGAAGTCAGGAAGTCTACAGGTGATCAAAGCAGGACCGGAAAAACCCCAAGACTGCCCCCATGTCCGGAGGGGGGGCAGAGCTCAGTGACACCTATTGACCAATTACAAGACTAGTTGACAAATGTACCTCCCTTGTATGCAAATTTGTTTGTCATGTGATTCCTGGCTTGAAGCCAGTTTAAAAACTGAAGACACGAGACTGAGAATTCAGTACCGCCGAGATTTGACCTGAATGGCGTGCTCAATAAATTTGGTTTAAACTGCATTTTTCTCCAGAAGATTCTTTCCAAGTCAAGACAAAAAGATACGACAAGTTCTAGGCTCCTGTTCCCCATTGGTCGTCTGTCCTGTCCGTCATCGTTAGCTGTGCTGGCAATCATCCCTGTTCCACGTGCCGCCAGCTAATCGTCTCGTCCTGTCAGCCAATCATCTCATTTTGTCACTTTACTGTTGTCCAATCAGGGTGTTCTGCTGTTTATTTAAACCTTTGTCTCCCCTGTATGTTTAGGTAGTGGCATTTGATTTTTGTTAGGTAGGCTGTCTGTTCTGTTTTGTACTCCTAGATTCATGTTATTACCTCACGTTCTGTTCTGTCTTTGTAGCCCCTTTTTGTTATGGGTTTCTGTCTGTCCTGTTGTTCCGGTCCCCCCATAGTTAGTTCCAGGGGAGGGTTAGGGAGGTAGGCTAGCGGCCCATGGGTTTACATTCTCACACGTAGGTAACTTGATGTCTAAATACACCAGGTAAGCTTCTTTGGTCAGGTGCTACCTTTTGTATTTTAGTGGGCTTAGTCTAGGAGGGATAGTTTAGGGATGGATAGTGAGGACGATGGTTTGTACATCTAGGTAAGTAAGTGATTAGGGTAGTGTTCAAGGGATTAGAATAGGAACGGGTTTAGGTACTTTGTTATTTTGGCACCTGTACCGCCCCTCCCCTTAGCTTGTCCTGAGGAGAGCTTGTCCTCATGTTTTCATTGTTTAATGTTGTCTCGTTACCCGTCTCTTACCGTATCACCTTTTTGTACCACAATAAACCTAACAAGGTTATTGTTACTTGGTCGTCCGTCTACCTTTTTGGATATTAGTTGTGTTGTTTGTTTTTGCCACTGCTTCCATAGTCTCTGCCTTACATTACCCATACTTGGCCACACGCAGGCACTGCTTGTTGCGTTTGCCCCTCTCCCTCTACACCCCTAAACATAACAGCCTGAGAGGAGACGGAACAGTATAGTTTTCGAAAACTGAGGTAATCCACACAGCTGCCAGAAGGCGTGTTCATAGGCGGAACATATATTCCCTAACCTGCTATTTCCCCCGTGTCCTTTTAGTATTACTCATGCACACTTCCGGCTTAAACTAGCCAACTCATTGATCTGGAGCGGGAAGTATAATTGTTATTGATAAATGCTCTATGTGTTATTTAGACAATTATGGTTGTAAGCCAGCGCACCTAGACAAGAGGCAGTGTTTTTTTGTGCATGGATGTAATCCAGCGCACCTTGAATAGCGTTTGTCCGGTTATCACTCCCTCCCTCCCTCCCTCCCTCCCACCCTCCCTCCGATCAATGTTGACCTGCATTTCTCTGTGGTCACCACAAGAGGCAGTAGTCCCAGCACACCAAAATAAAGAAGGACACCAAAATCAACCTGCCGATCTCCGCTGCACAAGTAGAGTAGTGGTGAGAGCATTGGACTCCCACCCAGGAGACGAGGGTTCAAGGCCCCAGTGGGGATGACTTTATGGGACTATACCCCAAACCTCCACATGTTCATCCTTTCACTCCAACCTTTACCCCTTGCCTTATAGGTCAGATCCTGTCCCAACCCACACTAGGGACTGGAAGGACACCAAAACCAACCTGCCGATCTCTGTAGAGTAGTGGTCAGAGCATTGGACTCCCAACCAGGAGACCAGGGTTGAAGGCCCCAGTGGGGATGACTTTATGGGACTATACCCCAAACCTCCACACGTTCATCCTTTCACTCCAATATTTTTATCCCTTACCTTGTCCAGAAACAGAAGTTGAACCAATTGCAGCAAAATAGTTACACGTACCTGCTTTATCCACTGACCGCTACCATTAATGTTATGGAAGCTGCTGCTAGTTGTTGTGAGCTCATGAGCTAACTGGCTATCCTGCTCTTATTGTGCTGAATTAGCATTGGAAGCATTGGAACTAATGTGTCCAGGCGACAAGACCTATCTTAATCTATCAGACATTATTTAATGTCATTTCAATTCACAGCTATTTCAGTGGCGTGACTAGCTTCTGTCCTACCAGTCCTGAACAGAAACAAGCCAGCCACTCACATAAGCCAGGCTGGACCTGGCCTGGTTTGGACTTCATGAATGGGACATGGAATCAACTGTCACTCAAAAATAGTTGTTTACACAAAGTTCTATTGATTATATTAGATTCAACATTGCACCGTAGCCTACTGGAACATCCAGAAGCTGTTAGGCTAGCAATGAAATGCAGTTAACATCGGGAATAGCATTTTTTTTTTCTGAAATGCGTGTCTTTAGAATCCAATGACATGTTCCTTTGCATCTAATTTAAACTAAACGATTCCACGGATTTTACAAATTTTGAATGTTTATTTACGAAGATATTGGGCTTCTTTTTTTTCACGGCACCGGCAGCTATGTTTCATATCACTGCCTCGGTTCACAAAGCATTATGTGAGTTTTCATCTACCCTCGGTTTCAAGTCAGCATCTTGAAACCCTCGTTTTGGAGGGCTGTTTGAACGTCCACTAGCCCTCTATATGCCGCCTAGCCCTAGAAGCTAAAAGGAATGGGACACACTACCCTAAGCGTGAACGCACAAAATGTAGGGGTAGGGCCAAGGGCTAGGGCTAAGGGGGGTATTGAGATTGGGCCTAAACTAGAGGGCCAGGAGTGGAGAGGGACTGGAGTGGCGTGGGATTAGGGGCGAGCCGGGGCGGACCGGGCCCGAACCATAACACAGTGCCTAGTAAATAATGAATGGATCTACCAATCACAGGGATTCTAACACATTCTATTTCATTACAATATTCATTAAAATATTCAGAACTAATATTAGAAACATTCTAAAGAAATATAAAACAAGTAAAAAACATCCACAACAATTTCAACAAAAGCTCTTGTTTTGGATTGTATCTAAACCCCCAGTGTTCCCAAATGTCTTACTGTTGTTATTGAAAAAGTAGTGTGAGCATCATGGGTGTTTTGAAGGGTAATGTAAACAGTTGTTTGTAGTTTAGTTGAAACATCAGTTGATCAGAAGACAGGTTTGTATTGGTGTCTGAAATGAAACAAACAGAAAGGAGGGCTTTGTCAATAAGAAAATAATGTCTCACACTTTACAATAAGGGTCACAAAAAACATGAGTTAACTGTTAACTAACGCTTATTTAGGGTTAGGTTAGGTTACTAATGTTAATGAATACCTTAGTTAGGGTTAGGGTTAGGTGAGTTAACCTTAGTTAACATAAATAACATTAGTAAATGGTTAATAGAGACATTAGTTAACTGTTACTTAATGCTTAATGATGCATTAATTAATGCTTATTAATGTACCCTTATTGTAAAGTGTTACCAAATAATCTATAGTGGTGTATGAGTGATGAAAAGAATGAAAATTCCTTGGCCCTTGGGTAAAGAAATCTCCATGGATCTACACATCCAGTCGGACTCATATATGCTGTTATACAACGGTTAGTTCTGGTTCTTGATTCTGATTGGCTGGAAGCATTGTTAAAATACTTTGTAACACACACCTGGGACCGTATATCATTCCATTTTCAGTATTAATGCACCTCCCATTTGATCCAATGCATTGTAGTTGTTGTTGTTGCTTGTTGTTAGGGGAACTATTTTGCTTGGCGGAATTGTGGGAATGATGCTTTGTTTTGAATAAATGTAAATATTTTACATTGCTGTGTGTTTATTTTACACTAATAGCTGTAGTAACCGTTGTATAAAAGCAATAAACCACTCGAGGCCGTGTGTTATAGTGATTTTATAACAGCTAGGGGGGTTTTAGGGTTAGGGTTAACTCTCTCCTCTCCGCTTCGCGTCGTGCCTAACAACGCCCCCTAGCTGTTATAAAATCACTATAACACACAGCCTCGAGTGGTTTATTGCTTAAATATAGCCTTGGGCATTTTTTAGGGGGGCATTTTTTGGATTGGAATGGTCCAATTCCGGGTTCATCGTACAATTCAAGTCGCTCCCAAAAATTCAGTGGTGAGAGTTGAGTGTGGGGGAAAAAAGAGCTTGGTTATAAATTCGGCATTGTCCCAATTTGGGGCGTAGACGTTGACCAGAATTAGACATTTGAGACAGAGAGCCGGTTAGAAATAATGTAACGACCCTGTGGGTCAGAGATGATATCGGCGGGGAAAATGTTTCTTTTTTTTTTGGTGGATTATTATAGCAACACATCTGGATTTCATATTTAAACTTGAGTGATTTTTTGGTGGATTATTATAGCAACACATCTGGATTTCATATTTAACACTAGAAGTGCCAAGCATTTGAAACTTACCAGCATCGCTGTGGAGTGGGTCAAATGCCCCCACAGTCTTTAGAATGGGAGGCTGTTACTGACACATAATGACCGCTAGATGGCGCTCGTGTGTGTGTGTGACACCAAATGCAGCTGTATAGCCTATCGGTATTATCAAATAGAAAGCATATCACTGATAACACTTGAAAAATAAGAACACATTGGTGCAGTATGATGTAAGCCTATTCACCTATTGAGCAATTTATGGATATTTTTATGTATGAATTCTATGTTTACTCAGGCCCGGTCGGATTTCTGGCTTAGCCGCTGGTGTTGGCTTGTGTTGCAGTTTTACCACATTAGTTATTATTTTCGGTATTTGAGGAGAATAGCATTGCAGGCTAAAAGTCAGGTTAAAAAGATGGCCGACCGGCTTTTAGCCAGAATTCGCAGGGAAAAAAAGACCAAACTATCTTTTCCTGGTGGGATTTCGAAGTTTCAAAAACACTGACACGTAAAACGCACATATCTAGGAAAAGTCATGAAAGCAGGGCGCTGTAACTTGAATGGTTGCAGATAATTATTTTTTTATATAGTTGCATGGGTCAAATGACCCACCCTCGGCAGTTCTCGTGTTGAACTTGAGTGATTTTTTCCCCCACCATTACAGCGAGTGAGTGGGGGATTGTTGGAAGTGTGGTTCTTAAAACGCAGAGCTTCTATGAGATGCTGGATGAAGCCCTTCACAAAGTCCCCAAAAACGACAAGATCCATTTGATGGGCGACTTCAATGCAAGAGTTGGGAGGGACAGTGGCATTTGGAAAGGTGTACTGGGGCAGCATGGCATAGGCCACTCCAATGCAAATGGGATACGTCTCTTAAGTCTCTGTGTTGAACACAGACTCACCCTCACCAACACCATATTCCAACAGAAAAACAAATACAAAACATCCTGGATGCATCCCAGGTCCAAGCACTGGCAGCTCCTCGAATACATCATCATCGTCAGGCAGTCAGATCTGAGAGACGTCCAGATCACTCGGGCCATGAGAGGGGCAGAGTGCTGGATGGACCATCGTTTGATCATGAGCATGCTCAACATGAGGATCCGACCAGCAGTACGCCTCAGAAAGTCCAGCAAGAAAAGGCTGCACTGTGCCCGGCTACAGGAAACAGAGGCACGTAACACCTTCCGCCGGTCCCTAGATAATCAGCTAGAGAATGTTGAGCCTCTCCTGGAAAGGGACTGAAGAGAAGTGGCTGTCTCTCAGTGCATCACTTTACGAAGCTGCAGCCCAATCCATCGGCTACAGCAGGAAGAAACATCAGGACTGGTTCGACAAAGACTCCACAGATATCTCCACTCTCCTCAACAGTATGCACTCAGCTCATAAAGCCTCACTCAATAACCCATCCTCTGCTGCCCTTAAAAGCAACTGGCAGGCACACAGGAGAAAGGTGCAGTGTACTCTGAGACAACTTCAAAACCAGTGGTGGGTATCCAAGGCGCAGGAAATACAATCATAGGCAGAGAGATATGATATGCACAATTTTTATGATGCAATAAAGTCCATCCATGGTCCAAGAACCCATACTGTCTGTCCCCTCAGAACTGCTGATGAATCCTCCCTCATTAAGGATCAAACATTGATTGTCCAGAGATGGGGAGAACATTTTGAGGCCTGTAAATGAAAATCTTACTTGGTTTAGTTTAGATTTCAAAGAACACGCTGAGTGGTCGGTCAAGCTGGTTTTAAACAAAGACAATAGTTTATTCTATGATACGATTCTGCAGATTCGGACAAGAGCACAGGAAGTGAATCCGGGCTTGTGTGGTTCACTTGAGGACGAGGTAGATAGGTTATAACGTGAAAAAGGAAGTGACATAGTTTCAGGATGAAGAGGACAGGGAAGTGATGTCACACAGGAATAATTTGTAGTTTTAACAGACTGATCTATGATAACGAACTACAAAGTTAGAACAACAGTCAAGTAGGAAAACAGAAAAACTATTTTTGGAGTGAACACATGGGTGATGACTTGAAATTACATTAACAGGCCCTGCTAAACCAGCCAGCCGCAATTGACATCTGTGTTCTAGAGGAGCTCCCAACCCTACCCACCATCCAGAGTCTTGACCTCCCACCTTCCTTCTCCAAAGTCCATGCTGCCATAAGGTCACTTAAAAACAATAAATCTCCTGGTCCTGACTCCATCCCTGCTGAGATCCTGAAGCAGGGGGGCTACCTCTGTACCAGAGCAATCCACCACTTCATCTCCCTAGTATGGCGGGAAGGAAGCATTCCCCAGCAATGGAAGGATGCAAACATTGTCACCATATACGAGAACAAGGGAGACAAATACATGTGTGAAAACAGCCGAGGTACAGCGCTCCTCTCTGTTGCTGGTAAAGTCCTGGCAAAAATCATGCTCAACAGGCCCATTAACAACATCACTGAAGCCCTGCTACCGGAATCCCAGTGTGGATTCAGGAGAAACCGCAGCACAGTGGACATGATCTTCTGCTCAAGACAGCTGCAGGAAAAATGTCGCGAACAAAAACCAGACCTGTTCATGGCCTTTGTGGATCTCTCCAAGGCATTTGACACCGTACATCGTGACCTCCTGTGGAGAGTCCCCCTGCAGTATGGCTGCCCGGTGAAGTTCGTGAACATCCTGCGGCAATTTCACGATGGGATGATGGCCAAGGTAGATGTCCAAGACAGAAGTCCTCTGTCAATGGTCATCAGAACCCCCGTAGAGACCTCCAACTTTCACCGGGGTAGGCTCCCCACTCACCATCGTTCCACACTTCAAATACCTTGGAAGCTTCCTCTCAGAAGACTGCAGCATCGACCAGGACATACAAAACCGGATCAAACAGGCCTCATCCTCCTTTGGGCGACTGAGGGATAGAGTCTTTAACAACAATAACCTCCACCTCCACACCAAAGTCTCAGTTTACAAGGCAATCTGCATCACAACCCTCCTATATGGTTGTGAGACATGGACAATCTATGCTCGCCATCTCAAGATGCTGGAGGCGTTTCACATAAGGTGCCTCCAACGCATCTTTCAGGTGACGTGGCAGGATCGTGTTCCACACACTGTGGTCCTTCAGCGAACCAGCTACAGGAGCATAGAGGTCACCATCATGCTTCACCAACTCAGATGGCTCGGCCATGTCACCAGAATGCCACCCAGCCGCCTCCTGCGCAAAACCCTGTATGGCCAGCTCCACCTAGGCCGTCGCTCTGCAGGGGGCCAGAAGAAGAGGCTGAAAGACCAGCTCAAGACCCTCCTAAAGACGTGTGAGATACAGCCTGCTGCCATGGAAGCTGCTGCCACAGATCGTTCTTCCTGGTGTGGACTCTGTCACAAAGGAGCAGAGCTGGCAGAGGAGAACAGAAGAAAACACCATCTGGCAAAAAGAGAGAGGAGAAAGGCGGCCATGACTACACCTGCCCCATCATGACTACACCTGCCCCATCATGACTACACCTGCCCCATCATGACTACACCTGCCCCATCGGGTCAGAAGACTACACCTGCCCCATCATGACTACACTTGCCCCATCATGACTACACCTGCCCCATCATGACTACACCTGCCCCATCATGACTACACCTGCCCCATCATGACTACACCTGCCCCATCGGGTCAGGCCTTCACTTGCCTGTGTGGCAGACAGTGTGCATCACGCATTGGACTGTACAGTCACCAAAGAACCCACGAACCAGTAGCAGAAGTCATCATCGGTCACGATGGACTACCATAAGCAGTAAGTGTGCGTGTGTTTGTGTGTGTGTGTGTGTGTGTGACCCAGGAGGTGACCGGGGGTCAGGGTGTGGACGTGGTGGTGGAGATGCTGGCCAACGTGAACCTGAGCAGCGACCTGCAGATGCTGACCCACGGAGGCCGAGTCACGGTCAGTATGACAGGATCCCTGACACTGACCCTAACCCCTGACTCTAACCCTAACCCCTGACCCTAACCCCTGACCCTAACCCCTGACCCCTAACCCTTCATCTCCTCCTCTATGAACCACTACTCATGAACCCAACAAGAAACACACATGAGAGAAAAAAGAGCACTTAACTACAGGGTGTCCAGACCCCACAGCATCAGACCGACTGGGCTTAGTGTGTGTGTGAGAGCCCAGGGGTCTGCGTTCAGTCTGTGTGCTGCTGCTCCTGGTTATTCACACATTATCAATGCTGTGTTGTGGTGTGCTGAGTCATGTTCTGTGTTGTGTTGTATTGGGTCATGTTTCTGTGCTGTGCATGTTGCGGTGTGGTGCTGTGTTTCCCTGTGTCATGGTGCTGTGTTTCCCTGTGTCATGTTGCTGTGTTTCCCTGTGTCATGTTGCTGTGTTGTGTTCTGCTGTATCATGGTGCTGTGTTTCCCTGTGTCATGTTGCTGAGTTGTGTCATGTTGCTGTGTTTCCCTGTGTCATGTTGCTGTGTTGAGGTGTCATGTTGTAGAGTTGTGTCATGTTGCTGTGTTGAGGTGTCATGTTGTAGAGTTGTGTCATGTTTGCTGTGTCATGTTTGCTGTGTCATGTTGCTGTGTTTTCCTGTGTCATGTTACAGGACAGCTACACACACCACGGTTAACAAACTTACAGGACAGCTACACACACACACACACACACACAACCCCACTCACTCTGACAGACAGATGCACACATAGATAGACAGATGCACACAGACAGACAGACAGACACACATAGACAGGCAGATGCACACACACAGACAGACAGACAGACAGACAGACAGACAGACAGACACACATACAGACAGATGCACACATAGACAGACAGATGCACACAGACAGATTAACACAAACAGACAGACAGATGCACACATACAGACAGATGCACACATACAGACAGATGCACACAGACAGATGCACACATACAGACAGACAGATGCACACATACAGACAGACAGACAGATGTACACATACAGATGTACACCTACAGACAGATGGACACAGACACAGACAGATGCACACAGACAGACAGACAGACAGACAGACAGACCCACACGCACACACACACACACACACATAAAGACAGATGCACACTCGACAGAGATGGTTGCAGTGTTAACTAAATCGTCAGCACCACACAGTAGGCTATAACACACAACAACATCAGTATTATTATACAACTAGCCTAATAGCCTACATTTGATTGTTGACGTTGTTATATGCAAATTAGACATTAGGCATATATTTGCAATAATAGGTAACGTTAGCCTGCTATTCTAAAGCCCAGTTCAGTCCAAACATTAACAACAAGACTGCTTGCAATAAACAATAATAATTCTAACCCTTTTGTAGTATATTCTCGCTTGTTGCATGTCGTTAAAAAGCTGGTTGCAATAGACTAGAGTAGACTAGTGTTCACCTATTCAACAATGTATGCCAAAAAAAATACAAAATTCTACTTATGTTGTAATATTATATCAAAGTATATCATTTCTTACTTCCTGGAAAACGGTAGGTCACGTGCAGTGACGACAACAGGTACCTTAGATTTTAGGCCAATAATCTCACGACATCCACCCGTCAATCAACGCTATCCTTCTATCGAATCTGTCTAAAGTTCTTAAAACCCGTCCACTTGTCAATGTTCCAATCAAATTCCTCTAAACATATGTCCCACCCTCATAGCTTGTAATACATCCATGGTGAAACAGAAGTTAGATGATCTCAAACGTCCATTTCTGTCATGGATGTAGGTTTCTGTGTGACTTTACATGAAAGAGGACACTATTTAATTCATTTCTGCTTTTATTTCTACACCAAGGAAAATACCTCCACATATGTTTGAGCGGTGCAATATACATTTGAGAGTACTTTGCACAGATTGCATGGAATAAATGTAGGAACACTAGTTTGGTCAAAGAAAAAAAATCAGTGATGGGAGGTGATACTTTTTATACTGTAAGTTTACTAATTAGATAACCAACATTAGTAAAGCTTTAGTTAGGAGTAACCCGCTTTATTGTAATATTGA
>NC_140257.1:2623100-2710600 GCF_949987555.1 Borostomias antarcticus | reverse complement strand
TAGGCTAGTCATATTGAACAATACACTTTTATTTTGCCAATGAGCCTACTTCACAATATACTACGAATTTTCTTTCGGCCCATGGTGCATAACACAGATGGAGACATATTAGACAGGATGCAGGGACAATGTAAATAAATATAACACCAGTGAGTTAGCTACTACCACAGCACTTGGCGTGGCTGGAGAACATAAGCTAAGCCAAATGACGGTGGCAATAATAATATAACAATTTATCTTGTCAGCAACACACAGTAAGCACAATAGTAGGAATAATAACATATATTAACCAGGTTATCTGTTAGTAGCCTGCTATTATTTAGGCTCAATAATCTAACGTTAAGTTGTCATATCACTGATCTCCCTGGACGGAGGCTGGCTAGCCATATCAGAGATAACAAGACAACTAGCAGCTTAAGTAACCTGGTGACGGCGACGTTCCTCAATACCACTCGTGGTCAAGTAGCGACGTTAGCTACGTTCGCAATACCACTCGTGGTCAAGTAGCGACGTTCGTCAGGTTTGTGTTCTCAGTTAGCAAATCCACACGGGCCATAATTACGGGAGCAAACGTGAGCCACGCGAATGCCGCGACCCATGCACACATTGCTGACTTACTTCAGGCCGCCGCCGTCGCTAGGACAAAATGTCGTGAGTCAAGTCAGTCCTCCTATCAAATACAATGGGAGTCGAATGGATTTCACTCACGTAAACACGTACGTTTGTCAGCTCCGTATGCAGCTCAGTTCGCTCCGTGCGGTAAGAAATGGCACATTTCACCCCCCATATGTGTGTGTGAGTGTGTGCGTGCGTGCGTGCGTGCGTGCGTGTGTGTGTGTGAGTGTGTGCGTGCGTGCGTGTGTGTGCGTGTGTGTGTGTGTGTGTCAGGTGGGGGTGGCAGCATGTCAGCTGGCCCGGGTGCGGGGTCTGAGGGTGTTGGGGACGGCCGGGACCCCCGAGGGGGTGGAGTTGGTCCTGAAGAACGGAGCCCACCTGGCCTTCAACCACCGAGAGCCGGGGTACACCTCCCACATCCTGGTAGGAACAACTCTGCTGCTGTTTCCAAGCTGAGGGAGGTCTGCCCCTATGGAAAGACCAAGGGACATGGTTTCGTGTGTGTGTGTGTGTGTGTGTGTGTGTGTGTGTGTGTGTGTGTGTGTGTGTGTGTGTGTGTGTGTGTGTGTGTGTGTGACCCAGGAGGTGACCGGGGGTCAGGGTGTGGACGTGGTGGTGGAGATGCTGGCCAACGTGAACCTGAGCAGCGACCTGCAGATGCTGACCCACGGAGGCCGAGTCACGGTCAGTAGGACAGGATCCCTGACCCTGACCCTAACCCTAACCCCTGACCCCTAACCCTTCATCTCCACCTCTATGAACCACTACTCATGAACACAACAAGAAATGCACAGTTTTACATGAGAGAAAAAAGTGCACTTTACTACAGGGTCTCCAGACCCCACAGCATGTGTTGTGTTGTGCTGTGTCATGTTGTTGTGTTCTGTTGAGTCATGTTGCTGTATTTTCCTGAGTCATGTTGCTGTGTTTTCCTGTGTCATGTTGCTGTGTTTTCCTGTGTCATGTTGCTGTGTTTTCCTGTGTCATGTAGCTGTGTTTTCCTGTGTCATGTTGCTGTGTTTTCCTGTGTCATGTAGCTGTGTTTTCCTGTGTCATGTTGCTGTGTTTTCCTGTGTCATGTAGCTGTGTTTTTCTTTGTCATGTTGCTGTGTTTTTCTTTGTCATGTTGTTGTGTTCTTTTGAGTCATGTTGCTGTGTTTTCCTGTGTCATGTTGCTGTGTTTTTCTTTGTCATGTTGCTGTGTCAGGGCAGCGGCTAGTTTACAGGTGTGGCTATACTAGCTAGCCCCCAGCTGAGCGTCTCTGTGCTGGAGTTCACCCCAGCGGACGAGAGGGTCGCCTCCCTGCGCCTTAGGACTGTGGGGGGTCAATTGCCACCTCCGGCAGAGCTTCTCAGGCATCCCTGTGGAGGTTGGGGACATCGAGCATGAGTGGTCGGTGTTCAAAGCCTCCATTTCTGAAGCTGCGGCTGGGAGCTGTGGCCTGAGGGCCATAGGTACCTCAAGGGGCGGTAACCCTAGGACACCATGGTGGACAGCGGTGGTCAGGGAAACCGTCCGACTGAAGGAGGCCTTCCGGGATATTTTAGCCCGGGAGACCCCAGAAGCAGTTGCAGGGTATCGACTGGCCCGGAGGGCTGCGGCTTCGGCCGTGACCAAGGCAAAGCAGCGGGTGTGGGAGGAGTTCGGAGAAACCATGGAGAAGGACTTTCGGTCAGCACCAAAATGTTTCTGGAAGACCATCAGACACCTCAGGAAGGGAAAGTGGGCGACCATCCAAGCTCTATACAGCAAGGAGGGGACACTGCTGACCTCAACTGAGGAGGTTGTGGAGCGTTGGAAGGAGCACTTTGAGGAACTCCTGAACCCGACTAATCCACCCTCTACGATCGGAAGATGATGGGGGGTCGTCAATTTCCTTGGAGGAGTTCACTGAGGTAGTCAAACAACTCCACAGTGGCAGAGCCCCAGGGACTGATGAGATCCATCCAGAAATGCTGAAGGCGCTGGGTGTAGAGGGGCTGTCTTGGTTGACACGCCTCTTTAACATTGCGTGGAAGTCTGGGTCAGTGCCAAAGGAGTGGCAGACTGGGGTGGTGGTCCCAATATTAAAAAAGGGGACCAGAGGGTGTGTGCCAATTAAAGAGGAATCACATTACTCAGCCTCACAGGGAAAGTGTACTCCAAGGTGCTGGGAAGGAGGGTGCGGCCGATAGTCGAACCTCAGATCGAAGAGGAACAATGCGGATTTCGTCCTGGTCGTGGAAACACCGACCACCTCTTCACTCTCGCGAGGATCTTGGAGGGGGCTTGGGAGTTTGCCCAACCTGTCTACATGTGTTTTGTGGACTTGAAGAAGGCTTACGACCGGGTCCCTCGAGAGGTCTTGTGGAGGGTTATACAGGAGTTTGGGGTGAGGGGGTCCCTACTTAGGGCCATCCAATCCCTGTACACCCAGAGTGAGAGCTGTGTCCGGGTCCTCGGCAGTAAGTCGTCTTCCTTTCCGGTGGGGGTTGGCCTCCACCAGGGCTGCGCTTTGTCACCAATCCAATTTTCATGGACAGGATATCGAGGCGTAGCCGCGCGGAGGTGGGTTTGCAGTTCGGTGAGCTGGGGATCACGTCGCTGCTATTTGCAGATGATGTGGTCCTGATGGCATCATCTGCCTGCGACCTCCAGCACTCTGTGGATAGGTTCGCAACTGAGTGTGAAGCGGCTGGGATGAGAATCAGCACTTCTAAGTCTGAGGCCATGGTTCTCAGCAGGAAACCGGCGGTCTGTCCGCTCCGAGTAGGAAATGAGTCCTTACCCCAAGGGAAGGAGTTCAAGTATCTGGGGGTCTTGTTCACGAGTGAGGGAACCATGGAGAGGGAGCTTGGCCAGAGAATCGGAGCAGCTGGTGCGGTTCTGCAGTCGCTTTACCGCACTGTTGTGACGAAAGAGAGCTGAGCCAAAAGGCAAACTCTCGATCTGCCGGTCTATCTTTGTTCCCACCCTCACCTATGGTCATGAAGGATGGGTCATGACCGAAAGAACGAGAACACGGATACAAGCGGCCGAAATGAGGTTTCTCCGGAGGATGGCTGGGGTCTCCCTGAGAGATCGGGTGAGAAGTTCAGTCATCCGGGAGAGACTCGGAGTAGAGTCGCTGCTCCTTTGCGTCGAAAGGAGCCAGTTGAGGTGGTTCGGGCATCTAGTGAGGAAGCCTCCTGGGCGCCTCCCTAGGGAGGTGTTCCAGGCGTGTCCAGCTGTGAGGAGGCCGCGGGGTAGACCCAGGACTAGGTGGCGGGATTACATCTCCGCACTGGCCTGGGAGCGGCTACAGATTCCCCAGGCAGAGCTGGTTGATGCTGCCAGGGAAAGGGATGTCTGGGGCCCCCTGCTGGAACTGCTGCCTCCACGACCCGACCCCGGATAAGCGGATGAAGATGGATGAATGGATGGAAATAAAAGAGAACGGGAGGGAGGGTTGCACGCTCATTTGTCTCCTCTCTGCTGTTTGTTGTCGCCGGCATTTCGGCCTTTGCCTTCTTCAGGGAGAGGGTCATTCACCCTGGGGGGGGGGGGGCGCCGGGGTGTTGGTGGCGGGGGGGGGGGGGGGGGGTGGATGAGTGTGCAACTCTCTTTTTTGTTTTCAGTTATAAGTTCCGTCAGTCTGCACCTCTAAAAAGTTTTTGGGTGTGCTCCACCTTGTATACAGATGTGGGAACATAAGAATGTAACTTGACCCGCGGTATTCTAACAGGCGCTTTACAGCATTCCGCACCACCGCTCGCACGCCCATAGGGGCGCAGTAATACTACTCATTGACCCATTGATGTAGCTCATCTCGCACATTAGATGAGCCTACCATTCTCAAACTCCTTGTTCTCTGTCTGGTTGTTATTCAATTATTACGAACAAAGCCTATCTATCTATAGTTTCTATCTCTGTAACTGTCGCCGGGTCTATATCTGTTAACTCATGTGTTGGGACAAGTAGAAGTTTAATATATTAGGCTAACTGAGTGTTCTCATATGGAACATGGCATCAGGACGAGTAAGATGGCTAACAGAGATGTGTTTGAAATGGTTCACTCACTCCCTATTCCCTATGTGGTGCTACTCATAGTGAACTACAGTAGGACCCCACTCATCCGAACTTCAGAGATCCGAACCTCCCGGTCTACCGGACAGGCTTAAAAAATGTTTTTTTTATTTTTAGCCTGCAATCTGATTACTGGTGGGATTTTCATTACAATACTGTATCCTACTGTGAATAAAAACAGAACTGTATGTAGACCTACATGTTGCCTGTAGGCTGTAGCCTACTGTCACGTTTCATTTCTTTGTTACTCTAATGTCGAGCGCAAAAAGCAAACGAGTCTGCTGCGCGAGAGCTGCATTCCTTGGTAGCCAGCAAGCTGACAGCTAGCGCGTCAGCAACCTGAAGCAGCATCGAGTCATTTTTCGTTCCCAGTTAATGGACTTCAGGAACACAGACGTGTGGGCTTGTAGATTAGCCTATTCAACCTACTGTATTTGTTAATAGGCTAGGCCACGTTAGCTTACATCGGTTGTTTTAGAGACTTTCTTTTAGGCTACAATAGCCTAAGACACGACAACTTCCCTACTAACACAGTACGTAAAACTGACGGGACACATTGGTGTAATTGTGGTAACTTTGCGACGTCACCAGCAGCGGACCTAGCTGACACCTAGCTGACACTTGCCTTTTCAGTCGCAAAATAACCAAAATAGCCATCCTCAAGTACACTGTAAGGGAACGTAGCCGCCACTGCTGCTTAAATCCGTAACTACGATGTAATTAAATAACGTGACAATGTGGTTACATCACAGTCCCAATCTGACTTTATTGGAAATGTGTCACAGTGGGTCAGAACATTTGTAAATTACTTAGGTTTTAAAATAAATTTTGAAGTCATACAGTTACAGAATTGTAATAATGAGGAGAAATCCTGCATGTCTGTTTTGTGTGTAATTTCTCATTTACAGTTAATATTAACACTAAAGATTTGCAGTCTAGGCCTAATAAAAATAATGATAAAAAATATGCCTATGAATAAACTCCTAATTTTGCCACCTAAATGTGAGCAATGAACGCTGAGCAGTGAACGTAGAATGCAAGGCATTGGGCTACTTTCTTAGGTGACACAATTGAAGAACTAGACAAACAAGTTACACACTCTGTGCCAGTAGGTGGCTGTATGCACATTAAAGTTGTTTGCGATCCGCCACTAAACCCAGCGAAGAAGAAGGCACACTTGGAAACTTCCGCTCCGTTTGAAACAGAAATGATTGAGAAAGACCAACATGCTGTCTTTGTGTCGACAACACAGATCCTGTAAGTATCTCAATTTCAATGTATACATACATACTATGTATTTTGGTATCGTCCCAGATAAAACACCAACGTTATGTGCAAGCTACCCTTTTGTAATGATTATCTATATGCAGATGCTCTCTTTCCAATGTTAGCTAACTAGCTAGCCAGCTAACGTGATTAGCCTTTTTCTGTACATGGCTAGCTAAGTAGCCTACGTAAAATTACTCGCAATTATTGTTAAAACGTTCGCTTTTGTGTAATTGTAGCTTAAATTATAATGTTGGCTTGGCAACGTGAGAATATTTCAGTTGTGTACACTATAACTTTTATGAAGTGTTGTTGTGGGCCATTGTTTCCTAATTACGGGCAATGGTGGTCTTCTCAAGTCTAGCAGGCTCGCGCGAGCTCCTGCACGTTCGTACTGTTTCATCGCTTGGAATAAAATGCGATAATTAGCTTACTCATTGATTTCGCATTAACCCACGACACCGTTAGTATGTGTTTGTTTTTAGGCATTCATTTTTCCGATTTTAACGTTAACAGAATACTAGAAGCCCCAACAACGGAGCTAGGCTAGCTAGCAGGATTTGTTATAGCAGCCATCTTGGCTTTTGGCACGTGGTCCTGTGGAGTGTGCATGTCAGCCAACGAGAGGGTCACCCACCCACCCACTTTCTCTCTCTCTCTCCCTCTCTCCCCTCCCATGCTCTCAGTTGCCAACCTCCCAGTTCTTGTTTGAACTGAGCAAGAAGCAGGTGAGCGGGGCAGGAAGAGGCGCTAAGACGGGGACAGGCATGGCCAGGGGCAGTCCTGGGACAGCACCACAGGCTCTGTGAGTCTTGTTCAGTTGAATGCCCTCATGAGTATTAACAGAAGAGCACCATATACATATGCACACATACACTCTAACATGTCGCTCTCTCCTCAGCTCAGCCCAATGGTCTCTGATGGTTCTGTCTGGCCAGCCCTTAGGTGGAGAAACACCTGATCATCAATATAGGCAGGCACACGTAAGTACAAATGCACATACGTTTCCATAGACGGGATAAACAAATGGGAATATTGATATTGAGTTAGCGGTAGACATGTGAGATTCATAAGACGCATCACTGACGCCAGTGACGGCACAATATCAGGGAAATTGAGCAATTGCTTCCCTGTAGTGCAAACTTGCAAGATTCGCTCAGTTATTAACCCTTCTTGCCTTTTTTGTTGTTGGTTTTCTCTCTCCTCCTTCCTCTCTGTGCAGTTCTCCTGTGTGCTGAGCCGCTATCCCATGTATTTCCACTGCTGACAAGGTAGAGCTCAGCCCCATGCAGAAGTGAGTGATGAGGAGAGGGAAGATCATTTTCCCGTTTTTTTTCCCTCCAGTTTTAGGAACCGTCTCAAGAATGTGTTCCCCACTTTTATGCCTTTAAATCAGGGTTGGAGTATTCCAGGTGTGTGGCCATGGCCATGAACACCAGTAGAGGAGAGAACCAAGTGTCTCATTCTCTCTCCACAGTTTTGTGGTTGTAACCCCCCACTAGCTACATATTCATTCAATCTTTATTTAACCTCGTGAATCAATTGAGAGTAAGCTCTCATTTACAATGACGTATAATCACTCTATATTTGAACTTGTACTACAGGTGAGATAATCCTTTTTAATGGTCTCTCTCATTCGCTCTCCTAGCTGTGATGTTAGAGTTGTGCAAGACTTGGGTGTTCTCCTGCTCTGAGTGCCCATTCTCCTATACCTCCCAGATCTACCTCCACAAGCACATCAAGAGGAGCCATGACAACCTCTGTCTCTGCTGAGGAACACACAGAGCATTATGAAGTAGCCAGTGCCTTGGCGAAGGTGTTTGAGCAGCAGTCATCAATGGATTAACTCCCAAGACACAAGGAAGAGACAGCGCAACACACGCTATGACTCCAGTGACGAAGGTAATATAATAAAGTGCATTCAACAGTCCCAAAAGAGTACTACTTGAGTTGACTAATCTGAGCTAATTTACCTCTACTATATGTTCCAGTGCCCAGGCAGCCGGTCGGCAGAACTCAGACCAGACCAGCTATGCCAGGTGCCAGAGCCGGAAGGCCTGCTCTGCCAGTTATCAATGCAGGTATCCATGCATGTTTGTGTTGGTGAAATGTCTATGCATATTTGCACACTTACAGTTAACTCAGGACTTTCGGAAGACTCATGTACTCAGTTCACTAATTCGCTCATCTCACATCTCACTACTCGGCAGTAGATGTTCGTCCCGGGTCCTTTGAGCCAAGGCGCTGTGAGCCCAGGCCCTTCAGCCCTTCAGACGTCCAGGCACGAGCAAGATGCATCAGCGATTAGCACCCCGGCCAGACCAGGTCAGGGTCTGACATGTCTCATGTCGAGTTGATTCTTCCCCTTATGCCAGAATCACTACGCCGCCAGCACCATAGTTTCCTGCTCATCCCTTTATCCTCTGGTTTTCAGGTAGTTCTCTGATGCCATCGCCTGTGAGACCAACAGCTCCAGCAGTGTTGCCATCAAGCTCTGCAGATGCTGGTATGCTGAATTTTGTGAACTACTTCATGCTGCATGTAGGGATATACTTTGAGCTGAATATCCATTATGGGACCGTACAATTACTTATAGCCACATCTGTGTTTAATATCCAGACTTCCAGAGGATGATGTGTCAGCAGTTCTCCAGCGTCATGCAGAGTCTGAGGGAGATGGCACAGACAATGATGAGACTGGAGCAGAGGCTGGAGCAGAGACTGTCCGGCGAGTCTGCAGACAGCTATCGGGGAGCAGTACTGGATGACCTGCACCCTGCTAAAACGGAGGAGGAGCTGCTGGTCTTGGAGGAGCAGCTGAAGGACAAGGATCATCAAAGTAAGATGGTGAGTAACTTCAGGGCAGAACTTTGTTCCTTATTTTTGCAGGGAAGTGTTAAGGAAATGTAAAAGTAAATGATTGTCTTTATGTTTTGCAGACACGATATCTGAGCTTCATGCCATGTGCATTGAAACCATTCCCTTTTTGGTTAAAAGGTGCAGTTATGGCCTGTAAGCCAAGCACCACTGTGACGGAGGTGTCTGCCCAGCTGCAGGAGATGCTGAAACATGCCCCTGCTCGATTCAAAAAGGTATGTGATGTCAGGCAGTTAATTTTCTCGTATCCAGTGACATGGCACGCTTCCAATGAACGTATGCGACTTGCTTTTACAGCCATTTCATTATGTCCTTAGGCATCTGCTCCAGCCCAGCTGACCTCCCCAGCCCAGCCCCTGACCGCAGCTCCAGCCCTGACCACAGTGGAGTATTCAGATGAGGATGACCTCTTCTGCCCAGACCCTCGATTCAGATGTGGGTGACCCCCAGCCCGTCTCCCTAAACCTGCCTTTCCAGCCTGCAAGGATGGATGCCTTTTTTGTAAATAGTTTTTGTAAATTTTAACCTTTTTTTTGTGGGATACAACGGTCTGTTCCCGGTCTGCCTGCCACAGAATGCGCACTGTTTCATTTTTGTTTTTAGAACTTTTGCAATTGTCAGATAATGGGTTGCTAGCCAGAGCTTGTACATGCTTTTTTTTGCTTTTCTGGCTATGCGTAATGTGACAGACCGTAAACCTCATCCTTGTAAATATGTATACTTTTAATTTGTAATGTACTTTGTGTAATAAAATGTTCTAAACTGTTAATGGTGTTCAGTCTTATATTGGTTTGTATCATAATGCTTGCTGCTATATCCCCATATAGCATTAATTTGTTTTTGTACTGGTAAATGCTAAATATAGCCAGTGGTACTGCAAATGCTAAATATAGCCAGTGGTCAGTAAGTCACCATATTTGCACCGTGCGAAAAAGACGTGCAGACCAAGTCATATAAATACCTGTAAATCTAGTGTCAGCCAAGTGAGTTTATTACGGAAGTTCCTGCCCACGTTTTTTGCACGCGGCCGCACCGTATTTGCACCGTGCGAAAAAGACGTGCAGACCAAGTCATATAAATACCTGTAAATCTAGTGTCAGCCAAGTGAGTTTATAACGGAGGTTCCTGCCCACGTGATCACGTGCGTTCTTTGCACGCGGCCGCAACTTCTGAATGACGTGTCGTTCTTACGTAGCGTCTACTAAACGGCAGATCTCGCGTTTCCGTAAATGGCCGCGTAATTTCCGCACGCGGCGCAGACGAATCGTCACCTATAGCGGCCGTATGTAGAACGTTTGCGCAACCTGCGTGTGTTAGTAGGGTTGTCTGTCATTTCATTTATTTATTTATTGATTATCATTTGCTCTAATTGTTCTAATGTTGGGTTGTTTTTAGGCTATACCACTTTGTTCTGTGAATACAGTAGACTATCGATTCAGCGTACGCTTCACTTGAGAATTAAGTACAGTATTTGATCAAAGCATGCACTCAAGTGGAAATTCGGTTATTTTATTATAGGCTACTGTAGGTCTATTATGCTAGTCTATATGAGTTTAGTTGGCTATTTGATTGCAATTTTGATGCATTTTCACAAGTAATTAAGGGTATTTATCTGTCTATTATGAGTCTATATGAAACAAGTATACCACTTATTGAATTTGGTGCATTTTAACATAAGTTTCAGTCATCCGGACATTTCAGAGATACGAACGACCTTCGGTCCCGTTGGGTTCGGATAAGTGTGGTCCTACTGTACATAGGGAATGATTTAACAGTTTTAGGACACTACATGGAATGTCATTGCGTGAGATATTCATGACGCAAACAAGCAGTGTGATAGTTATTTTAGACTGGTGTAGTCCAAAGATTTACCAAGATACGTTCAAAAGGTTGAGTCTGGTTTATTGAATGAAATCAAATACTTGCGCAAGGACTTCCTGACAAACGCAGCAAAGGTGGTTCAGTCAGAGAAGTGAAGTCAGTCACTTCTGGCTGTGGCTTATGTACAGTCCAAACAAAAGGTACAGTGTTTCCAGGATGTGATTGGCTACTGCATTGTACATGAATGGCAGGCGTGGCCAAGAGTAAAAACATGTGACATGAGAAAACAAAGAAAACAAAGCTCTGAATCAGGACGAGGAAGACCAAGGTGGGGCCCCTCCGACCTAAACAAAGAGATGAGGAAGAGCTATGCAGAGTGTGTTCACAATTACAAAAGAGGGGAGAGTTGGTGTTTTACATTAGACTGAAACTGGGGTTTTGCAGGGGACTTGGGGGGAGGTGATAAATTACAAAGACAAAGGCTAAGGTGTTTGGATGTAAATTCCTGGACAATCCCTCATTTGTGCCTGAACAGGCACACAAAAAATAAAATCCAAACACAGTGTAAACAGTCAGCTATGCTATGCATGTGGAAAGGAAATAATCTCTCCACTAGGTGGAGAAAAAAAAAAATCTCTTTTTTTTTTTTTTTTTTTTAATTATTTTCTCTCAACGTGCAAAATCACACACCAAAACCCCTTGCTTCAGAAATTTGACAGGAAACAAGATAAAAAAAATGACATGATTATATACTATTTATAGTCTAAGAGTGGACAACCATTCACCAAAAAACAAACTTGATTTAACAAGGCAAAAAAAAGATAAAATGGTTACCAGTGTAAGAGGGGCAAAAAACCTCTTGGTCAATTTAGAGGAAAAACCCAAACTTATTTATCAACTCATGTTTCAACCATTGCAACTCTTGTAAACAAATATGATATTTTCCAGATTATTTCAAAGTTCATTCACTCTTGTGAATAATTGCATGTGATGTCCTATGGAACATAGATTCCATGTGTGCGTCGCTGAATGTTTAATGTAGGTTCCAGTGTGTGCGATCAGAGGTGCAGTCCGATTGCTCATCAGAGGAGAGGAGAGTGTGGCGGTGACTGTCTGTCAAGGTCACTCTTGTTCACAGTGTATCCCAACAGTCATTTAGGTGGCACTTCTCTTTTGGGCAATAGAATGTCATTTGGGGAATGCAAGGCGTCTTCTCTTCTAGATCGCAACTTCGATGTCGCGTTGCTTGAAATCAGTTATGTTCAATGTTAGTGTGTGCAGGTGTGTGTGCGTGTGTGGTGCATCTTGTGAGGAGGTGACCAGCAAGGTCATTTTTCCTCCGATTCCTCGTCAGAGGAGAGGACAGTGTGATGGCCCATGGTTTTGGCCTCTGAGCCCTCTGGTTCAGCTGCATTCTGATCTCCTGGTGTTTGCGATCCCTTGGTGGACCGTCCTCTGCTGCTTGGACCCGTCGGCAATGGCTTGCATGGGTCCAACGAAGTCCTCTCAGATCGCTGTCTGCGTGATGAGTAGAAACTGGTACGGCCCGAGCCACCTCGGCGAGTTCCAGCTCCTTCGTCTGTGGTCGTGGACCAGGACCCAATCCCCAGGAGAGATGTGATGCAGGAACCCCTCCTTAGCCTCAGGAAATGGCGGTCCTCACTCTGTTGGAGACATCTGTTAACATCTTCCGCCACCCCTGTTTTTGAAACATGATCTGGCCCGTGGGCTAGTTTGAAAGCATAATGAAAACATGAACGAGGTAGTACAGGTTTGTCATTAGGCCCTAGATACAGGTTAGTTTGGTGGTGGAAATGTGCACTTAGTCCTTCATTTCTTTTTCTCCGCAGGTGGAGCAGATGCTTGTAGGTCAGAAATGTAGGCTCTTGAACTGAACCCGGTCCATCCCTGTACTGCTCCACTTAGGGCCGGCCCGGGTCGTGCTGCCGGAGGGCTCACCTCGGCGCTCCCCCAGTACAGGCTGATGAAGTGCTCCATCTGTGGATCCACAGATGAGAGAGACAAACAGAGACAAAACAGAAGAGCAAAAGAGAGTCCTCTGGTCTGGTCTCCCTGTTCCCTTCTTTGGTCAGGAACGGTTATTCAACAGTCTGTAGGAGATACTCAGAAACATGGTTAAGCGCAAGCTCCTGCTTTGGGGAAAAAATTTTGTTATTCTGTCAGGAAAACTTAAACAGGGTGACTGTTCAAGTGTCATTTAGAGCCAGTCTGCAGTAGCCTACAGTGACATCAGGGGCAGTGTTAGAATGACTTCAACACGCCCAGTCCCCAGTCATGATCAAGGCAATTGGATTTGGCTCTAGCATTTCTCTCACGATTTTATGAAAATAAAATACGCTATATTCTTGTCTCAACAAAACAACACCCCCTAAGGGTGAAAGCAAAAATTCCCTGAAGTCAGGATAAAAATAGAGATGGGTCAAAGAAAATGACACTAAAATGAACTGGCTTCAATTACAATTAACTAATCAAAATACTCCATCAAAGCTTCATTTGTATAGCTAAAATTTGTATATCTAAAACCTCCCTCTTCTGCATTTGAGGACAGAGTATTTGGGCACTGCTCCTGTTTCATACTTATCTGTCGCTCACAGTGAGTTGGTGACATGGCGTTGGTCTGCATCTCACGAACCCCAGATCGCCCATCTGTAGGGAAACAGGCCAGTAACCTCCGGTGTCCTGTGCCCGTCTCCTGGTTCGGCATTCACCCATCACTCCCGGAACGACAGTTGTCTGTAAAAAACCACTCAGAAAAAACACTCAGGCCCGATGAATGTGCCTCAAACTATAAACATGAGATATTTAACATAACCATTTAAAAATATAATTGGGTTATGAGATGCTGCATTCAGATTAAGACACTAGCAACCCTTATCTATTCCCCCCACTATTATGCACAACCCTTATGTCTTAAGCTACATATCAGAAAGAGAGACAAAACAAACAATTAAAACAGACAAACAGCAGGTCCCAAGCAGTCCCCAGGAAGGCATGATCCAGGCTTCTCAAAGACCTGCCGCCCAGGGTCCATAGCACCTGAAAATTAAGACTCAAAACACAGACTGGGTTCAATAGCAGAGGAGAAGGCCTAATGCCAGCTCCTCAAAAAACACATTATCATTATATGAATGAAAATTCATACAGTAGAAATGCATAAAACGAACAGCTTATGGCCATTCATTGACTATTTGAAACAAAACTCCTGAATCAAACACCTATTCAACCCTGTCAGACTTTTGAGTTCGCTCTACATCTATTTTATCCTGTTTATTTACCTTAAAAATTAAAACTCTCTATCTTGGCTAGTTTAAAATCACCCTTATGGGTTGTTCAAGGGAAGTCCAGCAGGTGGCGCTCGACTTCAAAATCGGAGGCTCTTCCTTCCGGACCTGTTCTGACAAATACCTCGTAGAAAGAAGGGGCGTGGCTAATGGCGCAACAAGTCGAGGGGGGGAATCTAATTTTAAATCAGAGTTATTCTGCTGGGGAAATGGTGGAGAGACTGTTTGCTGAATCTCCTTATCTTTCCTTCCTGACCTAAAAAAAAACTCTCGTGCTACTCTCCCAAATCTTTAAAAACAGACCAGTCTAGAGAATCAACAGGCTTCTCCCCCAACCCTCTAGCTGAGCCCGAATCTTAGAATTTAACACTAAAATGTCAGATGTGGATGTAAGAAATCGAAAATGCTTTAGCACATAACGAAAATCTGCCAACAAACGCTCGCAGAATAATGCTTGAGCGCAACAATCTCCTCAGGCTAGACACGTTTAGCAGTAGAAATTCCTTACATCCTCCAGCATATTTTAATAGCTTGTGTTACAGGGACACCTAGTGGTGATCCCAAAATGTTGCATGTATGACCCGGATGTGGTCTTTGGCCGTGCGCGGGGAAATTTAAAGAAACAAATCCCAAATAACACGACGCAGCCTAACCCCAAAACAGCAATGAAAGGAAACCTTATAGTTAACTCACGGCGGGAAAGAATACAATTTCGAAGAAACAAACATTAAGACACATTAAAATTCGCTTAGTACTCACCCAGTCAGCGAAGTGCTTTGTTCTCTTCTGGCTCAATGGCGGAACACCGCGATAGCGGAGTTTTCCTTATCTCCTAGGCAACCAGCTAGCTAGCCTACTGGGAATCTAGCAGAATTTTAACAGTCTAAAAAGGGTACAAAACAATACTTTACCTGGATCCATGGCGCGCATAACAAACATACAATCAAGAGCCGAGGCTCAAAACAGTGAACGCATAAGACGAACAACCCCTCGTGCACATGCAAGAGAGAACGTAGCAGACACACGGGAACGCAAACAAAGGGCGACCAAACGACGACCAAAACCGACTAATATACGACTTAACACACAAACATGAAACAAAAAGCCCACGTTTACAACAACACTCTCGGCTGCACTAGCAATTTGGTCCAGGCTAAACCATGATGTCTAGATCCTACCAAATATGTACAGCCCCTCTGGTCAAAATCTCTACCAGAAAACGCGGATTGCAAAACTCTCAATTCCGCCCTGTAGCTACATCTCCATTGAGCAAAACTCTCTCAACGTGCTCGCGGTTAAAACTCTCCGCGACCGGCCAAAAGGAAACCTGTTCTGTGCCAAACTCTCACTTGAACAGCTGATACCCTCGTAACGAAACAAGGACGAAGTCAAAAGCCAATACGATATAAAATCTATTGCTGTTCACATCTCCTTAGATAGTTACTTACTAAATACCCACGCTGGGGTTTTCCGTTTTCAAACAATCCAGACCAACAAGCTGAACCAAATCAAGGCAAATACAACTCAGAACCACAAGAGGGTTCGTTTAAACGTACCTGTGCGCTTCAAGAATCCAGTGGAAGAACTGAGGAAATAATCTCGGCTGGCGCTCTAGCGCAAGAGAGAAAATTGATTTTCCAAGCCCATATGGACCGACACGTCTGCCGATCAGTCCTATCCACTGGAATCCCGAAGCCAAACGCAGGCAGTGCTCCCATTCCCGTTCGCCAAACTGTGATAGTTATTTTAGACTGGTGTAGTCCAAAGATTTACCAAGATACGTTCAAAAGGTTGAGTCTGGTTTATTGAATGAAATCAAATACTTGCGCAAGGACTTCCTGACAAACGCAGCAAAGGTGGTTCAGTCAGAGAAGTGAAGTCAGTCACTTCTGGCTGTGGCTTATGTACAGTCCAAACAAAAGGTACAGTGTTTCCAGGATGTGATTGGCTACTGCATTGTACATGAATGGCAGGCGTGGCCAAGAGTAAAAACATGTGACATGAGAAAACAAAGAAAACAAAGCTCTGAATCAGGACGAGGAAGACCAAGGTGGGGCCCCTCCGACCTAAACAAAGAGATGAGGAAGAGCTATGCAGAGTGTGTTCACAATTACAAAAGAGGGGAGAGTTGGTGTTTTACATTAGACTGAAACTGGGGTTTTGCAGGGGACTTGGGGGGAGGTGATAAATTACAAAGACAAAGGCTAAGGTGTTTGGATGTAAATTCCTGGACAGCAGACGCGCCGATCACTGATGGCAGCAGGTTGAAATATCAGGTAGTATTCAGGTTCCATGTTTAGTTGAATGATAAATCCTATATAAATGGTTGGAATTCTAATGATGTGCAAGTGTGATTTTGTCAACTTTAGTGATGTCTGCTAATAGCAGGCTGTGAAGCTGCACAATAAGACCGTGATAGCAAGTTAGCTCACGACAGCAGCTTCATAATATTAACGGTAGCTGGCGGTGGCTAAAAAGCAGATAGCTAACTTTACAATGATGATTCCTGTAGCTATTTTGATTTTCATGCTATTAGGTCAACTTCTGTTTCTCGGGCAGGAACGGAGACGAGCTCGCATTAGCAGCAAAGCAGCTACAGGAATGATCTTAACATTATCTAACTGCTTTAGCCACTGAAAGCTACCGTCTTCTTCACTTCTCCTTCGGCAAAACATGACACCGTTGTATTGTGGTATTGTGGAGGGCTTAGACAGAAGCAGGAAGAGAAACCCGTCATGGGACCCTAAATCAGAAAAAATATGGAATGGTAGTGAACGGCGTGAGAAGCTATTGTAAGCTAGACTGCAACGTTAACAACTGTACCAGTTAGCTAACAACTATGTGAACTCAAACTCCTTGTTCTCTGTCTGGTTGTAATTTTAATTATTACGAACAAAGCCTATCTATCTATAGTATCTATCTCTGTAACTGTCGTCGGGTCTATATCTGTTAACTCATATGGAACAAGGTATCGGGACAAATAGAGGTTTAATACAGTAGGCTAACTAGCTAGCTAGCAGAGTGTTCTCATATGGAACATGGCATCAGGACGAGTAAGCTAGCTAACGGGGCTGACTAGAGATGTGTTTGAAATGGTTCACTCACTCCCTATTCCCTAAGTAGTGTTACCCATATAGTGAACTACATAGGGAATAATTGCTTCGGATATTCATGGAATGTACACACCAGTTAGCGTGTGTTCTCATATGGAACTAGGCTAACACAGTTGTTTCAAGACCAGTAGTAACGTTTGTGGTTTCATTTTTGTCCTTCTCTTGGCTATACTCCGGCTATGTCCTTCTCTTCACTAGTCCAGCCCCCACCTCCTACTCCCAACTCCTCCCTTCTCCCTGATGATTTCGCCAACTTCTTTGACAAGAAAGTTAACGATATCAGATTCCCTTTCTCCCCTCCCCCGGTCAACGCTCCGTGCACAAAACTCACCCCCCCACCCTCTCTCCCCTCCCTGCTCCCCCCCTCCTCTCCACGCCCCACCTTATCCCACTTTTCTCCCCTCTCCCCCAACGAGGCCCTCAACCTTGTAACATCTAACCGCCCCACCACGTGCTCCCTAGACCCTGTTCCCTCCTCTCTCCTTCAGTCTGTTGCACCTGAACTTCTTCCCTTCCTAACCCACCTCATCAATGCATCTCTTGTATCAGGATGCTTTCCCTCCGCTTTCAAGACTGCCAGAGTCACCCCCCTCCTAAAGAAACCATCTCTCGACCCCTCTGATGTCAAAAACTACAGACCGGTTTCCCTTCTATCCTTTCTATCCAAAACACTTGAACGTGCTATCTTTAACCAACTGTCTTCGTACCTCCACCAGAATGACCTCCTAGATCCCCACCGATCCGGGTTCAAGGCTGGCCACTCGACAGAGACCGCCCTCCTTGCAGTTACGGAGTCACTCCATGCTGCAAGAGCGAACTCTCTCTCCTCTGTCTTGATACTCCTAGACCTGTCAGCAGCATTTGATACGGTAGACCACCAGATCCTCCTCTCCACCCTCGAGGAGAAAGGCATCGCTGGCTCTGCACACTCCCTGTTTGCATCCTACCGGACGGGCCGCTCCTACCAGGTGACATGGAGAGGGTCGACTTCGGAACCGCGTAGTCTGATTACGGGGGTTCCACAAGGGTCTGTCCTGGGTCCTCTCCTGTTTTCCCTCTACACTACATCTCTGGGCTCTGTCATTCGCTCGCATGGCTTCTCCTATCACTGCTATGCCGATGACACCCAACGGGTTCTGTAAATTCCCCCTTCTGATACAAAAGTGGGGACACGCATAGCTGGGTGCTTGGCTGACATCTCGGAGTGGATGACGACACATCACCTCAAGCTCAATCTGGACAAGACTGAGCTGCTGTTCCTCCAGGGGAAGGGCTGTCCGCACCGGGACCTGGCCATCACCATTGAAGTGAGTCCCTTTGGATAAAAGCGTCTGCTAAATGACTATAACGTCATTTGCGCATTTGACCTAACAGCCACCACGTCTTGACCCGACGTCAGTTACCAAGATAGATAGGCTACTGTAGGCCTAGATATAGGTGTTCGTAATAATTAAATTACATCCAGATGGAGAAAACATGTGTTTGAGAACAAGGTAATAATAATTAAATGTTATTTGTATAGCACCTTTCATACAGATAAATTCAGCTCAAAGTGCTTTACAACAGAGCATTTAAATTAAAGAATGTGAAATTTAATGATGATTCATTCGTAGACTATAGGAGAAAAACACTGAGCCCAGCCTGCTAAATCTACTCAAAGACGCCACCTGGCGGTGGTGCATCACTAAAACGAAATAACACCCGTCTGAAATCCCACGAGATTTCCAACGGGATTTCCCTGCCAAAGGTGAAATGCTGCAGCATGTGACATTTCTAACTTCCCACATCTTTATTTGACAAAAACAGGTTAATATACAAGCTGGTTTTCATTGCTAAATCAAAGCGGCGAGAGCCGGGAACATGCGTCTACATTTCGTGAACTTGTTCGTGGACGCGCGTAGGCCAGAAAAGCACAACTGCGCTAGTACAAAAGTCACCGGAAATAGTCAAATGACTACAAATTTGCCAAGATGGCGCGGTTCAATAGGGCTTCATTTGTGATAGCGCTCAGTGAATGGAGTTGCTGTATCCAGTTCTATTAATACATCCATGGCAGGAGGCAACAGGAAATCACGTGACCTCTGCAGTTGACAGGAAATCGGACGTTGGTTGTGATCGTAACATTAGCTAACAATTGCATTACGTTAGCTAGATAGCCAAATAGAACTCCAAGTGTATCCCAATTTTTTTGTTTAACATCCGGTAAGCCTTTACTGGCTACATTCAACAAGAATAATTTTAATAAGAACTGTGGTCCTGAAAAAGACTCTTCTATCACCTCATAGGAGAAACAGGCTGCTTACAAAAAGGCTGCTTTTGCAACCTCCCTATCACTAAATCCCCCTCCCCCTCACACCAATCCCAACAATACTCAACTCCCAATAACTCAGTTTGTGTTGATGTTTCAAAATTAGTGATTGGTGTAGGGTTTTAAGATATATCTCCTGCAGAAGTGACAGGCTTGTGCTCAGATGAGGAGCAGGCCTGCTGTATCAGCTGCTCACATTGATTGTTCCCTCTCAACACAAACACAACAATTTCTAAAAATTCAAAATTCTATCTGCAAGTATCAAACCATAGTCATCTGACCTGCAATGAATGTAACCTACTGTTTTTATTGTTGACATATTCATCAAATCCTTTTTTAAATTTTTTTAACCCTGATGGAGACTTGCAGCGGCAATAATTACAATGGGTATTATATACAATTATAATGGGTTCATCGCTGGGGTCGATCTCTGCCTCCATCATGGCGATCTTGAGGATGTCCATTGGAGGCCAGGTTAGGAGAAAGAAAGAGGGGAAAGAACAGAGAGAGGATAGGATCTGAGTAAACAAGTCCCAAATGTCAAATGCACTTTTTCAAGTTGCCTAGGACTTCCATCATTATACACAAATCAACTTGAACTTGAACAAGGTTCCTGATGTCACTGGAGAGAGAGAGTGCTCACCTGGCTTGCTGTCTTGTCTGCAGCCACTGGATGGTGGGCGTGCAGGGCGGGGGCTGTTACAGCTGGGTGTGGATGGGCCTGTGTTGGGAGGTGGGCCTGCAGGGGCGGGGGCTGTGACAGCTGGGTGTGGATGGGCCTGTGTTGGGAGGTGGGCGTGCAGGGCGGGGGCTGTTACAGCTGGGTGTGGATGGGCCTGTGTTGGGAGGTGGGCCTGCAGGGGCGGGGGCTGTGACAGCTGGGTGTGGATGGGCCTGTGTTGGGAGGTGGGCGTGCAGGGCGGGGGCTGTGACAGCTGGGTGTGGATGGGCCTGTGCTGGGAGGAGGCCTGCAGGGCGGGGCCTGTGACAGCTGGGTGTGGATGGGCCTGTGTTGGGAGGTGGGCCTGCAGGGGCGGGGGCTGTGTCAGCTGGGTGTGGATGGGCCTGTGTTGGGAGGTGGGCGTGCAGGGGCGGGGGCTGTGACAGCTGGGTGTGGATGGGCCTGTGTTGGGAGGTGGGGGCCTGCAGGGCGGGGGCTGTGTCAGCTGGGTGTGGATGGGCCTGTGCTGGGAGGTGGGTGTGCAGGGCGGGGGCTGTGACAGCTGGGTGTGGATGGGTCTGTGTTGGGAGGTGGGCCTGCAGGGCGGGGGCTGTGACAGCTGGGTGTGGATGGGCCTGTGTTGGGAGGTGGGCCTGCAGGGCGGGGGCTGTGACAGCTGGGTGTGGATGGGCCTGTGCTGGGAGGTGGGCGTGCAGGGCGGGGGCTGTGACAGCTGGGTGTGGATGGGTCTGTGCTGGGAGGTGGGGGTCTGCAGGGCGGGGGCTGTGACAGCTGGGTGTGGATGGGCCTGTGTTGGGAGGTGGGGGCCTGCAGGGCGGGGGCTGTGACAGCTGGGTGTGGATGGGTCTGTTTTGGGAGGTGGGCCTGCAGGGCGGGGGCTGTGACAGCTGGGTGTGGATGGGCCTGTTTTGGGAGGTGGGCCTGCAGGGCGGGGCCTGTGACAGCTGGGTGTGGATGGGCCTGTGTTGGGAGGTGGGGGCCTGCAGGGCGGGGGCTGTGACAGCTGGGTGTGGATGGGCCTGTGTTGGGAGGTGGGGGCCTGCAGGGCGGGGGCTGTGACAGCTGGGTGTGGATGGGTCTGTTTTGGGAGGTGGGCCTGCAGGGCGGGGGCTGTGACAGCTGGGTGTGGATGGGCCTGTTTTGGGAGGTGGGCCTGCAGGGCGGGGGCTGTGACAGCTGGGTGTGGATGGGCCTGTGCTGGGAGGTGGGGGTCTGCAGGGCGGGGGCTGTGACAGCTGGGTGTGGATGGGCCTGTGTTGGGAGGTGGGGGTCTGCTGGGGTGTGTCAGCTGGGTGTGGATGGGTCTGTTTTGGGAGGTGGGGGTCTGCTGGGGTGTGACCTGGGGCTTGGTGGGGGTCCCCGGGGTGGAGGGCTGGATGGAGAGACCCCCTGAGGCAGACGCACATTTCTAACCATTACATTCATGTTGTCTATCCATGTAAATAAACCAGTACACATATTTGTACATGTTGTTATCAATCAATGGATAATTATCAATATCGAAATGTAATCATACAATAGGCTACTTGCCAGCTAGTAGTAGCCCGCTAACCTTGGCTGTCAGGCTAGTAACGTCAACTGCGTGCTACACTGGCTGCACGCTCTGGGAGTTAGCCAGACTAGTTCCCAATGGTAAAACTGTCCAATAAAACTTCCAATAAAGAATAAAACATCTCCCTAGCATCCGACCAGCTAGCTACAGCTGCTGCCAATTAGTGAGCTAATGTAACCTGATTCAAACAGTTTGTACTCAAACGATATCCATTTTAAACTCAATTAAACTAATTAATTTACACAAATATTTTAATAACTGCTAGCTAGCTACATGACCTGCAACAATGATGCAACGAAACATCGCTAGCTAACATTAGCTAAATGCTTAGAGCCACTTGGCATAAAGTTTGATAGACAACACTGAATAAAACCTTAGAAAAAACAACAAACCTTTTAAAGTATCTTATCGCAGTATCAGAGGCTTCTCGGCAACAAGTGGACTAATAAAGAATAAATAAAGAATATCTTATCTTCTTCACTGGAATAAATGGCGGCTCACAAACAACAAACATCTGACTGCACATCATGAACTGTCATTCACGAAAAAACTACCAGAAGATGACCTTCCTGTCAACTGTGGTGGTCACGTGATTTCCTGTCAATTGTGGAGGTGCCTCTTGCGCATGCTCACAAAAAAACAGAACGGATTTCCTGTCAACTGCAGAGGTCACGTGATTTCCTGTCAACCGCGGAGGCGCCTCTTGCGGAGGTCGGCCATTATGTCTGCAGCCAGATGCATCTTCATAAAGGTCGCAAAGATAGCCTACTTCCGGGTGGACAACGTTCAATCAATCAATCAAAGCTTTATTTGTATAGCGCATTTCATACCCAGAGGCAACACAATGCGCTTTACAGAGAACAAGGGAGGTGGGCATACGACCCACCCCTACATATTCCAGAGGGAAGCAAAAAAACAGTAATCACCCAGGGGCCAGATAAGTGAGCTGTAAAAATTCTTCCCTGACCCCTCTCAACAAGGCGATCAAGCAAGCTCCTGGAGTATGTTTGAGATAAGAACATTTATAAAGCAATAAATTACATTAAATTACATTTTCAGAGTAAGAGAAGCTAAAAAACAACATAGGAGAGACATGGCAAATACTGGTGTGTGTTTGCTATGGTCCAGGCCTAAAGCCGGAAGTGGGCTGGTGTATGTCTGTGTGTATGTGTGTGTGTGTTAACTAAGTGCTACGACATCCACAGCAGACACAGGGGTATCTATCGGACTCAGGGAGGTTTGCTGGTGACAGTGGGGCATCCACTGGACCTGGTTAGAAGATAGGAGGGAGAGAGAGAGGCATAAGGGAGAGGGGAGGCAGAGCAGGGTTAGTAGCACACAGAGCCATAAAAGCAACACAGATATTAAACCAGGCAACCTGGAGCAAGCTCCTGGAATATATTTGTCTAATGGCTAAGAACATTTATAGAGCAATAAATTACATTAAAGTCGCACTGAAATGAAAAAAGCATTCTGTCCCATTTCGGTTCACATAATTGGTCAAAGTGTTCACCTATTCAACGATGTATGGCAAAAAAATTACAAAATTCTACTTTTGTTGTAATCTTATATCAAAGTATATAATTTCTTACTTCCTGGAAAACGGTAGGTCACGTGCAATGACGACAACAGGTACCTTAGATTTTAGGCCAATAATCTCACGACATCCAACCAATCAACGCTATCCTTCTATCGAATCTGTCTAAAGTTCTTAAAACCCATCCACTTGTCAATGCTCCAATCAAATTCCTCAACACATGTCCCGCCCTCATAGCTTGTTTGCGTCGGAAATACGTCAAACTACGGAAGTTAGATGATCTCAAACGTCCGTTTCAGTGCGACTTTAAATTACATTTTCAGGGCAAGAAAGGCTAAGAGCATCAGGTCTAGGCCTAAGCCGGATGTGGACTGATGTGTGTCTGTGTGTACGTGTGTGTGTGTGTATTAACTAAATATTACAACATCCACAGCTGACACGAGGGTATAAATCGAACTCAGGGTGGTTTGCGGGCAACAGTGGGGCATCCACTGGACCTGGTTAGACGATAGGAGGGAGAGAGAGATAGAGGCACTAGGGGAGGCAGAAAACGGTTACTGGCATGCTGAGCCATTGAAGCAACACAGATGTCAGAACAGAACAAGCCTGTTTCAGGGTAACCAGCTTCTGTACACTACTTGATATACATACAGTGGTAGAAGATTTTTAACTGATCTAGTCAAAAAGGATTTGCCAAGATTCGCTCAAACAGGTTAAGTCTGGTTTACTGAGATAACATACGAGCGCAAGGACTTCAGGACAACGCACGTGAGTAGTTTATCCAAGTTAAGTGCCGCAGTCTGGTCTTGCTTGGCCTTATATTCAAGCAATACATAGGTATGGCGCTTCCAGGATGTGATTGGCTAACCCATTGTACACGTCATATTAAATGGCAGGCGTCATCAACAGTGGTCGAGAATACAGACACGTGACATGAGAAAAGGCGGTGATTTCTTGAAGGGACAATGGGACAAAGGATGGTTATTCTGGAGCAGACAACGTCTAGGTGTCTCGACCTTCTGGAGAGGTCATCCTGTCTATGTGAAAGGTTGAGGGAAGGGGTGAATTACAAAGGAGGTGGTGAAACGTGAAACTACAATTTCTATGACAATTCCCCGGTTTGTGCCTAACGAGGCACATAAAAATATAGAAATATCAAATATAAACTCCAAACACAGTGTAAACATTCAGCTATGCTATACATGTGGAAAGGAAGTAATCTCTTTTTCTCCACTAGGTGGAGCAGAGTAAAAAAGGCCTGAGAATTTTATTATGGAACATTTAACAAAAATTAGATTATTTTCTCTCCACATGCAAATCATGCACCCAAACTCCTTGATTCAGAAATTTGACAGAAAACAAGGTAAAAAAGATGACATGATTACTAGTCTAAAAAAGGGACAACCATTCACCAAAAAACCTTGATTTAAAGTTTGACAGAAACAAGGTAAAAAGATGACATGGTATCCAGTGTAAAACAGTTGAAGTTCTGAAAAAGGGCAAAAAACCTCTTGGTCAATTTAGATGAAAAACCCAAAGAAATAACCCTTCAAACTCATTTATCAGCTCATGTTTCAACCATTGTAACTCTAAAACAAATATCATACACTTCTTCAAGATAATTTCAAAGTTCATTCACTCCCGTTGTGAACAATCGAATGTCATTGGGGAAACAAGGCGACTCCTCTTCTGGATCGCAGCTTCCATGTTTGCGTCTCTGAATATTCAATGTTGGTTCCAGTGTGTGCGTGTGTGTGTGTGTTTTGATGCAGTCATTGCTGTTGGGCTTGTCCACTGAATGTTCAATGTAGGTTCCAGTGTGTGTGTGTATGTGGTGCAGTCATTGCTGTTGAGCTTGTCCACGTTGTCATAACGACCACGATAAGGAGGTGACCGGCAAGGTCACTCTCCGATTGCTCATCAGAGGAGAGGACAGTGTGGCGGCCCACTGCTTTGCTCTTGAGATCTCTGGTTCGGCTGCTTGGACCGTCCTCTGCTGCTTGGACCCGCCGACAATGGCTCGCATGGACCCACAAAATCCTCTCAGCTACTTTGACAGCTATTCCACACAGGCCTGAATGCCATGTTCCTGATTGCTCCATCTTCTACGGGTAGGTTCACCCCGCTACTTCTACTTCTCTTCCATGTCTTCTGGCCTCTTCTTCTCAGGCTGCTTGTCTGCTCCCTGGTTTGGGACGCAATGGCTCTCATGGACCCACAAAGTTCTCTCAGATACTCTGGCAGCCGTCTGCGTGGTGAGTTGAATCTGGTACGGCCCCAGGTCACGGATCAGGACCCAATCCCCAGGCTTGGTGTGATGCAGGAACCTTTCTTTGGTCAGGAACCCCTCTTTCGTCAGGAATGGTTATCAGCAGTCTGTTGAAGATATTCTCAGAAACATTGTTAAAGGACAATGCTCGTTTTTGACAACCTGGACCTTATTTACGACATATTATAAGACGTTTGACTCACCGAGATCACTTTGGTGTAGTTCGGAGGCATGTAGAAGAAATTAAGAATCCAGCTCGAGCCAGTATATCCATGTAATGGCGGTGGTCGGGGCACTTAGAATGCAGTTTCTAAAAATCTATTTTCTGCCGCGAAACGGTTGTTTTCATCAATCTGTCTTGATGAATCGCTAGTTGTGCTTACATAGAGAGCATAGGCCTGTTGTGGTATTTCACATGCCTCTGTAATATGATCTTTAGAAACGTCTTTTATAATAGCAAAAATATAAAAATAACAAAATAATTATAATAAAAATAGCAAAGCTATTTGCTCCAGCACTAATGCGCACAGCGCGCAATAGTTGCTCCAGCACGCTGTGCGCATGCGTGCTGGAGCAAGTGAGGAAGCTATTTCGTGTCTAAAGACATTTCAAAAGATCATATTAAAGAGGCATGTGAAATACCACAACAGGCCTATGCTCTCTATGTAAGCACAACTAGCGATTCATCAAGACAGATTGATGAAAACAACCGTTTTCCAGAGAAGCATTTCTATAACATCTGACGATATTCTTCTGTCCAAAGCCGCTCCATAGTTTTATGGTTTCAATATTTAGGGACTTCTCCAGACTGGTTTGTCTGGACAGGCTGGTTTCCGGGTACAAGAAATGAAATAATTCATCAAATAATTCAGAACCGAACACTAAAGGAATGCAGCTTGTTTCCAGGTTAGCTTCAGTGTGATGGATGTGAAAACATGTTGCTTTTTCTCTGCCAGCCGGCCTGCCTGTGTGTCTGTCTGTTTGTCTACCTGTAAAGTCTTCCTGCCTATATAGGAGCTGGATAAGTGGGTGGAGGGGCATTGAGGTGCACTTAAGCTGTAATGACCCCTAAGCCCAATAGGAGGTGCTACATATCCTCCTGCCCACCCCTTATGCCCCAGCCACAGTGCACACTTGTTCTGCTCCTGTGATCAGAATCACCTCACCTAGCAACAGATGACATGGTAAGAACAACTCTCACATAAAATCTGCCATTGGCTGATGAGAGATTAGTGAAGTGAAAGTGGAGATGTGGGACTTTCCAGACCTCATGTCTTTCAGTGGAGGGGAAGCTGGAGGTAAACACCCTGCTGTAGCAGCACTGACCGGCCCTGAGATGAGGAACAGGACAGACCACAGAACATGGAACAGACCTCTGTCATATCATCACACAGTACAGAAACTCACACCATGGTCCAGGTTGAAGAATAGAGAAATGAACATTCATAAATCTAAATATCAGTCATTTTGAAGACATACAGAAAGATAAAGCCATGTTGTTTGTATTTAAATTCAACTCTCTTTCTGGACATGTTCAATGTTATTCATTCACTCAGGGGGTGGTTGGGTTTCTAAGTACAGTAGTGTTTGACCAGGTACGCATATTACCATAAGATGAAGAGTTTCCTGCACCCGAAGGCTGTTGTTATGAAGATGACGTGTTTAAACTGAATGTACAAATGACTGTAGTATAAACTATAACTAGCCTACAGCTGGTTGGCTGATAAAGAAGGTTGGACACATGGCCAGAATTTAAAGACTTACTGTAGGTTAGAGGATAGGTACTTTGCCACAGTCATTGTTGTGTTCAAGAGGGAAAACATTAGAAATAATTCATCAAATAATTCAGAAAAAAGACTTAAGGATTTTTGGTTTATCTCCTAAGACCCATTCTGAGCCAGGAAAAACCCTGCTTCTATATATATGCTCTTGTATATGAAATATCGGCTCATAAACATGAAACATATGCAAAAAATCAAAACAAGTGGTAAAATTATTAAACAATCCATTATCTTGGGTCTTACATGAGGCTTCAATGAGAACTACTTGAGAGTCTTTGTCTTCATACAGCCATTTTCAATGTGGGGCCAAAAACACCTCCAGTTGTTATAAACGTACAAATATGTTGTTTTAGGTCGGCTTCAGGTTTCTACAGTACTTTCTCTTTGCTGCTTGACTCCTCTGGACACTCTGCTGGTCAGCATTCCTTGGTTTTGGTGTTGGGTAAAGAGTCCAGCCATATCATTCATGATTCACTTCTACTTCTCTGTGTAGAATCAGGTCTTCAGTGTTTAATTGTGTGGTGTCCATGGTCACCATGTTGGCAAGTGGTAATTTGACACAAACGACGCTAGGCAGGGAGTGTAGCATGCTTCACTTTGGGTTTAGTATTTTGTTCAGCACTCTGTAAAAAAAACAACTGTGAAACGCTGTGAAGATTATTCATGATTGACTGTTTGAATGATGCAGGGGTATCATTTATCATTTGATTGGTTTATGATTGACTGTTTGAATGATACAGGGGTAATATATATGGCTCAACTTTGATGACCTCTGACCTGTATGGTACAGGGTCCTGGCCCAACAAACACAGAAATTATATTTCATAAACAGTACACTGTACTCACACACACACACACACACACACACAAAGAGCAGTTGATGTAGCTCTCAGTTATACTGTACACAGCTTCCCTTAGTAACTGGTGATGAAAACAGTCTGGAGCATTTCTATTGGTTCATTTTTATGGTTTTAATATTCAGGGATTCTCCAGACTGGTTTGTCTGGACAGGTTGGTTTCCTTAGATTACCACCCCAGCAGTTTCTTAAAGACTTGCTGTAGGTCAGAGGGAAGCTACTTTGCCACAGTCATTGTTGTTTTCAGGGGGAAACATTTGAAACAATTCATCCAATAATTCAGAAAAAAAGACAGATTTTTGGTTGAGCTCCACAAGTAATTTTTTCTGGGAAGGCGTGTTCTACTCTCCAATTGTCAAATAAAGATGTTTGTTTGCTTGCTGTATCACAAATGTATTTGATTTATGATTGATTGTTTGAATGATACAGCCACATCATTTGATTGATTTATGATTGATTGTTTAAATGATACAGCCACATCATTTGATTGATTTATGATTGACTGTTTGAATGATAGTCACATCATTTGATTGATTTATGACTGATTGTTTGAATGACTGCTGTGAGGCGACAGTACTAGGTACTGCACCACCTGTTTGAATGATTGACTGTTTTGAATGAGGCAGGGGTATCATGTGATTGATTTATGATTGACTGAATGATACGGGTGTATCATTGTGTTCTGTGTAACGTGTAGGCTGACCTTTGATGCCCTCAGTACAGGTCCTAGCTAACCAAACACACGGAAATGATATTTTATATACTGTAACACTGTACACTGACACACGCACGCACAGACACACATCTTCTGGTAGCTCCAGAATACATGTTCATGATCAGCTTCCATACGCCCACATACCCTCCAGAATAGTTGTTGTATAGATAGAAGCCTTCCTCTAGACTTTGGAGCTCTAAAAAATCTGAAGATATTCTTCTGTCTTAAGTCGCTCCATAGTTTTATGGTTTCAATATTTAGGGACTTCTCCAGACTGGTTTGTCTGGACAGCCTGGTTTCTGTGATACAGGATCAGTGAGATTCTCACCCCAACAGTTGATGTAAGTGGATAGGAACGTAGCCATAATCTTTCTTTGTTGTTGTTTTCAGGGGGTAGATTGATTAAATTATGCCTTTTGTCAGTACTTGAGTTATCATATTAATGTAAAAAGGTAAAATAATTAATTGAATAATTCCGTCATGCATTCTCACTTTTACATGATAGCCATTAGTCATCTAGTTCTACTATAACTGAAGCATATAATCAGCCACTTCCCTAATGGCATTATAGGCTTCATGTTATGTACTGTACACTTTCAATTCCCCATCAATCTGATGATCATTATCTTCTTTTTACATAAAGACCTTTATGTGAGAGGCCTCTGACACCCCAACTCTATGTATTCTATCCCTGCGTTACCTGCTAAGTTCTCATCCACTGTGCATTTACACTACAAGCCTGAACAGCATTGTGAGCGTCTACCTAGATACAGATGATGAGGCTGGAAATGACTCATCTGATTGGTCCAAGGGTCCTACACAAGAGACAAAAGAGAGAGAAAAGAAATGTTCAGTTCAGTGTATAATTCAAGTCTTCTCAGTTCTCCTCTCTGTGAAGAAATGATATCAACAACAATTACATGCTTTGCTTGATAAATACAACATTTTTGGTGGAAATACATCATAGTCTTTCATCATAATGTCTCAGGTTTGTAGTTTTCAGACAGAAACACTTCTCCAGATGCAAATGTTTCCAGATCTTGTTCTTCGACATCAGTCCCTTCCATATTGTAAACATGAATCATTTTCCCGGTATCTCATTTGATCCCAAGCACACGGTCCATAAGCAGATACACACATTGTGGCATAGGCATGGCACGGATCAGCTCAGACCTTGTTTTGCTGAGGAAACCTTGCACGACTGGCCAAAATGGCTACTCAGGATATTGTTGATTTGGATGTAATTGGTTAATTGAGTTTTAAGTGGTCAGTTGATACCTGTGCTATTCCTTGTGCTGCCCTATAAAGAGATATGTCTGTCTGTTGCTGTAACACTGTCAATATGGTTGGCATGGCTGAATTTAGGAGAACTGAGTGTGACAGCCTGAAGAGACAAACATGATGAGTAAACAACACTCTAACTCAATACAAAGTAAAACTGAATTAAATGTTTGTCAATGTTTAAAAACAATGCTGTATTTATGTAAATGACTGTGTTCTGATTGAGAATTAACTGTTAGTGACCGACCATACAGTAATAGTGAACGTACAATGTTTGACCTCTGCCTAGCAACATGTGACATGTGTTTTTCTGAAGCAGAGATTGGTTTGTTTGGTTAAGAGTCAGTTTATTATCTGAGTGCTCTGCTCTCTTTCATCTAGTTGAGAAGTTGAACGCTGGAGGAACATGTCCTTGTCAACTGTGTTTTCCATTTGCATGGCTGTGGTTCTGTCCACGCAAAAAGCAGGTAGGCTACATTATCATAAACTACACACCGTGAGTCTGTATAATACAGTCTGTATAAAGTCTATGGTATTACCAGGTATAATTAGCTTTCCGTCAATGAACTAATGACAGTGATCTTATTGTTGAATATTGTTTCATATAACATTTGTTTTAAATGTTTCTGAATTGTTCTTTGACATGATTATCATGAATTATGAGGAAATAAAGTGTGTAATGAATTCAGATGAAAACTGTAATTATGCATTATTTGTTCTTCAATATTTCAGATGGATATGAGTACTACGGGGTGGCACACTGCTTATACTCTACAGAGCAACCGCATGAGTTCATATACTCTTCTATTTATAATAAGATTGAGTTCATCAGGTTCAACAGCACTAAGGGCAGGTTTGAGGGATACACTGAGCTTGGTCTGCATAATGCTAAGATCTTGAATGATGATCCTGCTGAAATGGCTGTTATGCGAGCGAACCTGGAGCGTTACTGCAAGCCTCACGCTGAGATCAACCTCCCTGCCGTACTGGAGAAGACAGGTGAGCTGCCCTCCTCACCACAACAACATCACATCTCTCACTCACCAGATGATACGACACCTCTTTCATCTGTTCACTACAAAACCTGTAATGAAGCTTCTGTCTGGTGGATATGTTACGGTCAATGTGAGAAAACGGGGAATGTGAGCTTTTCCCGGTTATTGCGCACATCCCCGGTTGGTGGGAGAGGGCTCGTGCGCTTAGAGAGTTTAAAGACCAATAATAGAGTAGACATATTAAAGATCAATAATAGAGTAGACATATTAAAGACCAATAATAGAGACATATTAAAGACCAATAATAGAGTAGACATATTAAAGACCAATAATAGAGTAGACATATTAAAGGCCAATAATAGAGTAGACATATTAAAGACCAATAATACAGTATATATAATAAAGATCAATAATACAGTATATATAATAAAGACCAATAATACAGTATATATAATAAAGACCAATAATAGAGTTAATCAATAGAGAACAGAACCCTGATCAATATTATATGAATGATAGTGTTATATGAACTAATGTGTTGCTGTTTTTCCTCCACTATCAGTGGAGCCCTCTGTCAAACTTCTCTCAGTGACCCCCTCTAGTGGCAGACACCCTGCCATGCTGGTGTGCAGCGCCTATGACTTCTACCCCAAAAAGATCAGAGTGACCTGGAAGAGGGATGGACAGGAAGTGACCTCAGACGTGATCTCCACTGAGGAGTCGGTCAACGGTGACTGGTACTACCAGTTCCACTCCCAACTGGAGTACACGCCCAGATCCGGGGAGAAGATCTCCTGCATGGTGGAGCACGCCAGCCTGGACAGACCCCTCGTGAAGGACTGGGGTGAGTTCACTGTCCAGCTGTTGTTAGGGTGTTGTCATGGTGTACTAGGGTGAGTTCACTGTCCAGCTGTTGTT
The DNA here is from genome assembly GCF_949987555.1 of Borostomias antarcticus. Classification (NCBI taxonomy): domain Eukaryota; kingdom Metazoa; phylum Chordata; class Actinopteri; order Stomiiformes; family Stomiidae; genus Borostomias; species Borostomias antarcticus. The sequence continues at coordinate 2,678,667 of NC_140257.1, read as the reverse complement.
AGGGTGTTGTCATGGTGTACTAGGGTGAGTTCACTGCTCAGCTGTTGTTAGGGTGTTGTCATGGTGTACTAGGGTGAGTTCACTGCTCAGCTGTTGTTAGGGTGTTGTCATGGTGTACTAGGGTGAGTTCACTGCTCAGCTGTTGTTAGGGTGTTGTCATGGTGTACTGGGGTGAGTTCAGGTGAGCAGGGTACGAGCGCTGTGTTGTGGCTGGGTACCTGAATGACCCTGACTGTGACTGTGTGTGCTAGCGTATGATAGATGGTGGTCTGTCAGAAGCTACATACAGGACAGCTGCAGTGTCATCACATGCTAACAGAAGGGTCATTTCTCCTTGACAGACCCGTCCCTGCCTGAGTCTGAGAGGAATAAGATCGCCATCGGGGCGTCTGGGCTGGTGCTGGGACTGGTCTTTGCACTGGCTGGACTCATCTACTACCAGAAGAAGAAATCCAATGGTGAGTCATCAGCTGTGTGTAGAGAACATGTACAGTCTTCATAGTCATCTGTGTGTAGAGAACATGTAAAGTCTTCATAGTCATCCAGTCTTCACAGTCATCTGTGTGTTATGTACGCAGCACACTGTAAAATAATCATGATGTAAGAAAGATTCACTGATACATTGAGAGATGTATTTTTCAAGAATACTGCTGCTGTGTTCAGTGGATGGTGGCAGCAATGTTGATTTATTTGTTGAAATATCACATAGTGATTGTGTCACCTCTGTCTCTTCACCCTCTCTGTGTTTATTTCACAGGGCGGATGCTGGTGCCTGCTAGCTAAGGTGAGACTCCTCTTGTCACAGAAAAGTTTCACCAACTACTACAACTGACTGTGCCTGATGGTCATTGTAACGGTTTTCTTTTATCTTCTCAGGTTTGCAGGTCTGTTTCTGAATCCACTGCTGAACTAGACCTGATATTAGAGCTTCCTTCTAACCAGAAATCTCAGTGTCACAGCTTTCAACAACAAATAAGCCCAATTCAATGGACGCTTAAAGAAGGTTGACGCGCTGCCACTTATTTGATTGCTTGTTGCTTGTTTGAAGATCTGGATTTGTGAATGAATGTGTCGGGCTTAATCATAGTCAATAGTCCAAAAAAGGTTAGTCATAACTGAGGTCAAAAAGCATAATTAGATCTCTCAAAGATAAAAGAAAATGTTTTCGCATTATAGCGGTATATCCTACGTTGCTTGCGGTTGAAACCTATATCAGCTCAGCGCTCCTCTCTGCACAGTAGTGATGTGACGTTCAAGAACGATCCGATTCTTTTGAACGGCTCTTTAAAGAGAACGATGGGAACCGATTCGCAGAGCCGTTCTTTTTTCACTCAAGCTCCTCCCTACTACTTCACTGGCGAACAGGCAGGAGGAGAGCACAGCCTGTTGTAGCCTGCTTAGTTTTTTTAGGTGTTGCGTGAATAACATAAGTCAGGTTTATTTACACACAAACACATTTTATACAAAGGGTAAATCCAAAAAAGTGAACTTGCTGTCAAAGCAGAGGCATGTGGCGCCACCTTGTGGAATATTTACCACATGTCCACACAAGCCATTACCAAATGAAATTATAGCCTAATCATTATTTCAGAATATCCCACCAATAGAAATATATATGGCGTTCTTGCATGAGTGGAAGGGACTCTTTTACCCATCTGGACCAAAACAGGTCTGATATGAATGAATGAATGAATGAATGAATGAATGAATGTCTTTTTATTTCTCACATGGATGAGTATATTGTATCAACTAAAGAAACAAATAATGCTTCAATTTCCACATCATCATCATCCATGATCGAGAAGGAGCAGGATGAAGATAAAATCTTATTTTTACCTGCCCCCTTATTCAAATGAGCATAGCATTGCTTAATGGTCAGCCCATTCCACCAACAAGCGCAATGCAACATAAACCAAACCAAGCATATATACGCATAAGATATATAATACATGAATAATAATCAAGGTCAAAACCCAACTATGCATTTTCATAGTCTGAATGTTCTATATCTATACAAAATGTAAATTGAAATATTGTGCTACAGTGCTTTAGTTCATTATTCAAAGAGTTCCATAGTTTGACACCCACCACTGCAGTACACATCTGTCATAATGTGGTCTGTGCATACTGATGCTTAAAATCATATTTTCTTCTGTGATCATCATTCTCTGAAGTGAAAACAAACAACTTTTATAACTGTTAATGTTTGACTTTTTGCCTTGTGCACAATTATCAGTGTCTGTAACTCAATTTGCTCTTTCAATTTCAATAGTCCAGATTTAATAAAAACTATATTTGTGTATATGTCTCTATGGTCTATAGTCTCTATGGTCTATAGTCTCTATAGTCTATAGTCTCCTCAGAGCCCTATCACCTCTCCTAGGCCGCGTTCTGAATCGCATACTACCCTACTATATAGTATGCCAAAACAGGATGTAGTATGTCCCAATACATAGTATGCCACATGCAGTATGGCAAAAATACCAGGATGTCCTACTACATCCGGTCGTATTTTGCAGTATGCAAGCCAGCAGGCTTTTCTGGCTGTTCTGACCCACAATCCTGTGCGCAGCGGAAATGTGCGTCACATGTGCAAGTCGTGACAGCTGTAGACGAATGTCGCGTTATGGACAGCGACGGATGTGGGCACATTTCAAGGCGCAATGTTATGACAAGGTAGTAGGCTATGTCCCAATTGGATGCCTACTGCTTGCAAAGTACGTACTTTCTAAGGGCAGCTGTAGTAGGTACTGGTAGTAAGAAGTACTTTCTAAGGGCAGCTGTAGTAGGTACTGGTAGTAAGAAGTACTTTCTAAGGGCAGCTGTAGTAGGTACTGGTAGTAAGAAGTACTTTCTAAGGGCAGCTGTAGTAGGTACTGGTAGTAAGAAGTACTTCCATGGAGAGAGAGAGAAAGAGAGGGGGGGGGGCAGTAAATTCTTACCCTCAAGCTCAGGGTCTGGATGTGTAAAACAACTGGCTCACTCAGGAGCACGGAGAATGAACCTGGAAAGTTTTCCATTTTCTGAATCCTTCTGACGACAAAACGGGTGATATTGGTGGAGTTGAGCTAATCAATCCTGAAAACAACACACTGTACTGTACTGTCATGTACAGTACCTTTTGCTCTGTAGCCTACCTGGTAATTGTTTGTATAATCTAGTGCATATCTACCATGATCCTGGAATATTAGGCTGCTCGATCCGATACCTATTCCTGTTAGTCAGATAGGATTTTGGCTTGCTGTGAATTCGCCCTTGTGTTGAATTCACCCTTGTGTTTAGCGTGCACCTTGTGGTTGCGGTGGGAATGTAGCCTTGTTAGGGTTTGAGGCTGGTGGAGGTAGGACCCAAAAGCAGACGGCAGGCAAGCAGCTCAGGTTCAAAATAGGTTTTAATATCCAAAATAATACCGGGAGGAAACACAGGGGAAACACGCACTAACATTGACAATGAACCGACAGAGAACAAAGGAAACAGGAGGGCATATATACTCTGGGAGAACAATCAAGGAACAACGTACAGGTGTGCAACAAGACATAACGAGACACAGGTGCAGACAATCACCCAGACAAGGACATGGAGGGATTCCAACAAGACACCAACACAAGGACACAGGAACAAGGACACAAGGGAAGGGAACAGGGAACGAGGCTGGGACAGGGAAAGGGACTGGGCAGAACTAAAGGGCCAGGAGAGGAGGGACCGGAGTGACGTGAGACTAGTGAGGGAACAGGTGTCCAGAGCTGGGGCTGGGAGGACACAAACCAACATGGAAGACAAGACAACGAACACAAGACCAAACACAAGGAGGTAGAACAAAACCAAGTGACAATGTGGACAAAGTGTACAATAGTCTCTGGGGGTAGTGCAGGGGCAGTCACTGGGGGAGGAGGTGCTCAGGGTCCAGGAAGGTCCAGGGGGCACAGGAGCTCAGGGTCAGGAATCCAGGCCGGGATCAGGGGGTGAGCAGGGCGAACCAGGGGTCCGGGGCAGGGGCGCGGGTCCAGACTGGGAGCAGGGGGTGAGCCGGGGCGGACCCGGCCCGAACCATAACAACTACAATAATTTCGATCACAAATGTTTTATCTTTACAGATCCAGAGAAAGGGAAGTACAAAGACACGGGTGAAACACTCTCTGGATATGTGGCATGGTGCAAAGTGTTTGGCCAAAAAAATCAATGCGCTATGTATCTGATGCGCTAACAATCATCTAAAAGTGATTAACATGAGTTCCTGATGAGTGTACATTGTCAGCGACAGAGATTGCTGCATAGGCATTTTTCTAATATTTTCTTACTGGCGTCTGAGCCGTTTCAATTGTTGTAGCCTAAATTGAGAACCCCGCCTCTAGACCTATTATCAAATACTCAGATGTAGATTACATGAGAATTTTCCAACAGACCTGATCCTCCATCCTCTCTATTGTTGTCCATGTTATATTGATCTCAGCAAATTCACCTCACAGTAACATACTCTGTAGAACCCAACACAGGAATGTGCATTTCCCCTAGGTGTGTTAAACTCCATTTGTGTTTCTAATATATTTTCTCAAAGAAACATTGGCAAGGTGTGCTGAATCACGTGGTAAATCAACACAGCTGGATTTTTGGAAGATGCCACCATGAGCCTCAGGAGGACATCAACAAGGAGTGGATGGAGATGGACTCGCCAGCGCATCAAGCCTTGAGAGCCATTGTCCTTGACACAAAGTTGCTACGTCAGGCTCACAAATACATAACATTCAGGTTTGTCTGAAAGTCCTATGTATAATCAGATACAGAGAAGAAATAGTAATAATAAAAGTAATAATAATAATAATAACGATAATAAGCGTAACACAATAATAATAATAAACAAACATAACAATGAACATGATAGTAGTAGTATTTATGATGCTAGTAGCAGTATTGGTAGCAGTGTTTATGAGCCGGGGGGGGGGCTATGAGTCTGAGGAAGGGTGGGGGGGTTCAGAGTTCACTACCACGCAGTCTGTTTCGGTGTTCAATCTGATGGCTGTTGTGCAGTCTGATGGCTGCTGGTAGGAAGGAGTGTGAGAACCGCTCTGTTCTGCACCTGGGGGAGATGAGCCTGTGGCTGAAGGTACTCCCCATCTTCCACAGTTCATCATAGAGGGGGTGGGAGGGGTTTTTAAATATGGTGTTCAGCTTTTCTCTCGTCCTCTTCTCCACCACTGCCTCCAGACTGTTCAGTTTCTGTCCAACAACGGAGCTGCCTTCCTCACCAGCTTGTTGAGTTTGTTGGACTCTCCAGTCTTAGTGCTGCTTCCCCAGCAGGCCACAGCAAAGAGGCCATAGCAAAGAACAGTGCACTGGCTTCTACAGACTGGTAGAACCTCCGTAGCAGCCTGCTCTGTCCTTTCTTGTAGATGGCCTCCATGTTGTCTGTCCAGTCTAGCCTCTTGTTCAAGTGCACTCCCAGGTACTTGCATGAGTTCACCATCTTCACTTCCTCACCCTTGATGGTATCGGGTTGGGGGGTCTGTCCTCCGTCGGAAGTCCACAACCAGCTCCTTGGTCTTGCTTCTGTAATTGTTTGGTGTATCAAATGTTAGATAAATCTAATCTTGGTCACAAGCCTAAAGGAAACATCTTTGTGCTGAATGTATTTGTAGATTCACTGCAGACCTGGAAAGCTACCACAATCACTTGTTGATGTATGCCAGCAAACGCTACGCTTTCACCCCTCCTGTGTACCACGCCCGGGTCCTTTTGGCAGCTTTAGACTACAATGCACACAAGGATCGGCCCCAGGCAATCAACAAGAATGGCCGCTAAAATGTAAGTATACTTGTAGCGAGTAGTAGGCACACACATCAAATAAGCCATGACATTATGGATCAGCTGGACACTGATTAACCATGCTGTACTTTTTAATCAAGCTAGATTTAATTTTTTATCACAGTAATTTATGTACTTTGTGTCTATGTTTATTTTCCCTTTTCCATCATGCAGCTTTAAACGGAAGTTCAAGAAGAAGTCACAGCGCTGGACGGCTGTTGCAGAATTAGAGCCAAAGACTTACAGCTACATCAGTGATCTCCAAGCCAACATTGTCAGAACACGACTGGAATCGGGAACAGGGATTCGGAGGACGAGGCCACCAAGTGAAAGTGACCCAAGACACCTAGGTCTGCTCCCTCCAGTACCACCTCCATCAGTTGAGGACCTGGTACAGGCACACATGTCCAGAGGACTTGATATGTGAACAATAGTCTAAGATTCACTGCCCATTCTGGATCTGATTGTGTTACTAGCATCATGTGATGATTATTTCAAAGTCTAAACTTCAATATGGAATTGTGATTCATGTGCTGATTATTTACATCCAGATTTCATTAAATATTCATGTAGTACAACAAACACTAATGACATTTTTCTATTCTACAGGACCCAAAAAACAGTCCTGATCCAGTCTGGACTCCTGAACAGCTCTTATCTGCAATGTTTTGACATCGGCCTATCAACAACTTCAATCTCACCATAGATGGCACCACCGTCTCCTCTTCTCTTCTCTTCTCCTAGCCCGTCTCTACCTTTTCTTGTGTCCTTGTGTTGTATCTGTGGCAATATTATTTTTGTCTCACCCCCTCCCCCCACCTCTAGTGTAAAGCTACTGAGTATGTGAAAAGCGCTATATAAATCAGAATTATTATTATTAGCTCTGGGATGTGCTCTGAGGGATGTTGATAACTGAATCTGTTTATGAAGTAATGTTTTCTAATTTGCAATGTCTCTATTTGAATTCCATATGTACAACAGTGAAGGTTGATTTTCAGACTCATACTGGCACTACATTGTTCTATGAATAAAAATGTCTTCATATTTTCAAAACGTTACCAACTCTAATTTGAACCGTGTATCCTGTGGAGTACAGTAAGTCATGTTTTTAGACTGAACATTTTTATTGATCCAAAAAGTAAAATATAAACTGAACATATTTATTGATCCAAAAAGTGAAATATAAAAATAAGAACATTTGTAATAATAATAAATAAATAAAAGTAAGAAGATTTATATCCCTGACTAAATGTACTAAAAAGCCATCTCCACTATGGACTTCAGCAAGGTTCTACAGTCTTCCAGGAATGAATCCAACGTACTGTTGAAATGGGTCAGGGAATGCATGTCTGATCATCCACACAGCACCTTGAGTGATTTTTTTGGTGGATTATTATAGCAACACATCTGGAATTCATATTTAAACTTGAGTGATTTTTGGGTGGATTATTATAGCAACACATCTGGATTTCATATTTAAACTCGAGTGATTTTTTGGTGGATTATTATAGCAACACATCTGGATTTCATATTTAAACTTGAGTGATTTTTTTCCCCACCATTACAGCGAGTGAGTGGGGGATTGTGGGAAGGTCAAGGTCAACTTTATTTATAAAGAACGTTTAAAATCAACCGAAGTTGCACCAAAGTGCTGTACAATATATAAAATAAACTAAAACAAAAGACAGAATAAAGTGCACATAATCACAGAACAATAAAAGGACAGGACACAAAACAGGACAGGGGATATAGGCTATCAGGCCTCAAAAGCCAGTGCAAACAAGTGAGTCTTAAGCTGAGACTTAAAGAGCCCTAGGTTCTGTGCGTGTCTAATGTGTGGAGGGAGGCTGTTCCAGAGCTTTGGGCCAGCCACCGCAAAAGCTCGGTCACCCTTGGTCTTAAGTCTCGATCTAGGGACTATTAAAAGAGTCTCGGAGGAGGACCTCAGGGTTCTAGATGTCGCCCGAACTTGAATCAGTTCAGCCAGATAGTGGGGGGCCAAACCATGTAGAGCCTTAAAAATAAACATTAAGATTTTAAAATCAATCCTGAATCGAACAGGAAGCCAGTGGAGGGAGGCCAGCACCGGTGTGATGTGGTCCCGCTTCTTGGTTCCAGTCAGGAGGCGTGCAGCAGCATTCTGGACCAATTGCAGGCGCCTCAGTGACCGCTGGTCAAGGCCCACATACAAGGCATTACAGTAGTCCAATCTTGAAGAAATAAAAGCATGGATGACTGTCTCCAGGTCCTTAGGAGAGAGGTACGGTTTCACTTTGGATAAGAGCCTCAGCTGGAAAAAAGAGCCTTTAACCACAGAGCCAATTTGTCGCTCAAAATTAAAACCAGTATCAAAAGTGACACCAAGACTTTTAATAAAAGAGCGATTCTTGGCAGCGAGGGGCCCTAGGTTGCTAACATGGCTGTCTTTATGACCAAACAAAATAACCTTGGTCTTCCCATCATTCAGACTAAGGAAGTTTAAGTCCATCCAGGTCTTGATGTCATTTAGCGCAGATGTTACAGGCTTAAAGAAATCCTTACAGTTCAATTTCAGGGGGAGGTACAGTTGGACATCGTCAGCATAACAGTGGAAAGACACATTGTGTTTCCGTAGAATGGAACCCAGGGGCAGCATATATAAAGAAAATAATAAAGGGCCTAAGATGGATCCTTGGGGGACACCGCAGGTGAGGGGGGCCACACTAGAGGAGAACTCACCCAGCTGGACAGAGAAGCTCCTATCAGTCAGGTAAGACTGTAGGAACATGAGAGCAGCACCTTTAATGCCAGCACACTGTTCAAGGCGGGTAAGAAGGGTCTTGTGGTCCACAGTGTCAAAGGCCGCGGTCAGATCTAGTGTAACCAGGATAGCAGCACACCCAGAGTCGACAGTAAGAATAATATCATTAAAAATCCTTAAGAGAGCCGTTTCAGTGCTATGAGTGTTGTGGTCCCAGCCCAGGCCCCGCCTCACCCAGGGCCGGGGCGAACGAGCGCTGGGTCACTCCCGGGAACAAGCCCGAGACCGCGGCAGGTGCAGCCTGTTACCAATCAGGCTCACCTGCCGCAATCATCTCGGGCGGCTACAAGAAGCCAGCAGCCCCGCCGCTCAGTGCTTGGTTATACTGAGATCTTGGTAATTCTTTGCTAAGCTCCCAGCTGATTGTACGCCCCTTTGTTGTTTTCCTTGTTCTCATTAACTCCTCGTGTCCCTCTCTCCGTTTCCCCTCCAAGACCCCGTCTTCGTCCCGCGCCGCCCTCTGTGACTCGGCTCTCCCGGCTCCACTCCTCGCCTCCCTCCCGCTCCGCGATTCGCCCTGCCTACCGCCTCCGCGCCGGCGCCCGCGCCACCAACGCAGCTCCCGGACTTCCCCTCTCCACCGGCTTTTTTTCTCGCTCGCCTCGTGCCCCTCGGACCAGACCTCTCCCCCTGACGCTCCTCCACGGGGATCTCTCCGGCTCGCCAGTCCCCGCGGTAGCCTGACGCACGCACACAGACAACATCCCTCCACATAGCCATTTGCCCTCACGCATCCATACACTTAATTTCACATCCCATTCACACGCACACGCACGCACACATACATACCCCCCACCTTAAAGTGGCAGTCCGTCTGTGTTTTTGTGTTTACTTTTTCTCCCGGTGTGGTCACCGCAGTACCTTAGTTATCCCCTTTTTTTGTTCCTTTTGTTTATCATTTATTAAAACCGCCTTCGGGCTTATTATAGTTACTCTGGTGTCCGTCTGCTTCTCTGGGTCTGCTGCCCTGGTCCGGTTCTCTGTTCAGGGGTGCCCCCCCCTTCCCGGGGGCATAACAGAATAACCAAGCCATTATGGACCAAAGCAGACCCAGTGGGCAGGCGGATGCAGCTAAGCCCGCAGTATCCCCACCCCCAGGTCCCTCGGTCCTGGAGACCGTAGTCCGTAGCCACACCGTTCAGCTTAACAAGCTAACCTCGGAGCTCGACACCGCTTTTGCCCGAGTCACATCGGAGATGGGGGAAATGCGGACGGCCTCCCATGCCACGGCGGGCGTGCTCACCTCCCTGACTCATCAGGTCTCCAGCCTGGCGGAGATGGTGGCCAGGCTCACTCATCTGCCGCCCCCCGAGTCCAGTCCTCCCCCAGAGCCACGCTCTTCCCTGCCCGGCCTAAACGACCCGGCTCCCCAGAGCTGGTCCCAGCCCCCCGAGCAAACACCCTCTGAGCCCCGGTTTGAGCCCAACCTCCCCCGCCCCAGGCCATTCTCCGGGGAGTTTGATCTGTGTCGAGGCTTCCTGGGGCAGTGCGAACTACTTTTTTGCCACCAGCCCTCAAGATACCGGTCAGACGCCGCCAAGGTGGCGTTAGTAATGTCACTGCTCTCGGGGCGGGCCTTAGCTTGGGCCATGGCGATGAGGAACCACAACAACGGGCTCTCTGCTGACTACCAGTGTTTTGTCACTGAATTCAAGCTGGCGTTCGACCACCCCGCAGAGGGGGCAGAGGCGGCCGGGCGGCTACACACCATCCAACAGGGGTCGCGTTCAGTGGCGGACTACACACTGGAGGTCCGCATGCTTGCCGCCGACAGCGGGTGGGATGACGTGGCGCTCCGGAGTGCTTACAGGCGGGGCCTCAGCGAGACCATTAAAGACATGATCATCCGAGACCGTCCCGCCACCTTCGCTGAGCTGGCCACCCTTGCCCTTCAGGTAGACGAGAGGCTGCGGGAGCGGCGTCTGGAGCGCGCCAACCGGCTGGGGCCACCCCACAAACCGCTCGCAAACCGGGTGCCCCCCAGGGATCATGCCCATCCCTTCCGGGACCCCTCGCCCCCTTCTACGGCCTCTGGGGCCCGCCACCTGTCTCCTCCTGGGGCCGAAGAGGAGGCCATGCAGCTGGGCCGATCACGCCTGTCCCCGGAGGAAAGAGAACAGCGGATGCGTGACCGGCTCTGCCTCTACTGCGGTAAGGCGGGCCACGTCATCCGCGCCTGCCCCTCTCGGCCAAAAGCCCCGGGCCACTAGATGGGGGCATTCTAGTGAGCCTTACCACCCTGCCCCAATCCCGGAGGGAGCCTAACCAACTGTTCCCAGCCACTCTTTCATGGGGAAAAGAGTCGCTCTCTGCAGGGATTCTCCTGGACTCGGGCGCCGACGAGTGCCTAATCGACCGAACCCAGGCCCAGCAGGCAGGCATCCCGCTCGTCCCCCTTGATACCACCCTCTCGGCGCAGGCACTAGATGGTCGCTCTCTGGGTAAGATCACCCATTGCACCGCACCACTCACGTTAACCCTGTATGGCAATCACGTAGAGACGGCACGGTTTATGGTACTGAACGCACCCACGGCTCCGTTGGTCCTGGGCAGACCTTGGTTAGACAGACACGACCCGCACATTTCATGGTCCTCTGGACGGATTTTGGGCTGGAGCGTGGCCTGTCATGCCAACTGCTTACGCTCCGCCCACTCTCTGTCCAGTGAGATCAAACGCGAACCCTCACCCCCTGACCTCACTGGTGTTCCACCCGCGTACCACGATTTGGCACCCGTTTTCAGTAAGGACAGTGCACTCTCACTCCCTCCTCACCGCCCTTATGATTGCGCCATAGACCTCCTTCCCGGGGCAACCCATCCCGTCGGCCGGTTGTACAACCTCTCCGTCCCGGAGAAGGAGGCTAGGCGCAATTATATCACTGAGTCTTTGGCCTCAGGAGTCATAAGGCCGTCGTCCTCCCCGGTTGCCGGGGGCTTCTTTTTCGTCTCGAAGAAGGACGGCAGCCTGAGGCCTTGTATTGATTACCGCCACCTTAATGACATCACCATAAAAAATAAGTATCCACTGCCACTCCTTAGTTCCATGTTTGAGCCACTCTCCCACGCCACGGTATTCACCAAACTTGATCTACGCAATGCTTATCACTTGGTGCGTGTCCGTGAGGGGGATGAATGGAAGACTGCATTCAATACCCACCTGGGGCATTTTGAGTACCGGGTGATGCCCTTTGGCTTAACCAATGCCCCAGCTGTCTTCCAGGCTCTGGTAAACGATGTACTCCGGGACATGCTTAACATCATGGTCGTCGTTTACCTGGACGATATCCTGGTCTTCTCCAGGACGGAGCAGGAACACATTCAACACGTCCGCCTGGTCCTCAACCGACTGCTGGAGAATAGGCTCTTCGTCAAGGCGGAGAAGTGCGTCTTCCACTCCGCCTCCGTGGAGTTCCTGGGCCACATCGTGGAGAGCGGGCAGGTGCGGGCCGATCCCAAGAAGGTGAGCGCGGTGGTGGAGTGGGCACGCCCAGTCGACCGGACTCAACTCAGGCGTTTCCTCGGGTTTGCCAACTTCTACCGCAGGTTTATCCGAGGATTCAGCCGAGTTGCTGCGCCCCTCTCCGCGCTCACCTCAACCCTCAGCCCCTTCCTCTGGACCCCGGAGGCGGAGAGGGCATTCTCAGCCCTTAAGGGCCTGTTCGCGACAGCTCCGGTACTCATCCTCCCCGACCCCTCTCGACACTTCATTGTTGAGGTGGACGCCTCGGATTTGGGTATCGGGGCCGTCCTGTCCCAGTGGTCGGAAGAGGACCAGTGTCTCCACCCAGTGGCATTCTTCTCCCGACGCTTTTCGCCTGCGGAAAGGAACTATGACGTGGGGAACAGGGAGCTCCTTGCCGTTCATGCCGCCTTGGAAGCATGGAGGCACTGGCTGGAGGGGGCCAAGCTACCCTTTGTGGTCTGGACCGACCACAAAAACCTCCTGTACATACGAACGGCTAAGAGGCTCAGCCCTAGGCAAGCGCGCTGGGCCCTTTTCTTCAGCCGGTTTGACTTTACCCTCACCTACCGCCCGGGCTCCAAGAACATCAAGGCCGATGCCCTTTCCCGACTCTTCCCCGAGAGTGCCCCCAGCACCACAGAACGCCCTGATGCCATCCTCCCCCCGGCCCGGGTGGTGGGTGTGGTCACTTGGGGAGTCGAATCGGTGGTCCGGGCTGCCCAGCGCGCCCAGCCCGACCCAGGCGGTGGGCCCCGGCATCGCCTCTTCGTCCCGTCCGCCGTCCGGAGCAAGGTCCTGGAGTGGGGCCATGCCAGTCGGTTGGCCTGTCACCCTGGGGCCCATCGGACGGCGGAGTTCATCCGACGGCGGTTCTGGTGGCCCACTTTGGGAGCCGACACCCGGGAATACGTGGCCGCTTGTGACATCTGCTCCCGTAGCAAGGCCTCCCACCGCCCTCCAGCCGGCCTCCTCCGCCCCTTGCCCATCCCCGGTCGACCATGGTCACATATCGCCCTGGACTTTGTGACTGGCCTTCCGACATCCCAAGGCAACAACACCATCCTGACCGTGGTCGACCGGTTCTCCAAGGCGGTCCACTTCATCGCTCTCCCGGGACTCCCGTCCGCGGCTGAAACGGCAGACCTCCTCACCACCCATGTGGTCCGGTTGCATGGCATCCCCCAGGATGTCGTCTCGGACCGGGGACCCCAGTTCACCTCTAAGGTATGGCGGGCTTTCTGTCGGGGAATAGGGGCCACAGTTAGCCTCTCGTCGGGATACCACCCCCAGACCAACGGGCAGGCGGAACGGGCCAACCAGGCCTTGGAAACGACCCTCCGCTGCATAACGACAAGCAACCCCGCCTCCTGGAGTCGTTACCTGCCCTGGGCTGAATATTCCCTCAACGCCATGGTGAGTTCGGCTACTGGTTTGTCCCCGTTTGAGTTTTCCCTGGGCTACCAGCCACCCCTCTTCCCCTCTCAAGAACAGGAAGTTGCGGTGCCGTCCACCAGGGCTCACCTCCATCGGTGCCGGCGTATCTGGAAGAATGCCCGCGCCGCCATGCTGCGAGCCAGAGACCGTGCCCAGCGTAGCGCCAATCGGCGGAGGGTGCCGGCCCCTGCCTACCACCTGGGGCAGAGAGTGTGGTTGCTGGCCAGGAACCTCCCTGTCCCTGGCGTCTCCCGGAAACTGGCTCCTCGGTATGTCGGGCCCTACACTGTGGAGAGGATCATCAACCCCTCGGCTCTCCGGCTGCGTCTCCCAGCCTCCCTCAGGGTCCACCCAGTTTTCCACGTTTCCCAGGTCAAACCAGTAGCTGACTCAGCCCTGTCTCCGCCTGCCCCTGCGCCGCCACCGCCCCGGGTCCTCGAGGGTGGCGACCTGGTCTGGGAGGTCAACCAGATCCTCTCGGTCCGCCGCCGGGGACGGGGGTTCCAGTACCTGGTGGACTGGGTGGGGTATGGGCCGGAGGACCGCAGCTGGGTCCCCCGCTCCTATCTGGCCGACCCTGGCCTGCTGCGGGAGTTCTACCGGGTCCATCCTGACGCCATCGGTCGGTCGCCCGGTGTCTCCCGTAGGGAGGGGGGTCCTGTTGTGGTCCCAGCCCAGGCCCCGCCTCACCCAGGGCCGGGGCGAACGAGCGCTGGGTCACTCCCGGGAACAAGCCCGAGACCGCGGCAGGTGCAGCCTGTTACCAATCAGGCTCACCTGCCGCAATCATCTCGGGCGGCTACAAGAAGCCAGCAGCCCCGCCGCTCAGTGCTTGGTTATACTGAGATCTTGGTAATTCTTTGCTAAGCTCCCAGCTGATTGTACGCCCCTTTGTTGTTTTCCTTGTTCTCGTTAACTCCTCGTGTCCCTCTCTCCGTTTCCCCTCCAAGACCCCGTCTTCGTCCCGCGCCGCCCTCTGTGACTCGGCTCTCCCGGCTCCACTCCGCGCCTCCCTCCCGCTCCGCGATTCGCCCTGCCTACCGCCTCCGCGCCGGCGCCCGCGCCACCAACGCAGCTCCCGGACTTCCCCTCTCCACCGGCTTTTTTTCTCGCTCGCCTCGTGCCCCTCGGACCAGACCTCTCCCCCTGACGCTCCTCCACGGGGATCTCTCCGGCTCGCCAGTCCCCGCGGTAGCCTGACGCACGCACACAGACAACATCCCTCCACATAGCCATTTGCCCTCACGCATCCATACACTTAATTTCACATCCCATTCACACGCACACGCACGCACACATACATACCCCCCACCTTAAAGTGGCAGTCCGTCTGTGTTTTTGTGTTTACTTTTTCTCCCGGTGTGGTCACCGCAGTACCTTAGTTATCCCCTTTTTTTGTTCCTTTTGTTTATCATTTATTAAAACCGCCTTCGGGCTTATTATAGTTACTCTGGTGTCCGTCTGCTTCTCTGGGTCTGCTGCCCTGGTCCGGTTCTCTGTTCAGGGGTGCCCCCCCCTTCCCGGGGGCATAACAATGAGCAATTCTAAAACCAGACTGGAACTTCTCATACACATCATTCATCACTAAAAAAGAGTGCAACTGAATGGAAACAATCTTATCCAGTACTTTGGACAAAAAAGGCAGTTTAGAGATGGGCCTAAAATTAGCGAGAACATTTGGGTCAAGACTAGGCTTTTTGATTAGTGGCTGCACTATAGCATGTTTAAAGGAGGCTGGAAAGACTCCAAAACTAAAACATGCATGGACCAGAGTAAGAATAAAAGAGCCCACTGAATCAAACGCATCTTTAAAAAGGCGAGAGGGAACACTGTCGGAGGGGCAGTTTGTAGGCCGCAGCTCGTGGACAACGTCAGACAGTGATGTCAGGGATATGAGTTTAAACTCATTGAGACTAGCTGGGCACGAGGATGAGGCAGAGGGATCAGGGGCAGCAATGGGGGGCGCGGACCGAAGAGACACGATTTTCTCAACAAAGTAATTAAGAAAATCATTACAGAGAGCAGATGACGGTACAACCGGGGCAGTATCCCGAGGGTTGACGAGAGAGTCCAGAGTGTCAAAGAGAGCCTTGGGTCTCCCAATGTTATTGGAGACAAGGTTGGAAATGTACCCGGTTTTTGCTGCCTTCACAGCTCTCTGAAACTCCATTACACAGTCCTGCAGAATCCCGAACGAGACATGTACAGTAGCTTGTCCTTTTTCCACTTTCTCTCAGCACGCCTACAAGAGCGTCTGAGCGCACGGATAGAGTCAGTAATCCACGGTTCAGAGCGTGTCTTGGGACTTCTACTCCTCAAGGGGGCGACAGAGTCCAGTATAGAGGTGCAAGTGGAACTAAACAGCGCCACAAGCTCGTCCACACTGAGCGCCACAAGGCGATCCACATTCGCGAGGGTAGAGCCATCGACAGCTGCCAAGTGTGGTGAAGTGTGGTTCTTAAAACGCAGAGCTTCTATGAGATGCTGGATGAAGCCCTTCACAACGTCCCCAAAAAGGACAAGATCCTGTTGATGGGCGACTTCAATGCAAGAGTTGTGAGGGACAGTGGCATTTGGAAAGGTGTACTGGGGCAGCATGGCATAGGCCACTCCAATGCAAATGGGACACGTCTCTTAAGTCTCTGTGTTGAACACAGCCTCACCCTCACCAACACCATATTCCAACAGAAAAAAAAATACAAAACATCCTGGATGCATCCCAGGTCCAAGCACTGGCACCTCCTCGACTACATCATCATCGTCAGGCAGTCAGATCTGAGAGACGTCCAGATCACTCGGGCCATGAGAGGGGCAGAGTGCTGGATGGACCATCGTTTGATCATGAGCATGCTCAACATGAGGATCCCACCAGCAGTACGCCTCAGAAAGTCCAGCAAGAAAAGGCTGCACTGTGCCCGGCTACAGGAAACAGAGGCACGTAACACCTTCCGCCGGTCCCTAGATAATCAGCTAGAGAATGTTGAGCCTCTCCTGGAAAGGGACTGAAGAGAAGTGGCTGTCTCTCAGTGCATCACTTTACGAAGCTGCAGCCCAATCCATCGGCTACAGCAGGAAGAAACATCAGGACTGGTTCGACAAAGACTCCACAGATATCTCCTCTCTCCTCAACAGTATGCACTCAGCTCATAAAGCCTCACTCAATAACCCATCCTCTGCTGCCCTTAAAAGCAACTGGCAGGCACACAGGAGAAAGGTGCAGTGTACTCTGAGACAACTTCAAAACCAGTGGTGGGTATCCAAGGCGCAGGAAATACAATCATAGGCAGAGAGATATGATCTGCACAATTTTTATGATGCAATAAAGTCCATCCATGGTCCAAGAACCCATACTGTCTGTCCCCTCAGAACTGCTGATGAATCCTCCCTCATTAAGGATCAAACATTGATTGTCCAGAGATGGGGAGAACATTTTGAGGCCTGTAAATGAAAATCTTACTTGGTTTAGTTTAGATTTCAAAGAACACGCTGAGTGGTCGGTCAAGCTGGTTTCAAACAAAGACAATAGTTTATTCTATGATACGATTCTGCAGATTCGGACAAGAGCACAGGAAGTGAATCCGGGCTTGTGTGAGTTCACTTGAGGACGAGGTAGATAGGTTATAACGTGAAAAAGGAAGTGACATAGTTTCAGGATGAAGAGGACAGGGAAGTGATGTCACACAGGAAGAATTTGTAGTTTTAACAGACTGATCTATGATAACGAACTACAAAGTTAGAACAACAGTCAAGTAGGAAAACAGAAAAACTATTTTTGGAGTGAACACATGGGTGATGACTTGAAATAACATTAACAGGCCCTGCTAAACCAGCCAGCCGCAATTGACATCTGGGTTCTAGAGGAGCTCCCAACCCTACCCACCATCCAGAGTCTTGACCTCCCACCTTCCTTCTCCAAAGTCCATGCTGCCATAAGGTCACTTAAAAACAATAAATCTCCTTGTCCTGACTCCATCCCTGCTGAGATCCTGAAGCAGGGGGGCTACCTCTGTACCAGAGCAATCCAACAGTTCATCTCCCTAGTATGGCGGGAAGGAAGCATTCCCCAGCAATGGAAGGATGCAAACATTGTCACCATATACAAGAACAAGGGAGACAAATCCATGTGTGTAAACAGCCAAGGAATAGCTCTCCAAGGGTTGGAATTGGGGGGCTACTGTGATGGTTCGGTGTGGGACCCAGGCGCAACAGGAATGGCGGAGGCAAGGAACGCTTAAGCTCGGAGGGGCGATTTAATAAGGTAACACAAAGGGGGAGCCATAAAAAGGGATGCCACAAAATATAAGGGGAGAGAAAAAATAGGAGCCACCAAACTGCCACTAAACAATAAAAATGTTCTTGGCTCAAGGGAGCCAGAGGGATCTGGAGGTGGAGCAGGGTGAGGGCTCTGCTAGCTGGTACAACACAGCAGAGGGGGTCCGGGATACTGGAGAGACGAGGAGGAGAGGCAGGGTGAGTGATAGTAATCACGAGCAGGGAACGAGAAAGCACTACAAAACTGTACGGAGGGGACGGAGGCCTCCGACTCCTGGAGAGAGAACAGCGGGGGCTGGTACCCGAGGGATGACTCGAACGGAGACCTGCCAGTGGCAGCGCTGGTCAGGGCATTGAGGGAGTATTCAACCCAGGGCAGGTCCTTGCTCCAGGAGGTGGGGTGGAGAGCCGATACACAGCGGAGAGCGGACTCCAGGCTCTGGTTGGCCCGTTCGGCCTGGCCGTTGGTCTGCGGGTGGTAGCCAGAGGAGAGGCTGATGGTGGCGCCTATCTCCCTGCAGAAGGCCCTCCAGACCTGGGAGGTGAATTGAGGCCCACGGTCTGAGACAATGTCTCCGGAGAGACCGTCGAGCCGGTAGACGTGCTGGACGAGGAGCTCAGCTGTCTCCGCAGAGGACGGGAGCTTGGGGAGCGCCACCAGATGGACCGCCTTGGAGAACCGGTCCACCACGGTGAGGATGACCGTGTTGCCCCTGGAGGGGGGAAGACCGGTGATGAAGTCCAGGGCGATGTGGGACAAGGGACGGCTGGGGACCGGGAGAGGACGCAGGAGGCCAGCCGGGGGCTGGTGGGACGCCTTGCTGCGGGAGCAGACGGGACAGGCGACAACAAACTCCCAGACATCGGACCTCATGGAGGGCCACCAGAACCGTCGGCTCAGGAAGGAGAGGGTGCGGTGAACCCCGGGATGGCACGCAAACTGGCTGGCATGGCACCACTGGAGCATCCGGGAACGGACCGAGTCAAGGCACGAAGAGCCGGCGAGGAGGGACGTTGGCCGGACTGGGTTGGGCGCGTTGGGCCTGCCTCACCACTGCCTCGATGTTCATGGTGACCACCCCTATGACACGCGAGGCCGGAAGGATGGTCTCAGGCTCCGCGGGGGGCGCCTCGGGCACGTGGAGGCGGGACAGCGCGTCGGCCTTGGCGTTGCGGGAGCCGGGCCGGAAAGTGAGGGTAAAATCGAACCTCCCGAGGAACTGTGACCACCGCGCCTGGCGGGAGTTGAGGCGCTTGGCCGCCCGGATGAAGGTCAGGTTCTTGTGGTCTGACCAGACGAGGGTGGTGTGTTCTGCGCCCTCAAGCCAGTGGCGCCACTCCTCCAAGGCCCCCACCACCGCCAACAACTCCCTGTTCCCGATGTCATAATTCACCTCAGCTGGGGTGAACCGGCGGGAGAGGAAGGCACAGGGGTGCAACTTCTGGTCCTCCACTGACCGCTTGGACAGAACAGCACCTATGCCTGTGTTCCGATGCGTCCACCTCGACCACGAACTGCCTGGAGGGGTCAGGATGGAGAAGGACCGGGGCGGTGGTGAAGCGCTCCTTGAGCGCGGAGAAGGCGGCGCTGGCAGCCGGTGTCCAGACGAACGGACGCAGGGATGAGGTGAGGTGGGTGAGGGGAGCTGCTACCCGGCTGTAGTCCCGTATGAAACGGCGGTAAAAGTTAGCGAAGCCAAGGAAGCTCTGTAGTTGCCTCCGGGTCGTGGGTTGAGGCCATTCGACCACGGTCTTGATTTTGCGGGGGTCGGGTCGCGTCAGGCCTCCCTCCACAATGAGCCCCAGGAACTCCACTGATGAGGAGTGAAAGGTGCACTTCTCCGCCTTAATGTACAGGCGGTTCTCCCGGAGACGCTGGATGACCATGTGGACGTGTTGGACGTGCTCCTCAGCGCTCCTGGAGAATACCAGGATGTCGTCCAGGTAGAGGACCACAAAAACGTCCAGCATGTCCCTGAGCACGTCGTTCATAAGCGCCTGGAAGACGGCGGGGGCGTTGGTGAGGCCGAAGGGCATGACGAGGTACTCGTAGTGGCCACGGGAGGTCTTGAAGGCGGTCTTCCATTCGTCCCCCTCACGGATACGCACCAGATGATATGCGTTCCTGAGGTCCAACTTGGTGAAGATGGTGGCACTGATGAGGGGTTCAAAGTTGGAACTCATGAGGGGGAGTGGGTATTTGTTTTTCACCGTGATGTTGTTGAGCAGCCTGTAGTCGATGCACGGCCTCAGATCTCCTCCCTTCTTCTTTACGAAGAAGAACCCCGCTGCCACCTGGGATCGAGATGGTCGGATGAGACCCTCGGCCAAGCACTCGGAGATGTAGGTGTCCATGGCTGCTTTCTCCGGGAGGGAGAGGTTATAGAGACGACTGGCTGGGAGAGGGGCGCCAGGGTGGAGCTTGATGGCGCAGTCGTAGGGTCGATGAGGGGGGAGTGTGCGGGCGCGCTCCTTACTGAAGGCCTCCCCGAGGTCGTGGTACATCAAAGGGACCGTGGAGAGGTCAGGAGGAGCGGGACGGGGCCGGTCAACCCGAGTGGAGGTCTGAGCAGCTCGGAGGCAGCAGGCGTGGCAGGTGGTGCTCCAGCTGAGGATGTGCCCCGAGCTCCAGCAGACATGAGGGGTATGGAGTTCCAGCCAGGGCCTTCCTAGGATGAAGGGAGCGTCGGGAGAGTGGATGACGAAGGGGCGGATGTTCTCCACGTGGTTTCCCGAGGCTGTGAGGGTGAGGGGCAGGGTCCGGTGCGTAATGGGGCCCATGGGATGGCCATCCAGAGCGAAAGCCGAGAGGGGCTTCTCCAGAGGGGAGAGAGGGAGCGCCGCTTTGTGGGCGAACTGGACGTCCACGAAGCTCTCGTCGGCACCGGAGTCGATGAGGGCAGGAACGGAGAGCGTGTGCCCCTGCCAGGCGAGGGTGACAGTGAACCTGGCGGCACGGGTCCGGGATTGGGGATGGATGAGCCGGCTTACTCCGTACCCCCTGGCGAGTGAGCCTACTCTTTTTGCCGCCCTGGGAGGTGCAGAGGGACAGGAGTCGACGGCGTGCGCTGGGCTAGCGCAGTATATGCACATTCCGTTCTGTCTCCGGCACTCACGCTCTGCAGGGGTCAGTCGGGTCCGGCCCAGTTGCATGGGTTCCTCTCCAGCGGTGTTTGGGGGGGCGAGGGATGCTGGGGCAGGCCGAGAGAGACCGGTAGAGGGAGGCGGAGACGGTCTGGGTGCGCTGTGGTGTTGGTGCGCCCGCTCGTGCCTGCGTTCCCGGTGGCGCTCGTCTATGGCTATGGAGAGGGAGACGAGTTGGTTCAGGGTCGCTGGTCTGTCTCCTCCAGCCAGGCTGTCCTTCATGGCGTCCCCCAGACCCCGTCGGAAGGCGCTGTACAGGGCAGACTCGTTCCAGGAGCAACGGGCAGCGAGGGTGCGGAACTCCGTGGCGTAGTCCGCTACTGAGCTGGAACCCTGGGTAAGGGCGGAGAGAGCAGCATCCGCGTCCTGTCAGTGGACGTTGTGGTCAAACACGGTCCTGAATTCTGTCACGAAGGCAGTGTAGTCCCGCATGTAGGCAGCTGCGCCCTCGCGACCCGCCATGACCCAACGGCGAGCCCGTCCCGTGGTGAGGTTGGCGATGTAGGCTATACGAGCAGACGCAGTGGAGTACATGCTTGGCTGGAAATCAAACACATACTCACACTGCATGAGGAACTCCCGGCAGAGGGTGAATGTCCCGTCGTAGGGGGCCGGGGAGGCGAGATGGGGCCCCCGGTTTGGTGGAGCGGTGGGGTTCAGGAACGGAGCCAGGCGGGCACTGAGCGCAGTGTGGTCGGACAGGGTGCTGACCAGAGTAGCGAGGCCCCTCAGTCGCTCGTCCTGGGCTTGCTGTTGGGCGGATACCTGCTGCAGTTGCTCAGCTTGGGTCTGTTGGAGGGCTTGGAGTAGTCCGGGAGGTGCAGGTCTCTCCTCCATGTTGGCTGGGTCCAAACTGGCCAGATCTTACTGTGATGGTTCGGTGTGGGACCAAGGCGCAACAGGAATGGAGGAGGCAAGGAACGGTTAAGCCCGGAGGGGCGATTTAATAAGGTAACACAAAGGGGGAGCCACAAAAAGGGATGCCACAAAATATAAGGGGAGAGAAAAAATAGGAGCCACCAAACTGCCACTAAACAATAAAAATGTTCTTGGCTCAAGGGAGCCAGAGGGATCTGGAGGTGGAGCAGGGTGAGGGCTCTGCTAGCTGGTACAACACAGCAGAGGGGGTCCGGGATACTGGAGAGACGAGGAGGAGAGGCAGGGTGAGTGATAGTAATCACGAGCAGGGAACGAGAAGGCACTACAAAAACACAGGTAAGTATAATCGTAGGCTAGGCTATACTTTACCACATATGTTATGGTAAGATCTGGCGATGAGTGGAGTGTAGACCAGGTTCTTGTAGGGGTGAAGGTGATTGCAGAACGAGGGACAGGTGTGGTGATGATGAATGGGAAACCGGTGAGTAGAGCCGCGCCCGCGTCATCGTCGGAGACGAGCGCGCCGTTCTTGTCGTTGCGCACGGGCCGATGTGCTGGGCATGTCGGGATCCGACTCTTCGTCACCGGAGTGGGAGGAGACTGCCGAGTCCGCGGAGCTGGCCGGAGACGGGGAACGCCCGGTAGTGGGGGGAAACTCCGGAGAGCCAGAGCGTCGCATGCCTGGGCCGATGCGACGTGCGGTAGAGCGCGTAGGACGCCCCGAGCGCGCAGCGGGCCCAGAGGGGAGAGAGGGAGGCCGTTGTGGAGGCGAGGGCATGCGAGCCGTAACAGCTACATCACCAAAATGATTCCCAAGCGCGGCACCGCTGCTGCTTACCGCTCCCATAGGGGATGGGTCAAATGTGGAGAACAAATTTCACACACTCAGGTGTGTGACAATCAGTGGAACTTAGTCTTAGTCCTCTCTGTTGCTGGTAAAGTCAAAAATCATGCTCCACAGGCTCATCAACAACATCACTGAAGCCCTGCTACCGGAATCCCAGTGTGGATTCAGGAAAAACCGCAGCACAGTGGACATGATCTTCTGCTCAAGACAGCTGCCGGAAAAATGTCGCGGACAAAAACCAGTCCTGTTCATGGCCTTTGTGGATCTCTCCAAGGCATTTGACACCGTACACCGTGACCTCCTGTGGATCCTATATGGTTGTGAGACATGGACAATCTATGCTCGCCATCTCAAGATGCTAGAGGCGTTTCACCTAAGGTGCCTCCAACGCATCTTACAGGTGACGTGGCAGGATCGTGTTCCACACACTGTGGTCCTTCAGCGAACCAGCTACAGGAGCATAGAGGTCACCATCATGCTTCACCAACTCAGATGGCTCGGCCATGTCACCAGAATGCCACCTAGCCGTCTCCCGCGCAAAACCCTGTATGGCCAGCTCCACCTAGGCCGTCGCTCTGCAGGGGGCCAAAAGAAGAGGCTGAAAGACCAGCTCAAGACCCTCCTAAAGACGTGTGAGATACAGCCTGCTGCCATGGAAGCTGCTGACGCAGATCGTTCCTCCTGGACTCACAAAGGAGCAGAGCTCGCAGAGGAGAACAGAAGAAAACACCATCTGGCAAAAAGAGAGAGGAGAAAGGCGGCCATGACTACACCTGCCCCATCATGACTACACCTGCCCCATCATGACTACACCTGCCCCATCGGATCAGGCCTTCACTTGCCCTGTCCGTGGCAGACAGTGTGCATCACGCATTGGACTGTACAGTCACCAAAGAACCCACGAACCAGTAGCAGAAGTCATCATCGGTCACGATGGACTACCATAAGCAGTAAGTGTGCGTGCGTGTGTGTGCGTGTGTGTGTGTGACCCAGGAGGTGACCGGGGGTCAGGGTGTGGACGTGGTGGTGGAGATGCTGGCCAACGTGAACCTGAGCAGCGACCTGCAGATGCTGACCCACGGAGGCCGAGTCACGGTCAGTAGGACAGGATCCCTGACCCTAACCCCTGACCCTAACCCTTCATCTCCACCACTAAGAACCACCCCTGACCCTAACCCTTCCTCTCCTCCACTATGAACCATCAGTAGGACAGGATCCATGACCCTAACCCCTAACCCCTGACCCTAACCCTTCATCTCCTCCTCTATGAACCACTACTCATGAACACAACAAGAAACACACATGAGAGAAAAAAGAGCACTTAACTACAGGGTGTCCAGACCCCACAGCATCAGACCGACTGGGCTTAGTGTGTGTGTGAGAGCCCAGGGGTCTGCGTTCAGTCTGTGTGCTGCTGCTCCTGGTTATTCACACATTATCAATGCTGTGTTGTGGTGTGCTGAGTCATGTTCCTGTGTTGTGTTGTATTGGGTCATGTTTCTGTGCTGTGCATGTTGCGGTGTTGTGCTGTGTTTCCCTGTGTCATGTTGCTGTGTTTCCCTGTGTCATGTTGCTGTGTTTCCCTGTGTCATGTTGCTGTGTTTCCCTGTGTCATGTTGCTGTGTTGAGTTGTGTCATGTTGCTGTGTTGTGTTCTGCTGTATCATGTTGCTGTGTTTCCCTGTGTCATGTTGCTGTGTTGAGTTGTGTCATGTTGCTGTGTTGTGTTCTGCTGTATCATGGTGCTGTGTTTCCCTGTGTCATGTTGCTGTGTTTCCCTGTGTCATGTTGCTGTGTTTCCCTGTGTCATGTTGCTGTGTTGTGTTCTGCTGTATCATGGTGCTGTGTTTCCCTGTGTCATGTTGCTGTGTTGAGGTGTCATGTTGCTGAGTTGTGTCATGTTTGCTGTGTCATGTTGCTGTGTTTTCCTGTGTCATGTTACAGGACAGCTACACACACCACGGTTAATAACCTTACAGGACAGCTACACACACCGCGGTTAACAACCTTACAGGACAGCTACACACACCACGGTTAACAACCTTACAGGACAGCTACACACACACACACACACACACACACACACACACACACACACACACACACACACCACGGTTAAGGGTTAGTGTCCTGTGTTCAGAGGGGAGTGTTGAGTGGTGACTGGGTGGGTTAACATTTCCACTTCTCTCTCCCCCCCCCCCCCCCCCCTCTCTCCCTCCTCTCTCCCCTCTCTCTCTCCCTCCTCTCTCTCTCTCTCTCTCCCTCCTCTCTCTCCCTCCTCTCTGTCTCTCTCTCTCTCCCTCCTCTCTCTCTCCTATTTCTCTTTCTCTCCCTCCTCTCTTTCACTCTCTCCCTCCTCTCTCTTTCTCTCCATGTTCTCTCTCTCTCCTCTCTTTGTCTCTCTCACTCCTCTATTTCTCTCTCTCTCTCTACCCCCTCTCTTTCTCTCTCCCTCCTCTCTCTCTCTCTCCCTCCTCTCTCTCCCTCTCTCGCTCTTTCCCTCCTCTCTCTCTCCCTCCTCTCTCCCCCTCTCGCTCTCTCCCTCCTCTCTCTCTCTCTCTCTCTCTCTCTCTCTCTCTCCTCTCTCTCTCTCTCTCTCTCTCTCTCTCTCTCAAATTCAAATTCAAATTAGTTTTATTTGCACTAAAGTTGAAAAGAACCCACATTGCCAAACCAGTACATAAAATCAACATTCAGAAAATCAACATTCAGATTATGTATAAATAAATAAATCAAGACCTGGTCAACGTTTTCCACAGTCTTCTATCAGTCACTGCAGTCAAGTATCCTGCTACCGTGTACTCTCTGTTTAGGGTCAAATAGAAATCTAACTTACTTTGTGATTTGGTGGTTTTATGCCAATATTTGATATCCTTTTCTTTTTGTTTTGAGATGATTTGGTTGGGCCAGGTTGATTGGTGTTCGTCCTGAGGCCCTGGTATTTGTGGGCAGAGTTTCAGGATCAACTAGGGCTCTTCTCCAGATTTTGGGGATCTTGAGTTGTCGCAAGCAGGAAGAGAGGAACGCTCTTAACCAGGACTTCAAGAAAGGCGGGGCATGGAGTATAAGCTCCGGGCAGATAGAATCAGGCCCTGGGGCTTTCCCTGGCCTTACATGCTGGAGGGCAGCAGCAAACTCCTCTGGTGTGAATTCACCAGAGATGTTACCACCGCTAGGAGTTGTGTCCTTCCAGAGGTCAGACACTTCTTTAGCCACGAGACGGGACGATCCGCGGTCTTTGCCCTCAGGTGTCCCACTTTTCACAAATTGTGATGCGATTTTGTTTGCAAAGATGGGGCAGTGATGGGGGGAGTGTCTGGACCTACCAGTGAGGTTGTTAAGGATGCTCCATGCCTTGCGGCTGGAGTGTGAGAAGTCGATGGAGTTAATGGCCTCCTCCCAGCGCTCTTGTCTCCTTCGGCTGAGTCTAGACAGCAGGGCTGAGGCAAGTCTGTCTGACTCAGCTCCTGGGGGGGCCCGGAGGAAGGCACAGTAGAGACTCTCACGCTCCTCATCCCAACACGGTTTGTAACTATTGCGACGTCCGCGTGGGATGGATTCTTGGCCTCTTTCACCAGTATGCTGCAGAGTTCCCGGTACGCCTCGTCCACGTTGTTGGTGTTAGGTGGTGGGAGGCACCTTGTGGATCTATGGGTAAGGAGGCGGTAGCGTTTCCAGTTGGCCTTTCAGAAGTTCCATCGCTTCACCGGTTCGCTCGGGACGAGGTCCACGAGTTTAGGCATGGTTATCAGCGATGGTTGATGTTGGGACCACGGGAACTTTCCTAGCACGCGTCTATCAGGGAGCCGGTTATCAACGCCGACGCTCACGAATGCCAAGTCAGGATTGGTCCCAGTTTTCCAGCGACCTGAGACAAAGCTGGCTGCGCCCTTGGGATCGTACAACAGGGCCAGGCTGTTGGCAGACTTTGCTTCGCTTACGGTGGTTAATCGCAGCTACTGACCATGAGAAGGTGTCTGCCTCGCCACGAATGAACTATTCATTCATTCATTCATTCATTCATTCATTCACACAAACAGATTATATATAAACCTCTTTCTCTTTCTCTTCCTCTCTCTCTCTCTCTCTCTCTCTAGTGTTGAATTCAACCATGAATGCACAGAGAGAACCACAACATGACCATTCAAAATCCCCAAAAAGACAGATTACTAAATGTACTACATGAATTGCAAAACACTATAACATAAAGTAATTGTGAGTAAAATAAATGATTGGCTTAATATTCTAAAAAAAAGTATTACAATAGGACCGACTGGCTTTAATGTTGAGCATGTTTCTAATAGTGGCTCAAAGTGATCATGACAGCTGGCCTTCAGTGAAATGATGTGAAAATATTCATAAATGTCACAAAAAATAACACTCAGTGAATACAATAAATACATACCATAAAATTACTTCAGTCGAGATCACTTTAGTCAAAATTGACCCATTTATCAGCATGCAATAATATATACTGCATATACAGTAGGACCCCACTCATCCGAACTTCAGAGATCCGAACCTCCCGGTCTACCGGACGGTAAAACATTTAAAAACGTTAAAAAAAACGTTGTGTTTTTTTTAGCCTACTATCTGGTTACTGGTGGGATTTTCATTACAGTACTGTATCCTACTGTGAATAAAAACAGAACTGTATGTAGACCTACATGTTGCCTGTAGGCTGTAGCCTACTGTCACGTTTCATTTCTTTGTTACTTTAATGTCGAGCGCAAAACGCAAACGAGTCTGCTGCGCGAGAGCTGCATTCCTTGGTAGCCAGAAAGCGCGTCAGCAACCTGAAGCAGAGGAGCATCGAGTCATTTTTCGTTCCCAGTTAATGGACTTCAGGAACACAGACGTGTTGTAAGCATGTAGATTAGCCTACTAGGCCTACTGTATTTGTTAAAATGTAGCCTACAGCCTTAGCCCACGTTAGCCTACATCGGTTGTTTAGGCTGCAATAGCCTAGACACGACAACTTGTCTGTCATTTCATTTTATTTATTTATTTATTATCATTTGCTTTAATTGTTCTAATGTTGGGTTGCTTTTAGGCTATACCATTTTGTTCTGCGAATACAGTAGCCTATCAGCGTACGCCTCATTTGAGAATAAAGTACTGTATTTGATCAAAGCATGCACTCAAGTGGAAATTTGTTTATTTTATTCTAGGCTATACTGTAGGCCTATTATAGGCTAGGCTGTATGAGTTTAGTTGGCGATTTGATTGCAATTTTGATGCATTTTCACAAGTAATTAAGGGTATTTATCGGTGTATTATGAGTCTATATGAAACAAGTACCACTTATTGAATTTGCTTGTTTCAGTCATCCGGACATTTCAGAGATACGAACGACCTTCGGTCCCGTTGGGTTTGGATAAGTGGGGTCCTACTGTACATTTTTTACGCATTTTTTTTTTTGGCGGTGTGATCTGTTCGGGGGCTCCCTGCCTTCCACGCATGTGGAAAGCGGCAATCTAGATGTTCCCCCCCTCTGGGCCGCTTGGCCCAGAGTGCCGGGCCGGAAGAGGGAACAGCATCTACCCCCTGCCTCTATGACGATCAGAGTGGGCCGCGATCGGGAAGACGCTCGGAGGTAACTCAGCCCACTAAGACCGTCAAAGAGCGCCACAGGAGGACTGCTGTACATTATAGTCCCTGGCCTCCACGGGTCAGCGCTTCGTGGAGTCCCAAGGAGATACAGCCTAGTGTCTCTGCCTCCATGGTGACCGGAGGGACCGCTGGATGGCCCTTCGGAGATGTAATGGCAAGAGTGAGCAATGACGTGTTTTGACAGCTTAAATACATGCGCTCTAGCGAGCTGAACCAATGCTATGACAGCTGACAGTCAGCTGGTGGGTTGCGTCATACGGGGTGTGACTGATTGGCCTCTGCCGATTAGCCCGGCGTTGACATCCGTGTCTCGCCTGAAGTACGTTGGAGACTTTTTTGACCACTGGTATAGATGTACTCTTGTATGTAAAATAACATCTCATAAACATGAAACAACAACAAAAACATTTCCACTTCCCTAAAGTCAAAATTAAAATTACAATTAAAGTTAAAATTAGGCAGTAAACCATGAGAGGTTGTGTAGTGATCATATAACAGCTAGGGGGCGTTGTTAGGCACGACGCGAAGCGGACAACACCAACTAGCTGTTATAAAATCACTATAACACACGGCCTCTCGTGGTTTATTGCTTAATTTTAACACGGCTTCCAGCCAATCAGAATCAAGAACCAGAACTAACCATTGTATAATGATTAAACAATTCATTGCCTTGGGGCTGACATGAGTTTTCTATGAGAACGACTTGACAGTCTGTGTCTTTATACATTCATTTTCAATGTGGGGCCAAAAACACCTCCAGTTGTTATATAGGTACAAATATGTTGTTTTAGGTCGGCTTCAGGTTTCTACAGTACTTTCTCTTTGCTGCTTGACTCCTCTGGACACTCTGCTTGTCAGCATTCCTTGGTTTTGGTGTTGGGTAAAGAGTTCAGCCATATCATTCATGTTTCACTTATACTTCTTATCCTTTTCCTACCCCGACCCTACCCCTGACCCCTGCCTCTATCTGGGCCCAGGCACATTCACGCACACACAGACACACACCAGTGTTTGCCATGTCTCTCCTATGATGTTATTAGTCTCTCTTACTCTGAAAATGTAATTTAGTGTTTTTTATTGCTTTATTAATGTTCTTAGCCGGTAGACAAACATACTCCAGGAGCTTGCTCGATCGCCTTGTTGAGAGGGGTCAGGGAAGAATTTTTACAGCTCACTTATCTGGCCCCCGGGTGATTACTGTTTTTTTGCTTCCCTCTGGAATATGTAGGGGTGGGACGTCTGCCCACCTCCCTTGTTCTCTGTAAAGCGCATTGTGTTGCCTCTGGGTATGAAATGCGCTATACAAATAAAGCTTTGATTGATTGATTGATTGATTGAATTCTCTGTGTGCAATATAATCATGTCTTCAGTTTTTAATTGTGTGGTGTCCATGGTCACCATGTTGGCAAGCGGTCATTTAATACAAACGACGCTAGGCAGGGAGTGTAGCATGCTTCACTTTTGGTTTAGTATCTTGTTCAGCACTCTGTGAAAAAACCTCTGAAACACTGTGAAAATTATGTATGATTGACTGTTTAAATAATGCAGGGATATAATTTGATACATTTACAGTATGATTGACGGTTTGAATGATTCAGGGATATTATTTGATAGATTTATGATTGACGGTTTGAATGATTCAGGGGTATCATTGTGTCCAGTGTAACGTGTGGGCTGACCTTTGATGACCTCTAACCTGTACGGTGAAGTGTCCTGGTTCAACAAACACACAGAAATTCTATTTCATATACAGTATACACACACACACACACACACGATAGGAGGAGTTGATGTAGCTCTCAGTTATATACAGCTTCTCTTAGTAACTGGTGATGCAAAGAGTCTGAAGCATTTCTGACGATATTCTTCTGTCCAAAGTCGCTCCATAGTTTTATGGTTTCAATATTTATTCTATTTCTATTTCAACAGATGACATGGTAAGAACAACTCTCACATAAAATCTGCCATTGGCTGATGAGAGATTAGTGAAGTGAAAGTGGAGTTGTGGGACTTTCCAGACCTCATGTCTTTCAGTGGAGGGGAAGCTGGAGGTAAACACCCTGCTGTAGCAGCACTGACCGGCCCTGAGATGAGGAACAGGACAGACCACAGAACATGGAACAGACCTCTGTCATATCATCACACAGTACAGAAACTCACACCATGGTCCAGGTTGAAGAATAGAGAAATGAACATTCATAAATCAAAATATCAGTCATTTTGAAGAGATACAGACAGATAAAGCCAAGTTGTTTTTATTTAAATTCAACTCTCTTTCTAGACATGTTCAATGTTATTCATTCACTCAGGGGGTGGTTGGGTTTCTAAGTACAGTAGTGTTTGACCAGGTACGCATATTACCATCAGATGAAGAGTTTCCTGCACCTGAAGGCTGTTGTTATGAAGATGACTGTTTTAAACTGACTGTACAAATGACTGTAATATAAACTATAACTAGCCTACAGCGGGTTGGCTGATAAAGAAGGTTGGACACATGGTCAGAATGTAAAGACTTCCTGTAGGTTAGAGGATAGGTACTTTGCCACAGTCATTGTTGTTTTCAGGGGGGGGTGGGGGGGGGGGGGGCAGCATTTGAAATAATTCAGAAAAAAGACTTTTTCTGAATTATCTGATTATTTTTCTAATTATCTCCTAAAACCCATACTGAGCCAGGAAAAACCCTGCTTCTATATATATGCTCTTGTATATGAAATATCAGCTCATAAACTCTGCTTGTCAGCATTCCTTGGTTTTGGTGTTGGGTAAAGAGTCCAGCCATATCATTCATGTTTCACTTCTACTTCTCTGTGTAGAATCAGGTCTTCAGTGTTTAATTGTGTGGTGGGTTTTCACCATGTTGGCAAGTGGTAATCTGACACAAACAACGCTAGGCAGGGAGTGTAGCATGCTTCACTTTGGGTTTAGTATTTTGTTTAGCACTCTGTAAAAAACAACTGTGAAACGCTGTGAAGATTATTCATGATTGACTGTTTGAATGATGCAGGGGTATCATTTATCATTTGATTGGTTTATGATTGACTGTTTGAATGATGCAGGGGTAATGTATATGGCTCAACTTTGATGACCTCTGACCTGTATGGTACAGGGTCCTGGCCCAACAAACACAGAAATTATATTTCATAAACAGTACACTGTACTCACACACACACACACACACACACACACACACACACACACACACACACACACACACACACACACACACACAAAGAGCAGTTAATGTAGCTCTCAGTTATACTGTACACAGCTTCCCTTAGTAACTGGTGATGAAAACAGTCTGGAGCATTTCTATTGGTTCATTTTTATGGTTTTAATATTCAGGGATTCTCCAGACTGGTTTGTCTGGACAGGTTGGTTTCCTTAGATTATCACCCCAGCAGTTTCTTAAAGACTTCCTGTAGGTTAGAGGATAGCTACTTTGCCACAGTCATTGTTGTTTTCAGGGGGGGGGACATTTCAAATAATTCATCAAATAATTCAGAAAAAAAGACAGATTTTTGGTTGAGCTCCACAAGTAATTTTTTCTGGGAAGGCGTGTCCTACTCTCCAATTGTCAAATAAAGATGTTTGTTTGCTTGCTGTATCACAAATGTATTTGATTTATGATTGACTGTTTGAATGATACAGCCACATCATTTGATTGATTAATGATTGATTGTTTGAATGACTGCTGTGAGGCGACAGTACTAGGTACTGCGCCACCTGTTTGAATGATTGACTGTTTTGAATGAGGCAGGGGTATCATGGGATTGATTTATGATTGACTGAATGATACGGGTGTATCATTGTGTTCTGTGTAACGTGTAGGCTGACCTTTGATGCCCTCAGTACAGGTCCTAGCTAACCAAACACACGGAAATGATATTTTATATACTGTAACACTGTACACTGACACACGCACGCACAGACACACATCTTCTGGTAGCTCCAGAATACATGTTCATGATCAGCTTCCATAGCCCACATACCCTCCAGAATAGTTGTTGTATAGATAGAAGCCTTCCTCTAAACTTTGTTGCTCTAAAAAATCTGAAGATATTCCTCTGTCTTAAGTCGCTCCATAGTTTTATGGTTTCAATATTCAGGGACTTCTCCAGACTGGTTTGTCTGGACAGCCTGGTTTCTGTGAAACAGGGTCAGTGAGATTCTCACCCCAACAGTTGATGTAAGTGGATAGGAACGTAGCCATAATCTTTCTTTGTTGTTGTTTCCAGGTGGTAGATTGATTAAATTATGCGTTTTGTCAGTATTTGAGTTATCATATTAATGTAAAAAGGTAAAATAATTAATTGAATAATTCCGTCATGCCACTTTTACATGATAGCCATTAGTCATCTAGTTCTACTATAACTGAAGCATATAATCAGCCACTTCCCTAATGGCATTATAGGCTTCATGTTATGTACTGTACACTTTCAAGTCCCCATCAATCTGATGATCATTATCTTCTTTTTACATAAAGACCTTTATGTGAGAGGCCTCTGACACCCCAACTCTATGTATTCTATCCCTGCGTTACCTCCTAAATTCTCATCCACTGTGCATTTACACTACAAGCCTGAACAGCCATGTGAGCGTCTACCTAGATACAGATGATGAGGCTGGAAATGACTCATCTGATTGGTCCAAGGGTCCTACACAAGAGACAAAAGAGAGAGAAAAGAAATGTTCAGTTCAGTGTATAATTCAAGTCTTCTCAGTTCTCCTCTCTGTGAAGAAATGACATCAACAACAATTACATGCTTTGCTTGATAAATAAAACATTTTTGGTGGAAATACATCATAGTCTTTCATCATAATGTTTCAGGTTTGTAGTTTTCAGACAGAAACACTTCTCCAGATGCAAATGTTTCCAGAGCTTGCTCTTCGACATCAGTCCCTCCCATATTGTAAACATGAATCATTTTCCCGGTATCTCATTTGATCCCAAGCACACGGTCCATAAGCAGATACACACATTGTGGCATAGGCATGGCACGGATCAGCTCAGACCTTGTTTTGCTGAGGAAACCTTGCACGACTGGCCAAAATGGCTACTCAGGATATTGTTGATTTGGATGTAATTGGTTAATTGAGTTTTAAGTGGTCAGTTGATACCTGTGCTATTCCTTGTGCTGCCCTATAAAGAGATATGTCTGTCTGTTGCTGTAACACTGTCAATATGGTTGGCATGGCTGAATTTAGGAGAACTGAGTGTGACAGCCTGAAGAGCCAAACATGATGAGTAAACAACGCTCTAACTCAATACAAAGTAAAACTGAATTAAATGTTTGTCAATGTTTAAAAACAATGCTGTATTTATGTAAATGACTGTGTTCTGATTGAGAATTAACTGTTAGTGACCGACCATACAGTAATAATGAACGTACAATGTTTGACCTCTGCCTAGCAACATGTGACATGTGTTTTTCTGAAGCAGAGATTGGTTGGTTTGGTTAAGAGTCAGTTTATTATCTGAGTGCTCTGCTCTCTTTCATCTAGTTGAGAAGTTGAACGCTGGAGGAACATGTCCTTGTCAACTGTGTTTTCCATTTGCATGGCTGTGGTTCTGTCCACGCAAAAAGCAGGTAGGCTACATTATCATAAACTACACACCGTGAGTCTGTATAATACAGTCTGTATAAAGTCTATGGTATTACCAGGTATAATTAGCTTTCCATCAATTAACTAATGACAGTGATCTTATTGTTGAATATTGTTTCATATAACATTTGTATTAAATGTTTCTGAATTGTTCTTTGACATGATTATCATGAATTATGAGAAAATAAAGTGTGTAATGAATGCAGATGAAAACTGTAATTATGCATTATTTGTTCTTCAATATTTCAGGTGGATATGAGAACTACTGGGTGAACCACTGCTTATACTCTACAGAGCAACCGCATGAGTACATACAGTCTTATATTTATAATAAGATTGAGTTCATCAGGTTCAACAGCACTAAGGGCAGGTTTGAGGGATACACTGAGTTTGGTCTGCAGAATGCTAAGATCTGGAATGATGATCCTGCTATCATGGCTGTTTGGCGAGGGGTGCTGGAGGGTGTCTGCAAGAACCACGCTGAGAGCTACCTCCCTGCCGTACTGGAGAAGACAGGTGAGCTGCCCTCCTCACCACAACAACATCACATCTCTCACTCACCAGATGATACGACACCTCTTTCATCTGTTCACTACAAAACCTGTAATGAAGCTTCTGTCTGGTGGATATAAAGCAACATTGACCTGATGATGATTTAATGATGATGTGTTCATCTTGTGGGATGGGAGGATGATATTGTTTTTCACCATTCAGAACTGGTGGACTGCATTACTGGTCACCTCTGGGACTAAGAGAGATCTAGAAACAAACATGATGAATCTACACAGTTATATTAAAGATCAATAATAGAGTAGACATATTCAAGATCAATTAAAGCTGCTTCGCAGCGATGAGGCGGGGCCAGGCAATTTCCGACAAGTTTAGGAGCAATAAGCGAGCGAATAGGAGGACAACAAGAAAGTTGACATTCCAATGTTAATTTTGTACATTCATATCGTATCGTAAAACATTTGTAAAAGATTTTGATGCATTGTAAGCACGATTTTGATAATTCAACAATCTGGTCAATGAGTTTGTGAATTACCGTCTGAACATCCAGTGGAGCAAGTTGTGTGGTGTTAATTGATTGAAAAATGTGGGATGAGATATGTTTATTAATTTTTACAGGTTTTGTTTGTTTTTCTTCATAATTGAACATTAACTTCAGCAGCTGTGTACTCAGTCAGTTGCCAATCAATTGATTTAGTCATTGTAATCCTCGGCGGGGGCTGGGTAGGGTTGCCAACAGCGATGTCTCCGGAGCTTGCGTTGGATTGTGGGTAATGTAGTTTTCTCTGTATGTAGTGTTGGTTTCAGAGGACAGAATTAAACATATTTTTAAAAATTCAATTTTTGAGATAAAATTCTGAAATAAATCACACTACATCTTGGATATGTGGCCAATGTTGTCACTTTTTATGAGGATGATCAGACATTGATTTGGCGAGAATTAATAGGAACTGTATACAGAACTGTTTACAGTAAAACCTTTTGATGTGCTGTGGGCTTAATTTTTCATATTTCAATAATCTGTGAGGATCGTTTGGTACGGACCGTCTGAAGATACAGTATATCAATTTTGGTGTCAATTGAACAAAAAATGTGGGAGGAGATAGGTTTGATAGGTTTTACAGTTTATGAAAAAATCAGAGTGATGGACTTAAAAATTCCTGCAAGGTCAGAGTGTATGAAAGTTTTGTCTCACTTGGGACTACATTCACGTGGTGGTTTTACAGTGATAGCACCTATGGCTGATTTGTTATGATTTTGTTTTTTAGTTTTAAACTTTAGACTGTTGCTGTAGCGCCACCTTCAGGTTTATTGACCTACAATGCAGGTTTAGGACTTTGGGTATAGTACTGGAGCTATGTGCAAATCTTGGTGATTTTTTGTCCACAGGAAGTTAGACTTCAGTGGAAGATGGAGAATAATAATAATAAGTAAAACATTTTTGATGCATTGTAAGATCAATTTTGATAATTCAATAATCTGGTCAATGAGTTTGTGAATGACAGTTTGAAGATCCAGTGTAGCAACTTTAGTGTTAATTGATTGAAAAATGTGGGTTACAGGTTTTGTTAGCTTTTTTTTCATAATTGAACATTAACTTCAGCAGCTGTGTACTCAGTCAGTTGCCAATCAATCGATTTAGTCATTGTAATCCTCGGCGGGGGTTGGGTAGGGTTGCCAACAGCGGTCTCAGATTCGTGGAGCTTGCGTTGGATTGTGGGTAACATAGTTTTCTCTGTATGAAGTGTTGGTTTCAGAGGACAGAATTAAACATATTTTTAAAAATTCAATTTTTGAGATAAAATTCTGAAAAAAATCATATTACATCTTGGTTATGTGGCCAATGTTGTCACTTTTTATGAGGATGATCAGACATTGATTTGGCGAGAATTAATAGGAACTGTATACACTGTTAACAGTGAAACTTTTTGATGTGCTGTGGGCTCAATTTTTCATATTTCAAAAATCTGTGAGGATCCTTTGGTAAGGACAGTCTGAAGATACAGTATATCAATTTTGGTGTCAATTGAACAAAAAATGTGGGAGGAGATAGGTTTGATAGGTTTTACAGTTTATGAAGAAATCAGAGTGATGGACTTCAAAATTCCTGCAAGGTCAAAGCGTGTGAAAGTTTTGTCTCACTTGGGACTACATTCACGTGGTGGTTTTACAGTGATAGCACCTATGGCTGATTTGTTATGATTTTTTTTAAGTTTTAAACTTTAGACTGTTGCTGTAGCGCCACCTTCAGGTTTATTGACCTACAATGCAGGTTGAGGACTTTGGGTATAGTACTGGAGCTTTGTGCAAATTTTGGTGATTTTTTGTCCATGGGAAGTTAGACTTCAGTGGAAGATGGAGAATAATAATAATAGTAATAATAATTAAAGCTGCTTCGCAGCGATGAGGCGGGGCCAGGCAATTTCCGACAAGTTTAGGAGCAATAAGCGAGAGAATAGGACAACAAGAAAGTTGACATTCCAATGTTCATTTTGTACATTCGTATCGTAAAACATTTGTAAAACATTTTGATGCGTTGTAAGCTCGATTTTGATAATTCAACAATGGTCAATGAGTTTGTGAATTACAGTCTGAAGATCCAGTGTAGCAAGTTTGGTGTTAATTGATTGAAAAATGTTGGATGAGATATGTTTATTAATTTTTACAGGTTTTGTTTGCTTTTCTTCATAATTGAACATTAACTTCAGCAGCTGTGTACTCAGTCAGTTGCCAATCAATCGATTTAGTCATTGTAATCCTCGGCGGGGGTTGGGTAGGGTTGCCAACAGCGATGTCTCCGATTCGTGGAGCTTGTGTTGGATTATGGGTAACGTAGTTTTCTCTGTATGAAGTGTTGGTTTCAGAGGACAGAATTAAACATATTTTAAAAAAATCAATTTTTGAGATAAAATTCTCAAAAAAAATCATACTACATCTTGGATATGTGGCTAATGTTGTCACTTTTTATGAGGACAATCAGACATTGATTTGGCGAGAATTAATAGGAACTATATACAGAACTGTTAACAGTAAAACTTTTTGATGTGCTGTGGGCTCAATTTTTCATATTTCAAAAATCTGTGAGGATCGTTTGGTGAGGACAGTCTGAAGATACAGTAGATCAATTTTGGTGTCAATTGAACTAAAAATGTGGGAGGAGATAGGTTTGATAGGTTTTACAGTTTATGAAGAAATCAGAGTGATGGACTTCAAAATTCCTGCAAGGTCAAAGCGTATGAAAGTTTTGTCTCACTTGGGCCTACATTCACGTGGTGGTTTTACAGTGATAGCACCTATGGCTGATTTGTTATGATTTTTTTAAGTTTTAAACTTTAGACTGTTGCTGTAGCGCCACCTTCAGGTTTATTGACCTACAATGCAGGTTGAGGACTTTGGGTATACTACTGGAGGAGCTATGTGCAAATCTTGGTGATTTTTTGTCCACGGGAAGTTAGACTTCAGTGGAAGATGGAGAATAATAATAATAATCAAGATTCCTGCAAGGTCAGAGTGTATGAAAGTTTTGTCTCACTTGGGCCTACATTCACGTGGTGGTTTTACTGTGATGGCACCTATGGCTGATTTGTTATGATTTTTTAAAGTTTTAAACTTTAGACTTTTGCTGTAGCGCCACCTTCAGCTTTATTGACCTACAATGCAGGTTGAGGACTTTGGGTTTAGTACTGGAGCTATGTGCACATTTTTGTGATTTTTTGTCCACAGGAAGTTAGACTTCAGTGGAAGATGGAGAATAATAATAATAAGTAAAACATTTTAATGCATTGTAAGCTCAATTTTGATAATTCAATAATCTGGTCAATGAGTTTGTGAATGACAGTCTGAAGATCCAGTGTAGCAACTTTAGTATTAATTGATTGAAAAATGTGGGTTACAGGTTTTGTTAGCTTTTTTTTTTCATAATTGAACATTAACTTCAGCAGCTGTGTACTCAGTCAGTTGCCAATCAATCAATTTAGTCATTGTAATCCTCGGCGGGGGTTGGGTAGGGTTGCCAACAGCGATGTCTCAGATTCGTGGAGCTTGCGTTGGATTGTGGGTAATGTAGTTTTCTCTGTATGAAGTGTTGGTTTCAGAGGACAGAATTAAACATATTTTTAAAAATTCAATTTTTGAGATAAAATTCTGAAAAAAATCATACTACATCTTGGATATGTGGCCAATGTTGTCACTCTTTATGAGGATGATCAGACATTGATTTGGCGAGAATTAATAGGAACTATACAGAACTGTTAACAGTAAAACTTTTTGAAGTGCTGTGGGCTCTATTTTTCATATTTCAAAAATCTGTGAGGATCGTTTGGTAAGGACAGTCTGAAGATACAGTAGATCGATTTTGGTGTCAATTGAACAAAAAATGTGGGAGGAGATAGGTTTGATAGGTTTTACAGTTTATGAAGAAATCAGAGTGATGGACTTCAAAATTCCTGCAAGGTCAAAGCGTATGAAAGTTTTGTCTCACTTGGGACTACATTCACGTGGTGGTTTTACAGTGATAGCCCCTATGGCTGATTTGTTATGATTTTTTTAAAGTTTTAAACTTTAGACTGTTGCTGTAGCGCCACCTTCAGGTTTATTGACCTACAATGCAGGTTGAGGACTTTGGGTATAGGACTGGAGCTTTGTGCAAATTTTGGCGATTTTTTGTCCATGGGAAGTTAGACTTCAGTGGAAGGAGAATAATAATAATAATAAATATAGCTGCAAGCAGCAATAACGGGGCCAAGCGCAACGAACGCATCAAAGCCAACGAGGAAAACATGCCATAGCTACATTGGAGCTATGCATGTGAGCATCTATGTCGCCTGACCAGGTGAATCAGGTCAAATTCATGCAACAGTATCATCATCACCATGATCATCATCATCATTATACAACTATGTCACATGTTACACTAAATGCCTCTCTCACACAGACTCCCACAAAAGCCAGTTCATTTATAAAGGCTCTACACAATATCCAGAGTCTTAAAGCACACTTTAAAGATGTACACACACATCAATTCTTTATGAACGCTGATAGCATCTGTGTAACAGAAACATGGCTGGCATCTGCCATAGCCACATTTGAGCTATGCATGTGACTGTCTTTGTCACCTGACAAGGTACATCAGGTTAAATTCATGCAACAGCATCATCATACAACCACAATCACAGTTAATTCATCTGATGATGTCAAGTGAGTGTCAGATAATTCAGCTACCTATGAAGAACACTCACAACTTTTGTTTCTCTACACCTCACAGTTTCCAGAAGAATGCCCCCCCTACACTTGGTGTAAGTAGGCTATGTAGTCTGTGGGCTACTGTCCTCTCCCAGGATGAAGTGTTTAGATTAAAGGCTAAAACCCTCTCCCTGGTTGAAGTGTGAAGCTATATACTGCAAAAGGTACACTATCCAAACTTGATACTCTTTACCATTCTACCATCCAGTTTGTCACCCATGCCACATACAATACACACCACTGCACTCGTTACTCTTTGGACAACTAACCTTCCCATCAAACCTGTCATAACATTCCCTAGTTTAATCTCATTTGCACCCTTCTCCAACTATTACCTCTCTACCTATGTCACATTTTACACTAAATGCCTCTCACACACTGACTCCTACAAAAGCCAATTCATTTACAATGGCTCTACACAATATCCAGTCTTAAAGCAGACTTTAAAGATGTACACACACATCAATTCTTTATGAACGCTGATTGCATTTGTGTAACAGAAACATGGCTAACATCTGCCATAGCCACATTTGAGCTATGCATGTGACTATTTCTCTGCATGTCAACATCCCACCTGGTCATTGTCCAGGCCTTACATCTGCCTGGGAGTAACACCTTTACCATCAAGTATCACTGCAAGGATAGCTTGACAATTCAGCAATATGTGAACAACACTCACAATTCTTGTTTCTCTCTTAACCTCACAGTTTTCAGAAGAATGCCCCTCTCCTACCCATACATTTGGTGTAAGTAGGCTATGTAATTTAAGGTCTACATTTCCATCCAATTGACCTGAATGACTACTGTCAAACTAACGTGGAGTCCATATGCATTCAATTGTAGTGATCTTGATTATTTCAGTTAAACAAGCACATTCTTCATATAAGAAGAGACGACACATTGGTTTAATTCTAGCAATGAAAATACAATGAAAGTGCAATGGGGGTCCCTTTGCACATCAATTCTTATATAAACATCAAAATGTAATCTGACAGTGTTGTGCCCAATTAGTAAGTTGTAGAGCATGCCATCCGCTACCCATACAAGCATTATGAACCCCATTTAGCCACGGGGGGCGCTACAGCAATCAATTGCGTTTAAGCCACTTTTAAGTATTTTGGCTGGTTATAGCGCCACACTTTGGCCTAACTGCTTCATATTTCTTCAGTTACCTCAAGATATGCTCTGGTACTACTATATCTGTTTTCGGAAATACCATCCAAGCGGTTAGGCCTAAACAGGAAATGAGCTCTCTAGCGCCCCCATACAGTTTATTCTGGCCAGTAACGGAGGCTTTGCCTCGGGCTGACAGTGTTGATATGAACACAAGGTTTTGTGGTGTTCGATGCATTCCTTCATAAGTTATATGCCTTTTTGTGAAAAGCCACACCCTCTGCAATATTCAATTGCTCACAGTGGCTACTTTCATCAAGTTTTGTAAATAATGCCAAGATGAAACTTAAGATATTCATTGCTAGATTCTATAAACTGTGCTTGATGTAGATTGACAAAACTTCCTAGGAAGAGATAGATTTCAAGTGTTTTTCCAAAAATGCTTATTTGTTGCTAATTAACCTAATCTGAAGTCATGGCTCCTTGAGGCAAATTTGTTCAACCTGATGAGACATATATGCCTCCAAAGCTTCCAAGAATCTACCTCCAACGGGGCATGAGATATGACCGTTCAAAGTTTGCATTTTAGCCCCTTTTATGTATTTTGGCTTGTTATAGCACCACCATGTGGCCAAGCAGGCTCTTCTTTCTCCAGTCACCATTAGACATACCGTCGTACCACTGTACTGTTTTTCGGAAAACTCTGCATGGCGGTTAGGCCTAAAATGAAAATGAGCTCTCTAGCGCCCCCATTTGGTTTTATTGGGCCAATAATGCAGTGGCCGCCTCAGGTTATATCTGCAGAGATGTCTACAAAGTGGCATGGTGTTCTGCACAACCCTTAAGAAATGATACCCCTTTATGTGAAAAGCCACGCCCTCTGCAAATTTAATTGGCTCATAGTTGCTGTTATATTTAACTTTTTCAACTTTTGCCGAGATGGAATTTTAGATATTGTTCCATAGATTGTGTGTACCAGATGTCATGCAGATTGGTCAAAGTCTCTAGGAGGAGATAGATTTTAAGCGTTTTTCAAAAAATTCAAAATGGCGGAAAATCTATATAACCGGAAGTTATGGGTCCTTGAGGCAAATTTGTTCGTCATGAGGAGAGACATATGTGTGCAAATTGTCATGTCTGTAGGTCAAACGGGGCCTGAGATATGCCTGTTCAAAGTTCGCAACTTCAGTCGGCTGCTATAGCGCCCCCTTTTGGCCAATCGATGTGAGACTTGCTCCACTGCTGCGGGGCCTAAGCCTCTATGACTCTGCCGATTTTCGTAAAAAGCGACCAGTCGGTTATAGGGCCTGCCATAGACTTCCATGGCAGATAAATAATAATAATAATAATAATAATAATACCATCAATTACAATAGGGCTTCGCCCCCTTCGGGGCTTGGCCCCTAATAATAATATAGGCAAATACAATAGGGTTCCGGCAGCTACGCTGCCTGGCCCCTAATAATAGAGTAGACATATTAAAAACCAATAATAGAGTAGACATATTAAAGACCAATAATAGAGTAGACATATTAAAGACCAATAATAGAGTAGACATATTAAAGACCAATAATACAGTATATATAATAAAGACCAATAATACAGTATATATAATAAAGACCAATAATACAGTATATATAATAAAGACCAATAATAGAGTTAATTAATAGAGAACAGAACCCTGATCAATATGATATGAATGATAGTGTTATATGAACTAATGTGTTGCTGTTTTTCCTCCACTATCAGTGGAGCCCTCTGTCAAGCTTCTCTCAGTGACCCCCTCTAGTGGCAGACACCCTGCCATGCTGGTGTGCAGCGCCTATGACTTCTACCCCAAAAAGATCAGAGTGACCTGGAAGAGGGATGGACAGGAAGTGACCTCAGACGTGATCTCCACTGAGGAGTCGGTCAACGGTGACTGGTACTACCAGTTCCACTCCCAACTGGAGTACACGCCCAGATCCGGGGAGAAGATCTCCTGCATGGTGGAGCACGCCAGCCTGGACAGACCCCTCGTGAAGCACTGGGGTGAGTTCACTGTCCAGCTGTTGTTAGGGTGTTGTCATGGTGTACTAGGGTGAGTTCACTGCTCAGCTGTTGTTAGGGTGTTGTCATGGTGTACTAGGGTGAGTTCACTGCTCAGCTGTTGTTAGGGTGTTGTCATGGTGTACTAGGGTGAGTTCACTGCTCAGCTGTTGTTAGGGTGTTGTCATGGTGTAGTAGGGTGAGTTCACTGTCCAGCTGTTGTTAGGGTGTTGTCGTGGTGTACTAGGGTGAGTTCACTGCTCAGCTGTTGTTAGGGTGTTGTCATGGTGTACTAGGGTGAGTTCACTGTTCAGCTGTTGTTAGGGTGTTGTCATGGTGTACTAGGGTGAGTTCACTGTTCAGCTGTTGTTAGGGTGTTGTCATGGTGTACTAGGGTGAGTTCACTGTTCAGCTGTTGTTAGGGTGTTGTCATGGTGTACTAGGGTGAGTTCACTGCTCAGCTGTTGTTAGGGTGTT
The DNA here is from genome assembly GCF_949987555.1 of Borostomias antarcticus. Classification (NCBI taxonomy): domain Eukaryota; kingdom Metazoa; phylum Chordata; class Actinopteri; order Stomiiformes; family Stomiidae; genus Borostomias; species Borostomias antarcticus. Next base: position 2,635,444 of record NC_140257.1, on the reverse strand, counting down.
GTCATGGTGTACTAGGGTGAGTTCACTGCTCAGCTGTTGTTAGGGTGTTGTCATGGTGTACTAGAGTGAGTTCACTGTTCAGCTGTTGTTAGGGTGTTGTCATGGTGTACTAGGGTGAGTTCACTGTTCAGCTGTTGTTAGGGTGTTGTCATGGTGTACTAGGGTGAGTTCACTGTCCAGCTGTTGTTAGGGTGTTGTCATGGTGTACTAGGGTGAGTTCACTGTTCAGCTGTTGTTAGGGTGTTGTCATGGTGTACTAGGGTGAGTTCACTGCTCAGCTGTTGTTAGGGTGTTGTCATGGTGTGCTGGGGTGAGTTCAGGTGAGCAGGGTACGAGTGCTGTGTTGTGGCTGGGTACCTGAATGACCCTGACTGTGACTGTGTGTGCTAGCGTATGATAGATGGTGGTCTGTCAGAAGCTACATACAGGACAGCTACAGTGTCATCACATGCTAACAGAAGGGTCATTTCTCCTTGACAGACCCGTCCCTGCCTGAGTCTGAGAGGAATAAGATCGCCATCGGGGCGTCTGGGCTGGTGCTGGGACTGGTCTTTGCACTGGCTGGACTCATCTACTACCAGAAGAAGAAATCCAATGGTGAGTCATCAGCTGTGTGTAGAGAACATGTACAGTCTTCATAGTCATCTGTGTGTAGAGAACATGTACAGTCTTCATAGTCATCCAGTCTTCACAGTCATGTGTGTGTTATGTACGCAGCACACTGTAAAATAATCATGATGTAAGAAAGATTCACTGATACATTGAGAGATGTATTTTTCAAGAATACTGCTCCTGTGTTCAGTGGATGGTGGCAGCAATGTTGATTTATTTGTTGAAATATCACATAGTGATTCTGTCACCTCTGTCTCTTCACCCTCTGTGTTTATTTCACAGGGCGGATGCTGGTGCCTGCTAGCTAAGGTGAGACTCCTCTTGTCACAGAAAAGTTTCACCAACTACTACAACTGACTGTGCCTGATGGTCATTGTAATGGTTTTCTTTTATCTTCTCAGGTTTGCAGGTCTGTTTCTGAATCCACTGCTGAACTAGACCTGATATTAGAGCTTCCTTCTAACCAGAAATCTCAGTTTAACTGAAATAACGCTAAAATGCTTGAGCGTAATACAATATCTTTGCTCCATATTAACCAATACTGTCTTAAGAAGGCCATACATATGTGTTATGAGTTTGTCTCTCTATATCCAACAAAATATTCCCTTTAATACGCAAATAATGCATTGTCCAGTGTGTTCTGAATCAATAATGCACTGTCCTGGGTGTTATTATTCAATAATGCACTGTCCTGGGTGTTATTAATCAATAATGCACTGTCCTGGGTGTTATTAATCAATAATGCACTGTCCTGTGTGTTATTAATCAATAATGCACTGTCCTGGGTGTTATTAATCAATAATGCACTGTCCTGGGTGTTATTAATCAATAATGCACTGTCCTGGGTGTTATTAATCAATAATGCACTGTCCTGGGTGTTATTAATCAACTGTACCAGGGTTATAAGATCCACATATCAATAATAGTCATGTATGAGAGTTGGAGTCATTTCCCTCTGGTTTCTAGTCTAAACTGGGTGTCTGTGGAGAAACAGCATTAGCAGGACAAGTGACTGGAGGACATCCTGAGTCTGACACCAAACATCACTGACAACTTCAGACACTCTTTGTGGCAGGTTAGAGGTCTGTACAAAGGCCTGTTTACTTGGTTCCTACAGGTCTTAACCTGTCTCTGCTAGAGGATAACCAGGCCAAGGTTTATCACACTGTATCCATCCTTTGCCAACAAATATGCATTATTGTAATGTTACAGTATATTCACCTTAAGTCAATAATCTACATGAGAATCCACTGTACTTGGGAGCTTCAGGACTGCTTCAACTTCAGGACAGGTCTTCAAACCTAACATATACTCCAGTATGAGAGTCCTTGTTGCACTTATGTATTGCTTTTTTTCACCATATATTAACTAATGATTAACATACAGTCAAGTGTTGGTAAATGTATGATAATGATAATCTAATGTTGGCATTCAGAGGGGAGTAAACTACTGTTCAGGAGAATAACTCAGTTGTATTCTTTGTTTTCATTTGTTTGTGAGATACAGCAGTGTTATCAGCTAAAGCTTGCCTTGTGTCTAATGTTAGAGCCAGTCAACTATTACAGTACGCAGAGCTCTGTTTAGATGAACTATTACACTTCAGTTGGTGTCTGTTTAAATTGACTAGGCTATTACAGTACGGTTGGTGTCTGTTTAAATGAACTAGGCTATTACAGTACGGTTGGTGTCTGTTTAAATTAACTAGGCTATTACAGTACAGTTGTAGTCTGTTTAAATTAACCAGGCTATTACAGTACGGTTGGTGTCTGTTTAAATGAACAGTACGGTTGGTGTCTGTTTAAATTAACTAGGCTATTACAGTACGGTTGGTGTCTGTTTAAATTAACTAGGCTATAACAGTACAGTTGTAGTCTGTTTAAATTAACCAGGCTATTACAGTACGGTTGGTGTCTGTTTAAATGAACTAGGCTATTACAGTACGGTTGGTGTCTGTTTAAATGAACTAGGCTATTACAGTACGGTTGTAGTCTGTTTAAATGAACTAGCCTATTACAGTACGGTTGGTGTCTGTTTAAATGAACAGTACGGTTGGTGTCTGTTTAAATGAACAGTACGGTTGGTGTCTGTTTAAATGAACAGTACGGTTGGTGTCTGTTTAAATTAACTATAACAGTAGTCTACGGCTGGTGTCTGTTTAAATGAACTAGGCTATTACAGTACGGTTGGTGTCTGTTTAAATGAACTAGGCTATTACAGTACGGTTGGTGTCTGTTTAAATGAACTAGGCTATTACAGTACGGTTGGTGTCTGTTTAAACGTGGTGGTGGTTTCAGGTTCTGTTATTGGACTATAACATTAGCTTAATGATTGATACAAAATGTCTTTCTCTTATAATTCTTTTACCTCTTGCTTAGCGTGTGCACAATCTACTGTAGGAGCTAACAGAAGAACATCTTACCTGTTTGATGTAGAATGTGACTAATAAAGAACATGTCACTACTCGTTGTGTCTTGTCACTACAAGAGGACTTTGTGATAACATTGTGCCACTTTTGACCTCAATATTACTATTAGTAGTGTGATGCCCGCAAAAGTTTGGACCACATGTCAGGACCAAAATTTATTTACTACCTGATATAAGAAACATATTCATAGAAATGTCTGCACTGTAAGTCAAGTCACAATTATGTTTGGTATCTGTGATTTATTGCGCAAGACAAGCCAATTAAGCTAATTAGCAAAGCTAATTTCTTACAGTGTATAGTTTTCGAAAACTGAGGTAATCCACATGGCCGCCAGAAGGCGTGTTCATAGGCGGAACATATATTCCCTAACCTGCTATTTCCCCCGTGTCCTTTTAGTATTACTCATGCACACTTCCGGCTTAAACTAGCCAACTCATTGATCTGGAGCGGGAAGTATAATTGTTATTGATAAATGTGACCGCCGCTGGTGATTTGGTCCTCAACTAGGCATTTTCATTTTTCAGTTTTTTACAGATTATGAAAGTGCAGATTGTAAGCTTTCAAATGAGGTCTCATACATTGAAATCTGAACATATTTGAAGAATATATGCTTATTTGAATGCTAGTACTGCCAAATCAACTTAGCTGAGAAATCGCCCTCCAAAGTTCTCCAACAATTTCACACCTCTGACTGCCAGGTAATGGGCGTGAACAATAGCCTGGTAACCGCACCCCCAGCCACTCCCCCACTGGACGATCTGTCATTATCTGTCAGAGTGGCTGTCAACTTGGGGTATTACCTGAGAGTGGGGTGCTCTCTCACTGATTACCCCACACTCTTTGAGTCAGTATTAATCTTGTGTTGTGAATGCAGTTAAGAACAATATAAGATGAAGTTCAAATTTAACGTTCTTTATTGTCAAATACATGATATACATTACAAGCATAAGTAGTACAGTGTACAAAAAAAGGCAACAGTCTAAGTGTTAAAGTGTACAGTCAGTTGTATAGACAAGGTGCATAGTGTTCATTGTGATCAAGTGCACAACAAAGTAATAAGGTGCATAGTGTTCAATGTGATCAAGTGCACAACAAAGTAATAACAAGGTGCATAGTGTTCATTGTGATCAAGTGCACAGCAAAGTAATAACAAGGTGCATAGTGTTCATTGTGATCAAGTGTACAACAAAGTAATAACAGTCCCCAGCTCAATACTCAAGGTAATAACAGTACTCGGCTCAGTATTCAATATTCGAACAATGCAGTCTGTGCAAGTGTGCGCAAGTCTGTGCAAGAGAACACGCAATGCTTCAGTATACAAACAGGAAAAGGCTGTGGCCTTTCTCCTGCAGTGCTGTCCATCCTGATGATCTGCAGTGAATCTACAAGCGGACAGTCTTGTTCTGAGCTGCTGTGGAGTTTGGCGGGGGACATGTGATGTCTCGTCCCTCATCAGAACAGAACTCTCTGATCTTGTTAAAGAGATATGTCTGTCTGGCCATGTCCAGTCCGGGTGGGGCTTGCACAGGAAGACCTTCTCTGGGGGGCAGGACATCAGGCTTGCGCAGCAGCTGAAACTCGACTGCTGGTGCATCACGGTGTTCTCTGGCCACAACCATGCCAGGTCTCTCTGCATCAAAACTGCAATAGAATAGAAGGAAGAAAGTACATTAAACTATTGCCCACAGTACTGGCACTCCATATACATAAAATAGTACCAGAAAGTGTTGATTAAATAGACTAGCTAATGCATGATAATTACCTGAAGTGCTGGTAACTCGAAATCTGTGGGAGTGCCCGGAAGTAGGGTTTCAGATGCTCTTGCCAGTTGTAGCATTTGCATGTCCAAGCGCATGGGGGTCTGCACTTGTCCACCATTCTCCTGGTAGTCTTGGGCTATGGCCTGGAGCTTGTTCTTGCTCATGCTGTAACCAAAACAAAAAACAAGGTGTCAGACTAACATACCTCTCATGCTCTCTCATTCTGTTTCTCTCTGTAATAGCTACCTAGCTAGCTAGCTAGCTAGATATTAGCTGCCTCGCTGGCTAGTTTAGGAACACAGGGCTAGCTCAGCTAACTAGCATGTTAGCTAACGTTAGCTAGCTAGATATTAGCTGCCTCGCTGGGTAGTTTAGGAACAAAGGGCTAGCTCAGCTAACTAGCATGTTAGCTAACGTTAGCTAGCTAGCCTTTGTTAGTTAGTGCTAGATTTGTTATGCTAGCTAGACTCAGTCACTTGTTTAGAAATGAGCTACTGCTAAACGACTAACGTAAATGTAAACAGCACAGATAGTATAAAGATAGCTTACTCGAAGCATTGTCCTCTTCTTCACTACCACATTCCGAGTTTGTACCATCGTCAACATCCATGTAGTCCTTTAGGTACGAATCCATAAGTTCTCCATTGTCGAATCGTCGAGCGGCGTTGAGCAGATCTTTGTTCAGAGCTTTCGCAAAAGCTGTAGCATCCATGGTTAAACGTGGAACTGAATGTAAACAAACACCACGTGCAGTTCTTATGGGCAGGGTGGGGGCGGAGAACCCGGAAGCAACAGCCAATGAAAACAAATCATGCTAATTGATCTGCCCGCCCCCAAGCCCGGCTCGAAATCAGCTAAAAACGAGCTTAGTTTGCAGACTAATTAAACGTATTTCGTGAACCTAAAACTGTTGTCTGTTATAGTAAGTAGGTTCTTCACAACTTCTACTTTGGTAATACGCAAAAAAACAAAAAACGAAAAAAAAAGTTTTTTTAGCTATTTTGCCCTCTAGCGCATTTCGGGGTTTGCCGAGTTGCGGACCAAATCACCAGCCGCTGTCACAAATGCTCTATGTGTTATTTAGACAATTATGGCTGTAAGCCAGCGCACCTAGACAAGAGGCAGTGTTTTTTTGTGCATGGATGTAATCCAGCGCACCTTGAATAGCGTTTGTCCGGTTATCACTTACTCCCTCCCTCCCTCCCTCCCTCCGATCAATGTTGACCTGCATTTCTCTGTTGTCACCACAAGAGGCAGTAGTCCCAGCACACCAAAATAACGAAGGACACCAAAATCAAGCTGCCGATCTCCACTGCACAAGTAGAGTAGTGGTGAGAGCATAGGACTCCCACCCAGGAGACGAGGGTTCAAGGCCCCAGTGGGGATGACTTTATGGGACTATACCCCAAACCTCCACACGTTCATCCTTTCACTCCAACCTTTACCCCTTGCCTTATAGGGCAGATCCTGTCCCAACCCCAACCCTTATTCTAACCCCAACCCACACTAGGGACTGGAAGGACACCAAAACCAACCCGCCGATCTCTGTAGAGTAGTGGTCAGAGCATTGGACTCCCAACCAGGAGACCAGGGTTCAAGGCCCCAGTGGGGATGACTTTATGGGACTATACCTCAAACCTCCACACGTTCATCCTTTCACTCCAATATTTTAATCCCTTACCTTGTCCAGAAACAGAAGTTGAACCAATTGCAGCAAAATAGCTAGCGTTACAGGAATAATCAGTGTAACTGCTTTAGCCACTGACTGCTACCAATAATGTTATGGAAGCTGCTGCTAGTTGTTGTGAGCCCATGAGCTAACTGTCTATCCCGCTCTTATTGTGCTGGATTAGAATTGGAAGCATTGGAACTGATGTGTCCAGACGACAAGACCTATCTTAATCTATCAGACATTATTTCATGTCATTTCAATTCACAGCTATTTCAGTGGCGTGACTAGCTTCTGTCCTACCAGTCCTGAACAGAAACAAGCCAGCCACTCACATAAGCCAGGCTGGACCTGGCCTGGTTTGGACTTCATGAATGGGACATGGAATCAACTGTCACTCAAAAATAGTTGTTTACACAAAGTTCTATTGATTATATTGATTCAACATTGCACCGTAGCCTACTGGAACATCCAGAAGCTGTTAGGCTAGCAATGAAATGCAGTTAACATCGTGAATAGCATTTTTTTTCTGAAACCGGTGTCATTTCAATCCAATGACATGTTCCTTTGCATCTACTTTAAACTAAACGATTCAACGGATTTTACAAATGTTGAATGTTTATTTACGAAGATATTGGGCTTCTTTTTTTTCACGGCACCGGCAGCTATGTTTCATATCACTGCCTCGGTTCACAAAGCATTATGTGAGTTTGCATCTACCCTCGGTTTCAAGTCAGCATCTTGAAACCCTCGTTTTGGAGGGCTGTTTGAACGTCCACTAGCCCTCGATATGCCGCCTAGCCCTAGAAGCTAAAAGGAATGGGACACACTACCCTACGCGTGAACGCACAAAATGTAGGGGTAGGGCCAAGGGCTAGGGCTAAGGGGGGTATTGAGATTGGGCCTAAACTAGAGGGCCAGGAGTGGAGAGGGACTGGAGTGACGTGGGATTAGGGGCGAGCCGGGGCGGACCGGGCCCGAACCATAACACAGTGCCTAGTAAATAATGAATGGATCTACCAATCACAGGGATTCTAACACATTCTATTTCATTACAATATTCATTAAAATATTCAGAACTAATATTAGAAACATTCTAAAGAAATATAAAACAAGTAAAAAACATCCACAACTATTTCAACAAAAGCTCTTGTTTTGGATTGTATCTAAACCCCCAGTGTTCCCAAATGTCTTACTGTTGTTATTGAAAAAGTAGTGAGAGCATCATGGGTGTTTTGAAGGGTAATGTAAACAGTTGTTTGTAGTTTAGTTGAAACATCAGTTGATCAGAAGACAGGTTTGTATTGGTGTCTGAAATGAAACAAACAGAAAGGAGGGCTTTGTCAATAAAAAAATAATGTCTCACACTTTACAATAAGGGTCACAAAAAACATGAGTTAACTGTTAACTAACGATTATTTAGGGTTAGGTTAGGTTACTAATGTTAATGAATACCTTAGTTAGGGTTAGGTGAGTTAACCTTAGTTAACATAAATAACATTAGTAAATGGTTAATAGAGACATTAGTTAACTGTTACTTAATGCTTAATAATGCATTAACTAATGCCTAATTAATGTACCCTTATTGTAAAGTGTTACCAAATAATCTATTGTGGTGTATGAGTGATGAACATGAGAAAAGAATGAAAATTCCTTGGCCCTTGGGTAAAGAAATCTCCATGGATCTACACATCCAGTCGGACTCATATATGCTGTTATACAACGGTTAGTTCTGGTTCTTGATTCTGATTGGCTGGAAGCCGTGTTAAAATACTTTGTAACACACACCTAGGACCGCATATCATTCCATTTTCAGTATTAATGCGCCTCCCATTTGATCCAATGCATTGTAGTTGTTGTTGTTGCTTGGCAACCCTTTTGTTAGGGGAACTATTTTGCTTGGCGGAATTGAGGGAATTATGCTTCTTTTTGAATAAATGTTAATATTTTACATTGCTGTGTGTTTATTTTACACTAAAAGCTGTAGTAACCGTTGTATAAAAGCAATAAACCACTCGAGGCCGTGTGTTATAGTGATTTTATAACAGCTAGGGGGGTTTTAGGGTTAGGGTTAGGATTAACTCTCTCCACTCCGCTTCGCGTCGTGCCTAACAACGCCCCCTAGCTGTTATAAAAGCACAATAACACACGGCCTCGAGTGGTTTATTGCTTAAATATAGCCTTGGGCATTTTTGAGGGGGGCATTTTTTTGGATTGGAGTGGTCCAATTCCGGGTTCATCATACAATTCAAGTCTCTCCCAAAAATTCAGTGGTGAGAGTTGAGTGTGGGGGAAAAAAGAGCTTGGTTATAAATTCGGCATTGTCCCAATTTGGGGCGTAGACGTTGACCAGAATTAGACATTTGAGACAGAGAGCCGGTTACAATAATGTAACGACCCTGTGGGTCAGAGATGATATCGGCGGGGAAAATGTTTCTTTTTTTTTTGGTGGATTATTATAGCAACAAATCTGGATTTCATATTTAAACTTGAGTGATTTTTTGGTGGATTATTATAGCAACACATCTGGATTTCATATTTAAACTTGAGTGATTTTTTGGTGGATTATTATAGCAACACATCTGGATTTCATATTTAAACTTGAGTGATTTTTGGTGGATTATTATAGCAACACATCTGGATTTCATATTTAAACTTGAGTGATTTTTTGGTGGATTATTATAGCAACACATCTGGATTTCATATTTAAACTTGAGTGATTTTTTGGTGGATTATTATAGCGACACATCTGGATTTCATATTTAAACTTGAGTGATTTTTTGGTGGATTATTATAGCAACACATCTGGATTACATATTTAAACTTGAGTGATTTTTTGGTGGATTATTATAGCAACACATCTGGATTTCATATTTAAACTTGAGTGATTTTTTGGTGGATTATTATAGCAACACATCTGGATTTCATATTTAAACTTGAGTGATTATTTTGTGGATTATTATAGCAACACATCTGGATTTCATATTTAAACTTGAGTGATTTTTTGGTGGATTATTATAGCAACACATCTGGATTTCATATTTAAACTTGAGTGATTATTTTGTGGATTATTATAGCAACACATCTGGATTTCATATTTAAACTTGAGTGATTTTTTGGTGGATTATTATAGCAACACATCTGGATTTCATATTTAAACTTGAGTGATTTGTTGGTGGATTATTATAGCAACACATCTGGATTACATATTTAAACTTGAGTGATTTTTTCCCCCACCATTACAGCGAGTGAGTGGGGGATTGTGGGAAATGTGGTTCTTAAAACGCAGAGCTTCTATGAGATGCTGGATGAAGCCCTTCACAACGTCCCCAAAAACGACAAGATCCTGTTGATGGGCGACTTCAATGCAAGAGTTGGGAGGGACAGTGGCATTTGGAAAGGTGTACTGGGGCAGCATGGCATAGGCCACTCCAATGCAAATGGGATACGTCTCTTAAGTCTCTGTGTTGAACACAGACTCACCCTCACCAACACCATATTCCAACAGAAAAACAAATACAAAACATCCTGGATGCATCCCAGGTCCAAGCACTGGCACCTCCTCGACTACATCATCATCGTCAGGCAGTCAGATCTGAGAGACGTCCAGATCACTCGGGCCATGAGAGGGGCAGAGTGCTGGATGGACCATCGTTGGATCATGAGCATGCTCAACATGAGGATCCGACCAGCAGTACGCCTCAGAAAGTCCAGCAAGAAAAGGCTGCACTGTGCCCGGCTACAGGAAACAGAGGCATGTAACACCTTCCGCCGGTCCCTAGATAATCAGCTAGAGAATGCTGAGCCTCTCCTGGAAAGGGACTGAAGAGAAGTGGCTGTCTCTCAGTGCATCACTTTACGAAGCTGCAGCCCAATCCATCGGCTACAGCAGGAAGAAACATCAGGACTGGTTCGACAAAGACTCCACAGATATCTCCACTCTCCTCAACAGTATGCACTCAGCTCATAAAGCCTCACTCAATAACCCATCCTCTGCTGCCCTTAAAAGCAACTGGCAGGCACACAGGAGAAAGGTGCAGTGTACTCTGAGACAACTTCAAAACCAGTGGTGGGTATCCAAGGCGCAGGAAATACAATCATAGGCAGACAGATATGATATGCACAATTTATATGATGCAATAAAGTCCATCCATGGTCCAAGAACCCATACTGTCTGTCCTCTCAGAACTGCTGATGAATCCTCCCTCATTAGGGATCAAACATTGATTGTCCAGAGATGGGGAGAACATTTTGAGGCCTGTAAATGAAAATCTTACTTGGTTTAGTTTAGATTTCAAAGAACACGCTGAGTGGTCGGTCAAGCTGGTTTTAAACAAAGACAATAGTTTATTCTATGATACGATTCTGCACATTCGGACAAGAGCACAGGAAGTGAATCCGGGCTCGTGTGGTTCACTTGAGGACGAGGTAGATAGGTTATAACGTGAAAAAGGAAGTGACATAGTTTCAGGATGAAGAGGACAGGGAAGTGATGTCACACAGGAAGAATTTGTAGTTTTAACAGACTGATCTATGATAACGAACTACAAAGTTAGAACAACAGTCAAGTAGGAAAACAGAAAAACTATTTTTGGAGTGAACACATGGGTGATGACTTGAAATTACATTAACAGGCCCTGCTAAACCAGCCAGCCGCAATTGACATCTGGGTTCTAGAGGAGCTCCCAACCCTACCCACCATCCAGAGTCTTGACCTCCCACCTTCCTTCTCCAAAGTCCATGCTGCCATAAGGTCACTTAAAAACAATAAATCTCCTGGTCCTGACTCCATCCCTGCTGAGATCCTGAAGCAGGGGGGCTACCTCTGTACCAGAGCAATCCACCAGTTCATCTCCCTAGTATGGCGGGAAGGAAGCATTCCCCAGCAATGGAAGGATGCAAACATTGTCACCATATACAAGAACAAGGGAGACAAAACAGCCAAGGTATAGCGCTCCAAGGGTTGGAATTGGGGGGCTACATCACCAAAATGATTCCTGAGCGCGGCACCGCTGCTGCTCACCGCTCCAATAGGGGATGGGTCAAATGCGGAGAACAAATTTCACACACTCAGGTGTATGACAATCAGTGGAACTTAGTCTTAGTCTGAGTCCTCTCTGTTGCTGGTAAAGTCCTGGCAAAAATCATGCTCCACAGGCTCATCAACAACATCACTGAAGCCCTGCTACCGGAATCCCAGTGTGGATTCAGGAGAAACCGCAGCACAGTGGACATGATCTTCTGCTCAAGACAGCTGCAGGAAAAATGTTGTGAACAAAAACCAGACCTGTTCATGGCCTTTGTGGATCTCTCCAAGGCATTTGACACCGTACATCGTGACCTCCTGTGGAGAGTCCCCCTGCAGTACGGCTGCCCGGCGAAGTTCGTGAACATCCTGCGGCAGTTTCACGATGGAATGATGGCCAAGGTCACGATAGGTGGACTTGAATCTGCCCCCTTTGGAGTAGCAACTGGTGTGAGACAATGGTGCACTCTTTCCCCGGTCCTCAACATTTTTCTCCTATGCGTAACAACACTTCTGCACAAGGAAATGGAGGAGGGGAGTGGGGTGCCCCTGGACTACAGGTTGGACCGGAGCCTCTTCAACATCAGGAGGCTCCAAGCAACAACTAAGCTCCAGTCTGTCTGAACTCCAGCATGCTGACGACTGCGCCCTTGTGGCGCACACAGCAGAAGCCCTGCAGGCCACTATTGTAGCTGATGTAAAAGCAGCAGAATGGGACTATCTGTTAATGTATCCAAGACAGAAGTCCTCTGTCAATGGTCATCAGAACCCCCGTAGAGACCTCCAACTTTCACCGTGGAAGGCTCCCCACTCACCATCGCTCCACACTTCAAATACCTTGGAAGCATCCTC
>NC_140257.1:2618100-2620600 GCF_949987555.1 Borostomias antarcticus | reverse complement strand
TATTCTCACTTATTGCATGTCGTTAAAAAGCTGGTTGCAATAGACTAGAGTAGACTAGTGTTCACCTATTCAACAATGTATGCCAAAAAAAATACAAAATTCTACTTATGTTGTAATCTTATATCAAAGTATATAATTTCTTACTTCCTGGAAAACAGCAGGTCACGTGCAATTACGACAACCTTAGATTTTAAGCCAATAATCTCACGACATCCACCCGTCAATCAACGCTATCCTTCTATCGAATCTGTCTAAAGTTCTTAAAACCCGTCCACTTGTCAATGTTCAATCAAATTCCTCTAAACATATGTCCCACCCTCATAGCTTGTAATACATCCATGGTGATACGGAAGTTAGATGATCTCAAACGTCCATTTCTGTCATGGATGTAGGTTTCTGTGTGACTTTAAATGAAAGAGGACACTATTTAATTCATTTCTGCTTTTATTTCTACACCAAGGAAAATACCTCCACATATGTTTGAGCAGTGCAATATACATTTGAGAGTACTTTGCACAGATTGCATGGAATAAATGTAGGCATATTGCACACTAGTTCGGTCAAAGAAAAAAAATCAGTGATGGGAGGTGATACTTTTTAAACTGTAAGTTTACTAATTAGATAACCAACATTAGTAAAGCTTTAGTTAGGAGTAACCCACTGTATTGTAATATTGAGGAGCAATCCTTTAATTTAATGTTTTGTGTTTAATTTATCATTCGACTGATTATTATATGTAGGCACATTTACAGTATATGCTTAATAAAAATAATATGCCTACAAATAAAGTCTTCATTTTGCAACCTAAATGTAAAACAAAGAATGCAAGGCATGATTTACTTTCTTAGGTGACAGGCTGGTTAGGTAAATGACATGACGTGACACACTCTGGTACAGTAGGTGGCGGTATACCGCCAGTAACCCCAGAGAAGAGGAAAAATAAGAATCCCTCTTCCTCTATAGCTGCTGGCTTTAGGGGTGCACTACGAAGCCGTATTGAGGTCACTTCAGGTTTTGAGTTTTCAGTCACGAGTCACGACGGTGTTCCCTTTAACCGGGACACATCGCCATTATGCTGCACACATAGGCTACTTTTAACAACTTTCTGTGAAATGTGGAGACAGGTGCGCTAAATGGGAGATTATTGCACATCTGTTACCAGATCAACACGTAAAGCAGCGTATAGTCTACTGACCAATCATTTCTCTTGGAAAGTGTCACACTGTGGTGCCGGAGGAAAAAGGAAAGACGTAGGTAACGTAACATCAACTGTTTAATCCAAAACAACAGAAAACCAAAACTCAAAGCGTGGCAGGACAAGTTGCCAAACACATGTGTAGAGAACAGGAAGTTGCAACAGCAATACTAGTCCCCCTAGCACCTCGCGCCAGATCCCAGTTCCCACCCACTAGACAACCTAGAGAGAGGGGAACACAAACCTATAATGTAGTCACTACACCACCCTCCGACCCTGTGCTACTGACCAATCATTTCTCTTGGAAAGTGTCACACCCTCCGACCCTGTGCTACTGACCAATCATTTCTCTTGGAAAGTGTCACACCCTCCGACCCTGTGCTACTGACCAATCATTTCTCTTGGAAAGTGTCACACCCTCCGACCCTGTGCTACTGACCAATCATTTCTCTTGGAAAGTGTCACACCCTCCGACCCTGGGGACCTCGGGGCGTGAATAGTTAGAGAGGATTTTGTCTTAGGCCGACACGATCAAGCAACACAGCAATGTCATCTGAATACACAGTTGTAATTATAGTCAGATCGATCTTCTCGTGCATTCATACAGTCGGTATTTTATATCATATAATTTATATAGAATATCTTGTGTAACGTGAAAATATGCGTCAATAGACTTCTTTGCGATTATGGTGGAAACACCGACCATTTTACGCTTCTACGTACGTGAACGCGTTCATTGGGAAAACCATGTTGATAGCGGTCGTGACACCGCTTATGCGTGATAGGTTTGTAGTGAAGCCACTAAAAGATATATTGGAAATGTTGAACTTGATTCGTATTTGGCCATATGTAGTGATCATATGTAGTGTTCATATGTAGTGATCATATGTAGTGATCATATGTAGTGATCATATGTAGTGATCATATGTAGTGATCATATGTAGTGATCATATGTAGTGATTATATGTAGTGATCATATGTAGTGTTCATATGTAGTGATCATATGTAGTGATCATATGTAGTGATCATATGTAGTGATCATATGTAGTGTTCATATGTAGTGATCATATGTAGTGATTATATGTAGTGATCATATGTAGTGATTATATGTAGTGTTCATATGTAGTGTTCATATGTAGTGATCATATGTAGTGATCATATGTAGTGATCATATGTAGTGATCATATGTAGTGTTCATATGAAGTGATCATATGTAGTGATCATATGTAGTGTTCATATGTAGTGATCATATGTAGTGATCATATGTAGTGATCATATGTAGTGATCATATGTAGTGATCATATG
>NC_140257.1:2605600-2615600 GCF_949987555.1 Borostomias antarcticus | reverse complement strand
GTAGTGTCTATATAGTAGGTGTACTATGTCTATATAGTAGGTGTAGTAGTGTCTATATAGTAGGTGTAGTAGTGTCTATATAGTATGTGTAGTAGTGTCTATATAGTAGGTGTAGTAGTGTCTATATAGTAGGTGTAGTAGTGTCTATATAGTAGGTGTAGTAGTGTATATATAGTAGGTGTAGTAGTGTCTATATAGTAGGTGTAGTATGTGTCTATATAGTAGGTGTAGTATGTGTCTATATAGTAGGTGTACTATGTCTATATAGTAGGTGTACTATGTGTCTATATAGTAGGTGTAGTAGTGTCTATATAGTAGGTGTACTATGTCTATATAGTAGGTGTAGTAGTGTCTATATAGTAGGTGTACTATGTGTCTATATAGTAGGTGTAGTAGTGTCTATATAGTAGGTGTAGTAGTGTCTATATAGTAGGTGTAGTAGTGTCTATATAGTAGGTGTACTATGTGTCTATATAGTAGGTGTAGTAGTGTATATAGTAGGTGTAGTAGTGTCTATATAGTAGGTGTAGTAGTGTCTATATAGTAGGTGTAGTAGTGTCTATATAGTAGGTGTACTATGTGTCTATATAGTAGGTGTAGTAGTGTCTATATAGTAGGTGTAGTAGTGTCTATATAGTAGGTGTAGTAGTGTCTATATAGTAGGTGTAGTAGTGTCTATATAGTAGGTGTACTATGTCTATATAGTAGGTGTAGTAGTGTCTATATAGTAGGTGTAGTAGTGTCTATATAGTAGGTGTAGTAGTGTCTATATAGTAGGTGTAGTAGTGTCTATATAGTAGGTGTAGTAGTGTCTATATAGTAGGTGTACTATGTCTATATAGTAGGTGTAGTAGTTTCTATATAGTAGGAGTTGTAGTGTCTATATAGTAGGTGTAGTAGTGTCTATATAGTAGGTGTACTATGTCTATAGTAGGTGTAGTAGTGTCTATATAGTAGGTGTAGTAGTGTCTATATAGTAGGTGTACTATGTGTCTATATAGTAGGTGTAGTAGTGTCTATATAGTAGGTGTAGTAGTGTATATATAGTAGGTGTACTATGTCTATATTGTAGGTGTACTATGTCTATATAGTAGGTGTAGTAGTTTCTATATAGTAGGTGTAGTAGTGTCTATATAGTAGGTGTAGTAGTGTCTATATAGTAGGTGTAGTAGTGTCTATATAGTAGGTGTAGTAGTGTCTATATAGTAGGTGTACTATGTCTATATAGTAGGTGTAGTAGTGTCTATATAGTAGGTGTAGTAGTGTCTATATAGTATGTGTAGTAGTGTCTATATAGTAGGTGTAGTAGTGTCTATATAGTAGGTGTAGTAGTGTCTATATAGTAGGTGTAGTAGTGTATATATAGTAGGTGTAGTAGTGTCTATATAGTAGGTGTAGTATGTGTCTATATAGTAGGTGTAGTATGTGTCTATATAGTAGGTGTACTATGTCTATATAGTAGGTGTACTATGTGTCTATATAGTAGGTGTAGTAGTGTCTATATAGTAGGTGTACTATGTCTATATAGTAGGTGTAGTAGTGTCTATATAGTAGGTGTACTATGTGTCTATATAGTAGGTGTAGTAGTGTCTATATAGTAGGTGTAGTAGTGTCTATATAGTAGCTGTAGTAGTGTCTATATAGTAGGTGTACTATGTGTCTATATAGTAGGTGTAGTAGTGTATATAGTAGGTGTAGTAGTGTCTATATAGTAGGTGTAGTAGTGTCTATATAGTAGGTGTAGTAGTGTCTATATAGTAGGTGTACTATGTGTCTATATAGTAGGTGTAGTAGTGTCTATATAGTAGGTGTAGTAGTGTCTATATAGTAGGTGTAGTAGTGTCTATATAGTAGGTGTACTATGTCTATATAGTAGGTGTAGTAGTGTATATATAGTAGGTGTAGTAGTGTCTATATAGTAGGTGTAGTAGTGTATATATAGTAGGTGTAGTAGTGTCTATATAGTAGGTGTACTATGTCTATATAGTAGGTGTAGTAGTGTCTATATAGTAGGTGTAGTAGTGTCTATATAGTAGGTGTAGTATGTGTCTATATAGTAGGTGTAGTAGTGTCTATATAGAAGTGTACTATGTCTATATAGTAGGTGTAGTAGTGTCTATATAGTAGGTGTAGTAGTGTCTATATAGTAGGTGTAGTAGTGTCTATATAGTAGGTGTAGTAGTGTCTATATAGTAGGTGTAGTAGTGTCTATATGGTAGGTGTAGTAGTGTCTATATAGTAGGTGTAGTAGTGTCTATATAGTAGGTGTAGTATGTGTCTATATAGTAGGTGTAGTAGTGTCTATATAGTAGGTGTAGTAGTGTGTCTATATAGTAGGTGTAGTAGTGTCTATATAGTAGGTGTAGTAGTGTCTATATAGTAGGTGTACTATGTCTATATAGTAGGTGTAGTATGTGTCTATATAGTAGGTGTAGTAGTGTATATATAGTAGGTGTAGTAGTGTTTATATAGTAGGTGTAGTAGTGTCTATATAGTAGGTGTAGTGTTTATATAGTAGGTGTAGTAGTGTCTATATAGTAGGTGTAGTAGTGTTTATATAGTAGGTGTAGTAGTGTCTATATAGTAGGTGTAGTAGTGTCTATATAGTAGGTGTACTATGTGTCTATATAGTAGGTGTAGTAGTGTCTATATAGTAGGTGTAGTAGTGTTTATATAGTAGGTGTAGTAGTGTCTATATAGTAGGTGTAGTGTTTATATAGTAGGTGTAGTAGTGTTTATATAGTAGGTGTAGTAGTGTTTATATAGTAGGTGTAGTAGTGTCTATATAGTAGGTGTAGTAGTGTCTATATAGTAGGTGTACTATGTGTCTATATAGTAGGTGTAGTAGTGTCTATATAGTAGGTGTAGTAGTGTTTATATAGTAGGTGTAGTAGTGGCTATATAGTAGGTGTAGTAGTGTCTATATAGTAGGTGTACTATGTGTCTATATAGTAG
The DNA here is from genome assembly GCF_949987555.1 of Borostomias antarcticus. Taxonomy (NCBI): domain Eukaryota; kingdom Metazoa; phylum Chordata; class Actinopteri; order Stomiiformes; family Stomiidae; genus Borostomias; species Borostomias antarcticus. The sequence continues at coordinate 2,612,645 of NC_140257.1, read as the reverse complement.
GTGTAGTAGTGTTTATATAGTAGGTGTAGTAGTGTCTATATAGTAGGTGTAGTAGTGTCTATATAGTAGGTGTACTATGTGTCTATATAGAAGGTGTAGTAGTGTCTATATAGTAGGTGTAGTAGTGTCTATATAGTAGGTGTAGTAGTGTCTATATAGTAGGTGTACTATGTGTCTATATAGTAGGTGTAGTAGTGTATATAGTAGGTGTAGTAGTGTCTATATAGTAGATGTAGTAGTGTCTATATAGTAGGTGTAGTAGTGTCTATATAGTAGGTGTACTATGTGTCTATATAGTAGGTGTAGTAGTGTCTATATAGTAGGTGTAGTAGTGTCTATATAGTAGGTGTAGTAGTGTCTATATAGTAGGTGTACTATGTCTATATAGTAGGTGTAGTAGTGTATATATAGTAGGTGTAGTAGTGTCTATATAGTAGGTGTAGTAGTGTATATATAGTAGGTGTAGTAGTGTCTATATAGTAGGTGTACTATGTCTATATAGTAGGTGTAGTAGTGTCTATATAGTAGGTGTAGTAGTGTCTATATAGTAGGTGTAGTATGTGTCTATATAGTAGGTGTAGTAGTGTCTATATAGTAGGTGTACTATGTCTATATAGTAGGTGTAGTAGTGTCTATATAGTAGGTGTAGTAGTGTCTATATAGTAGGTGTAGTAGTGTCTATATAGTAGGTGTAGTAGTGTCTATATAGTAGGTGTAGTAGTGTCTATATGGTAGGTGTAGTAGTGTCTATATAGTAGGTGTAGTAGTGTCTATATAGTAGGTGTAGTATGTTTCTATATAGTAGGTGTAGTAGTGTCTATATAGTAGGTGTAGTAGTGTGTCTATATAGTAGGTGTAGTAGTGTCTATATAGTAGGTGTAGTAGTGTCTATATAGTAGGTGTACTATGTCTATATAGTAGGTGTAGTATGTGTCTATATAGTAGGTGTAGTAGTGTATATATAGTAGGTGTAGTAGTGTTTATATAGTAGGTGTAGTAGTGTCTATATAGTAGGTGTAGTGTTTATATAGTAGGTGTAGTAGTGTCTATATAGTAGGTGTAGTAGTGTTTATATAGTAGGTGTAGTAGTGTCTATATAGTAGGTGTAGTAGTGTCTATATAGTAGGTGTACTATGTGTCTATATAGTAGGTGTAGTAGTGTCTATATAGTAGGTGTAGTAGTGTTTATATAGTAGGTGTAGTAGTGTTTATATAGTAGGTGTAGTGTTTATATAGTAGGTGTAGTAGTGTTTATATAGTAGGTGTAGTAGTGTTTATATAGTAGGTGTAGTAGTGTCTATATAGTAGGTGTAGTAGTGTCTATATAGTAGGTGTACTATGTGTCTATATAGTAGGTGTAGTAGTGTCTATATAGTAGGTGTAGTAGTGTTTATATAGTAGGTGTAGTAGTGTCTATATAGTAGGTGTAGTAGTGTCTATATAGTAGGTGTACTATGTGTCTATATAGTAGGTGTAGTAGTGTTTATATAGTAGGTGTAGTAGTGTCTATATAGTAGGTGTAGTAGTGTCTATATAGTAGTTGTACTATGTGTCTATATAGTAGGTGTAGTAGTGTTTATATAGTAGGTGTAGTAGTGTCTATATAGTAGGTGTAGTAGTGTATATATAGTAGGTGTAGTAGTGTCTATATAGTAGGTGTACTATGTCTATATAGTAGGTGTAGTAGTGTCTATATAGTAGGTGTAGTAGTGTCTATATAGTAGGTGTAGTATGTGTCTATATAGTAGGTGTAGTAGTGTCTATATAGTAGGTGTACTATGTCTATATAGTAGGTGTAGTAGTGTCTATATAGTAGGTGTAGTAGTGTCTATATAGTAGGTGTAGTAGTGTCTATATAGTAGGTGTAGTAGTGTCTATATAGTAGGTGTAGTAGTGTCTATATGGTAGGTGTAGTAGTGTCTATATAGTAGGTGTAGTAGTGTCTATATAGTAGGTGTAGTATGTGTCTATATAGTAGGTGTAGTAGTGTCTATATAGTAGGTGTAGTAGTGTGTCTATATAGTAGGTGTAGTAGTGTCTATATAGTAGGTGTAGTAGTGTCTATATAGTAGGTGTACTATGTCTATATAGTAGGTGTAGTATGTGTCTATATAGTAGGTGTAGTAGTGTATATATAGTAGGTGTAGTAGTGTTTATATAGTAGGTGTAGTAGTGTCTATATAGTAGGTGTAGTGTTTATATAGTAGGTGTAGTAGTGTCTATATAGTAGGTGTAGTAGTGTTTATATAGTAGGTGTAGTAGTGTCTATATAGTAGGTGTAGTAGTGTCTATATAGTAGGTGTACTATGTGTCTATATAGTAGGTGTAGTAGTGTCTATATAGTAGGTGTAGTAGTGTTTATATAGTAGGTGTAGTAGTGTTTATATAGTAGGTGTAGTGTTTATATAGTAGGTGTAGTAGTGTTTATATAGTAGGTGTAGTAGTGTTTATATAGTAGGTGTAGTAGTGTCTATATAGTAGGTGTAGTAGTGTCTATATAGTAGGTGTACTATGTGTCTATATAGTAGGTGTAGTAGTGTCTATATAGTAGGTGTAGTAGTGTTTATATAGTAGGTGTAGTAGTGTCTATATAGTAGGTGTAGTAGTGTCTATATAGTAGGTGTACTATGTGTCTATATAGTAGGTGTAGTAGTGTTTATATAGTAGGTGTAGTAGTGTCTATATAGTAGGTGTAGTAGTGTCTATATAGTAGGTGTACTATGTGTCTATATAGTAGGTGTAGTAGTGTTTATATAGTAGGTGTAGTAGTGTCTATATAGTAGGTGTAGTAGTGTTTATATAGTAGGTGTAGTAGTGTCTATATAGTAGGTGTAGTAGTGTCTATATAGTAGGTGTAGTAGTGTCTATATAGTAGGTGTAGTAGTGTCTATATAGTAGGTGTAGTATGTCTATATAGTAGGTGTAGTAGTGTCTATATAGTAGGTGTAGTAGTGTCTATATAGCAGGTGTAGTAGTGTCTATATAGTAGGTGTAGTAGTGTCTATATAGTAGGTGTAGTATGTCTATATAGTAGGTGTAGTAGTGTCTATATAGTAGGTGTAGTAGTGTATATATAGTAGGTGTAGTAGTGTCTATGTAGTAGGTGTAGTAGTGTCTATATAGTAGGTGTAGTAGTGTCTATATAGTAGGTGTAGTAGTGTCTATATAGTAGTTGTAGTAGTGTCTATATAGTAAGTGTAGCAGTGTCTATATAGTAGGTGTAGTAGTGTCTATATAGTAGGTGTAGTAGTGTATATATAGTAGGTGTAGTAGTGTCTATATAGTAGGTGTACTATGTCTATATAGTAGGTGTAGTAGTGTTTATATAGTAGGTGTAGTATGTCTATATAGTAGGTGTACTATGTGTCTATATAGTAGGTGTAGTAGTGTATATAGTAGGTGTATTATGTGTCTATATAGTAGGTGTAGTAGTGTCTATATAGTAGGTGTAGTAGTGTCTATATAGTAGGTGTAGTAGTGTCTATATAGTAGGTGTAGTAGTGTGTATATAGTAGGTGTAGTAGTGTCTATATAGTAGGTGTAGTAGTGTCTATATAGTAGGTGTAGTAGTGTATATAGTAGGTGTAGTAGTGTCTATATAGTAGGTGTAGTAGTGTCTATATAGTAGGTGTAGTAGTGTATATAGTAGGTGTAGTAGTGTATATAGTAGGTGTAGTAGTGTCTATATAGTAGGTGTAGTAGTGTATATAGTAGGTGTAGTAGTGTATATAGTAGGTGTAGTAGTGTGTATATAGTAGGTGTAGTAGTGTTTATATAGTAGGTGTAGTAGTGTCTATATAGTAGGTGTAGTAGTGTTTATATAGTAGGTGAACTATGTCTATATAGTAGGTGTAGTAGTGTCTATATAGTAGGTGTAGTAGTGTCTATATAGTAGGTGCAGTAGTGTCTATATAGTAGGTGTACTATGTCTATAAAGTAGGTGTAGTAGTGTATATAGTAGGTGTAGTAGTGTATATATAGTAAGTGTAGTAGTGTCTATATAGTAGGTGTAGTAGTGTCTATATAGTAGGTGTAGTAGTGTCTATATAGTAGGTGTAGTAGTGTATATATAGTAGGTGTAGTAGTGTCTATATAGTAGGTGTAGTAGTGTCTATATAGTAGGTGTAGTAGTGTATATAGTAGGTGTAGCAGTGTATATAGTAGGTGTAGTAGTGTCTATATAGTAGGTGTACTATGTCTATATAGTAGGTGTAGTAGTGTCTATATAGTAGGTGTAGTAGTGTCTATATAGTAGGTGTAGTAGTGTCTATATAGTAGGTGTAGTAGTGTCTATATAGTAGGTGTAGTAGTGTCTATATAGTAGGTGTAGTAGTGTCTATATAGTAGGTGTACTATGTCTATATAGTAGGTGTAGTAGTGTCTATATAGTAGGTGTAGTAGTGTCTATATAGTAGGTGTACTATGTGTCTATATAGTAGGTGTAGTAGTGTCTATATAGTAGGTGTACTATGTCTATATAGTAGGTGTAGTAGTGTCTATATAGTAGGTGTACTATGTCTATATAGTAGGTGTAGTAGTGTCTATATAGTAGGGGTAGTAGTGTCTATATAGTAGGTGTAGTAGTGTCTATATAGTAGGTGTACTATGTCTATATAGTAGGTGTAGTAGTGTCTATATAGTAGGTGTAGTAGTGTATATATAGTAGGTGTAGTAGTGTTTATATAGTAGGTGTAGTAGTGTCTATATAGTAGGTGAAGTAGTGTTTATATAGTAGGTGTAGTAGTGTCTTTATAGTAGGTGTAGTAGTGTCTATATAGTAGGTGTAGTAGTGTCTATATAGTAGGTGTAGTAGTGTCTATATAGTAGGTGTAGCAGTGTATATAGTAGGTGTAGTAGTGTCTATATAGTAGGTGTACTATGTCTATATAGTAGGTGTAGTTGTGTCTATATAGTAGGTGTAGTAGTGTTTATATAGTAGGTGTAGTAGTGTCTATATAGTAGGTGTACTATGTCTATATAGTAGGTGTAGTAGTGTATATATAGTAGGTGTAGTAGTGTTTATATAGTAGGTGTAGTAGTGTATATATAGTAGGTGTACTATGTCTATATAGTAGGTGTAGTAGTGTCTATATAGTAGGTGTAGTAGTGTCTATATAGTAGGTGTAGTAGTGTGTATATAGTAGGTGTAGTAGTGTCTATATAGTAGGTGTAGTAGTGTCTATATAGTAGGTGTAGTAGTGTATATATAGTAGGTGTAGTAGTGTTTATATAGTAGGTGTAGTAGTGTATATATAGTAGGTGTACTATGTCTATATAGTAGGTGTAGTAGTGTCTATATAGTAGGTGTAGTAGTGTGTATATAGTAGGTGTAGTAGTGTCTATATAGTAGGTGTAGTAGTGTCTATATAGTAGGTGTAGTAGTGTCTATAGTAGGTGTAGTAGTGTCTATATAGTAGGTGTAGTAGTGTCTATATAGTAGGTGTAGTGGTGTATATAGTAGGTGTAGTAGTGTCTATATAGTAGGTGTAGTAGTGTCTATATAGTAGGTGTAGTAGTGTATATAGTAGGTGTAGTAGTGTCTATATAGAAGGTGTAGTAGTGTATATAGTAGGTGTAGTAGTGTTTATATAGTAGGTGTAGTAGTGTCTATATAGTAGGTGTAGTAGTGTCTATATAGTAGGTGTAGTAGTGTATATAGTAGGTGTAGTAGTGTCTATATAGTAGGTGTAGTAGTGTCTATATAGTAGGTGTACTATGTCTATATAGTAGGTGTAGTAGTGTCTATATAGTAGGTGTACTATGTCTATATAGTAGGTGTAGTAGTGTCTATATAGTAGGTGTAGTAGTGTCTATATAGTAGGTGTAGTAGTGTCTATATAGTAGGTGTAGTAGTGTCTATATAGTAGGTGTAGTAGTGTATATATAGTAGGTGTACTATGTCTATATAGTAGGTGTAGTAGTGTCTATATAGTAGGTGTAGTAGTGTCTATATAGTAGGTGTAGTAGTGTATATATAGTAGGTGTACTATGTCTATATAGTAGGTGTAGTAGTGTCTATATAGTAGGTGTAGTAGTGTCTATATAGTAGGTGTAGTAGTGTCTATATAGTAGGTGTAGTAGTGTCTATATAGTAGGTGTAGTAGTGTATATAGTAGGTGTAGTAGTGTCTATATAGTAGGTGTAGTAGTGTATATATAGTAGGTGTACTATGTCTATATAGTAGGTGTAGTAGTGTCTATATAGTAGGTGTAGTAGTGTCTATATAGTAGGTGTAGTAGTGTCTATATAGTAGGTGTAGTAGTGTCTATATAGTAGGTGTAGTAGTGTATATAGTAGGTGTAGTAGTGTCTATATAGTAGGTGTAGTAGTGTATATATAGTAGGTGTAGTAGTGTATATAGTAGGTGTAGTAGTGTCTATATAGTAGGTGTAGTAGTGTTTATATAGTAGGTGTAGTAGTGTATATAGTAGGTGTAGTAGTGTCTATATAGTAGGTGTAGTAGTGTCTATATAGTAGGTGTAGTATGTCTATATAGTAGGTGTAGTAGTGTCTATATAGTAGGTGTAGTAGTGTATATATAGTAGGTGTAGAAGTGTCTATATAGTAGGTGTAGTAGTGTCTATATAGTAGGTGTAGTAGTGTATATAGTAGGTGTAGTAGTGTCTATATAGTAGGTGTAGTAGTGTTTATATAGTAGGTGTAGTAGTGTCTATATAGTAGGTGTAGTAGTGTCTATATAGTAGGTGTAGTAGTGTATATAGTAGGTGTAGTAGTGTCTATATAGTAGGTGTAGTAGTGTCTATATAGTAGGTGTAGTAGTGTCTATATAGTAGGTGTAGTAGTGTATATAGTAGGTGTAGTAGTGTCTATATAGTAGGTGTAGTAGTGTCTATATAGTAGGTGTAGTAGTGTTTATATAGTAGGTGTAGTAGTGTCTATATAGTAGGTGTAGTAGTGTCTATATAGTAGGTGTACTATGTGTCTATATAGTAGGTGTAGTAGTGTCTATATAGTAGGTGTAGTAGTGTCTATATAGTAGGTGTAGTAGTGTCTATATAGTAGGTGTAGTAGTGTCTATATAGTA
>NC_140257.1:2598100-2600600 GCF_949987555.1 Borostomias antarcticus | reverse complement strand
CATGTTGCTGTGTCTTCCTGTGTCATGTTGATGTGTTTTCCTGTTTCATGTTGCTGTGTTTTCCTGTGTCATGTTGCTGTGTTTTCCTTAGTCATGTTGCTGTGTTTTCCTGAGTCATGTTGCTGTGTTTTCCTGTGTCATGTTGCTGTGTTGCGCTGTCATGGTTCTGTGTTTTCCTGTGTCATGTTGCTGTGTTTTCCTGTTTCATGTTGCTGTGTTTTCCTGTGTCATGTTGCTGTGTTTTCCTGTGTCATGTTGCTGTGTTTTCCTGTGTCATGTTGCTGTGTTTTCCTGTGTCATGTTGCTGTGTTTTCCTGAGTCATGGTGCTGTGTTTTCCTGTGTCATGTTGCTGTGTTGTGCTGTGTCATGGTGCTGTGTTTTCCTGTGTCATGTTGCTGTGTTGTGCTGTGTCATGGTGCTGTGTTTTCCTGTGTCATGTTGCTGTGTTTTCCTGTGTCATGTTGCTGTGTTTTCCTGTGTCATGGTGCTGTGTTTTCCTGTGTCATGTTGCTGTGTTGTGCTGTGTCATGGTGCTGTGTTTTCCTGTGTCATGTTGCTGTGTTGCGCTGTGTCATGGTGCTGTGTTTTCCTGTGTCATGTTGCTGTGTTGTGCTGTGTCATGTTGCTGTGTTTTCCTGAGTCATGGTTCTGTGTTTTCCTGTGTCATGTTGCTGTGTTGTGCTGTGTCATGGTGTGTTTTCCTGTGTCATGTTGCTGTGTTGCGCTGTGTCATGGTGCTGTGTTTTCCTGAGTCATGGTGCTGAGTTTTCCTGTGCTGTAGATCGTTGGCAGCAGGGGGCCGATAGAGATCAACCCCAGAGATACGATGGCCAAGGAGTCCAGCATCATGGGTGTTGCGCTGTTCTTCGCTACGCCGGTAAGAACCTGGTGGACTTTGACTATTCCACTATTCAGACATGTCATTAGACTCCATAGAGCCGAGCATGTAGTCTAGATTAGATTAGATTAGATCTTTATTGTCCCACAGGGGGAAACTCTTTTCCCAGAACTGGATACATTAATCAGATGACAGAAAATATGACACAGTGATACAGAAAACAGCCCCTACGAAGGACAACATCACTCGATGACAACACCATACTGTGCAATGACACAAAAACACAACACCATACTGAGCAATGACACAAAAACACAACACCATACTGAGCAATGACACAAAAACACAACACCATACTATGCATTGACAGACACCATACAGTTACACACATCCTGACAGACACCTAACAGGACAGCTACGCACCGCGGTTAACAACCTTACAGGACAGCTACACACACACACACACACACACACCACGGTTAACAACCTTACAGGACAGCTACACACACACACACCACGGTTAACAACCTTACAGGACAGCTACACACACACAACGGTTAACAACCTTACAGGACAGCTACACACACACACACCACGGTTAACAACCTTACAGGACAGCTACACACAAACACACCACGGTTAACAACCTTACAGGACAGCTACACGCACACACACACACACACACACACACACACACACACACCACGGTTAACAACCTTACAGGACAGCTACACACACCCCGGTTAGCGGTCAGCCCGGCCGGCTGTTTAAGGCAGCGATGGCTGCAGGGATCAGACTCTTACTGAAGCAGGTCCTTCTGCACCTGAGTGTCCTGTACCTGTGTTCAGAGGGGAGTGTTGAGTGGTGACTGGGTGGGTTAGTGTCCTGTGTTCAGAGGGGAGTGTTGAGTGGTGACTGGGTGGGTTAGTGTCCTGTGTTCAGAGGGGAGTGTTGAGTGGTGACTGGGTGGGTTAGTGTCCTGTGTTCAGAGGGGAGTGTTGAGTGGTGACTGGGTGGGTAAGTATCCTGTGTTCAGAGGGGAGTGTTGAGTGTTGACTGGGTGGGTTAGTATCCTGTGTTCAGAGGGGAGTGTTGAGTGGTGACTGGGTGGGTTAGTATCCTGTGTTCAGAGGGGAGTGTTGAGTGGTGACTGGGTGGGTTAGTGTCCTGTGTTCAGAGGGTAGTGTTGAGTGGTGACTGGGTGGGTTAGTGTCCTGTGTTCAGAGGGGAGTGTTGAGTGGTGACTGGGTGGGTTAGTGTCCTGTGTTCAGAGGGGAGTGTTGAGTGGTGACTGGGTGGGTTAGTGTCCTGTGTTCAGAGGGGAGTGTTGAGTGGTGACTGGGTGGGTTAGTGTCCTGTGTTCAGAGGGGAGTGTTGAGTGGTGACTGGGTGGGTTAGTGTCCTGTGTTCAGAGGGGAGTGTTGAGTGGTGACTGGGTGGGTAAGTATCCTGTGTTCAGAGGGGAGTGTTGAGTGGTGACTGGGTGGGTTAGTATCCTGTGTTCAGAGGGGAGTGTTGAGTGGTGACTGGGTGGGTTAGTATCCTGTGTTCAGAGGGGAGTGTTGAGTGGTGACTGGGTGGGTTAGTGTCCTGTGTTCAGAGGGGAGTGTTGAGTGGTGACTGGGTGGGTTAGTATCCTGTGTTCAGAGGGGAGTGTTGAG
>NC_140257.1:2573710-2595400 GCF_949987555.1 Borostomias antarcticus | reverse complement strand
TCCTCTCCTCTCCCCTCCTCTCCTCTCCTCTCCCCTCCTCTCCCCTCCTCTCCTCTCCCCTCCCCTCCCCTCCTCTCCCCTCCCCTCCTCTCCTCTCCTCTCCTCTCCCCTCCTCTCCCCTCCCCTCCTCTCCCCTCCCCTCCCCTCCTCTCCTCTCCTCTCCTCTCCTCTCCCCTCCCCTCCTCTCCCCTCCCCTCCCCTCCTCTCCTCTCCCCTCCCCTCCCCTCCCCTCCCCTCCCCTCCTCTCCCCTCCCCTCCTCTCCCCTCCCCTCCTCTCCTCTCCTCTCCTCTCCTCTCCTCTCCCCTCCCCTCCTCTCCCCTCCCCTCCTCTCCTCTCCTCTCCTCTCCTCTCCCCTCCTCTCCTCTCCTCTCCTCTCCTCTCTCCTCCTCTCCTCTCCTCTCCTCCCGAAAGTTGACTGAGGATGGATAAGCGAGAGTGGACTCACCAGAACCTCTCTCTCGGAGGGCGGCTTTCCGTCGTGTCCCAGAAGCGAGCATGCTTGATGGCGTTCTGGACCCGTTCGTCTTGGTTCTCGATCTGATTGGCCGGGTCCTCAGCCAATGCCAACACCTGGGCAGGGAGGCCCTGGATCATCTTGGCCTTGGTCAGCCAAAGAGCCTGTTTGACCCCTGGAACATAACACACAGGAGTATGCGCACATACATGTAATGTAACGGCATGTTCTCGTCTCCAGACTTCATCGCCTACCTTCAAGCGCATTCGTCCTTTGATGAAACATGTAACATGGCTTCTCTTTGTACAGTGGCAAGGACTCCTCTGCTTTGTGCGCAGGCGCGTGCCCGGGATCTCTGTAATCCCGAACCCAGATCGGGAACGTGGGCTTCGCCAACCCGGGGACGAAGTGCATCCTGTCCCCGTAGGTGATGGGCTCCAGCCCGGGGATGTGAACCCTCACCTGAGGCTCTCTCCTCGGGGGGGCTTTAACACACAGGCAGGAGCTGACATTGAAGTGTCTCCTTCCTCCTCCATGCGTCACGTTGATCCTCAGCTCGGTCAATCGCGTCTGCGCCAACAAGGGAGCCGCACGCTTAAAACGGTGTGCACTTTCTGCAAACATGTTGCCTATTTATCATCTGATTTCAATGATTCTAACTCACATGCATCCTCTCATGCACCCGTGTAGGGCGCCGCCATGTTGGTCTCGAGTCAGCTGTCCTGCCCCCTACAGGATGGGAATGTTCCAACACGAATATCCTTGGATCCTTTCTAACTTTTTCGAAACCCCCCCAATAATATATGAATCAAGTGGAATAATACTCTTGACTTTACTACAGGCGAGTAGTACCATGAGGAGAAGATAAAGTGAGCAAGAGGAGGAAGGGGTAGGAACTATCCTCGGTAGGAACCAAAGTGGTACGGTCCTGTTTTCCCACGAGTCAGCGCGAGGCTGGTATAAAAGCCGGAGCAGCGCGCGCCTGAGTCTTTCTGCACGCGGGTCTTAAGAGAGGAGGTCCTCCATCCGGGTGTTAAGAGAGGAGGTCATCCATCCGGGCTCTGCACGCACAACCAACACGTGAGTGGTTTACTAGTGAAGTTCCACATGCTGTGTGCTTCAGTGTAGTATGAAATGTTCTGTACAATGTGCCGTAACGAAAAAGTCGGAATAAATATGAATTGGTCAGTTAACTTGAAATACTGCGGTCAAGCAAGCCTTCAATTCGGAAATACAAGTCATGTGGGCCACAGCCAATTCCCCTTTGCGCAAACATTAGCGTCATTACGGTAAATCGTTTTTTCTCTTGTAAAGACTTATCACCGTCGCATTCACCGACAAGTAGTGAAGTCAAATAACTATGGTTTGATTAAAGAAGTGAAAGGCGGTTGTGGTGTGGCATTTCAAAATAAAGGACCTCTAAATTGTCATAACTATATTTCCTTAATATTCAGATTAGAAGAAAGGAAACCGCCCATAATGCCGCACCTACTCCAATCCAGAGAGCTAGCAGACCACCCCTGGCTCTGGGTATATCCAAGTGATTTTCAGGACATTCTGATGTGGCATTTCAAGATAAAAGCCCTCTAAACTGTGCTATACGACCTACTGTTTCCTCCAATTTCAGATTAGGATTAAAAGGAGACCGCCCATAATGCATCAACACTTCCACTTCAGAGTAGACCCTCAGGTTGTCTACAATTTAGAGGTCCTTTATTTTGAAATGCCACACCACAACCGCCTTTCACTTCTTTAATCAAACCATAGTTATTTGACTTCACTACTTGTCGGTGAACGCGACGGTGGCAAGTCCTTACAAGAGAAAAAACCATTTGCGCTACTGGTTGCGCTAAGGGGAATTGGTTGTGGCCCACGTGCCTTGTATTTCTGAATTGAAGGCTGGCTTGAGTGTGCTCGTGTGTAGTTTTACAGTGAGTGTGCTCGTGCGAGTTGTACAGTGAGTGTGCTCGTGTGTAGTTGTACAGTGAGTGTGCTCGTGTTAATGTTACCTATGCGCTTTGCTTTTGACTCGCATTGTATGCGGTTGCAAACGTGGGGCTGTAGGGGAACAGTGGGGCTGTAGGGGAACAGTGGGGCTGTAGGGGAACAGTGGGGCTGTAGGGGAACAGTGGAACTGCACGCTATAGCCTGTGGTTGGAAAGCTTATAATATTCAACTGAAATTCATTGCATTCTGCCAACCGTGAAAGTGACGTGAATGGCTAGGAAATTGTCCGGTTGCAGGTAGCCTACATAACTGCTGAGGATCCTGGGTAGGTTGTGAATCCTGAGTAGCTTGTATCTACCGAAGCGGGGCGGGGTCTGCAGGTTGCATGCCTGATTAAAACTGATGGGTCTACAGGTTGCATGCCTGATTAAAACTGATGCACCATTTTGGTGCATGAACTGAGAATTCAGCCTTCCTAAGTATTTTCTTGTGAATGTGAAGTATACAGAGAAGGGTGGCATCAGAACCTGTTGTTGAAGTGATGTTCACCAAGCTTACCGGTTGTGTGATGTAGTGGAAAGAGTCCTCATGTATCCATGGTGTTTTTCAAACGTTTTATTAAAAAAAAAAAAAATTGTAAAATTGTAAATAAAGTAGACCTATCTGACACACTTGGGTTACAATTTTCATTTTAAATAATTTTCTTGGTTTGGATTGCTGTGGTGTAATTGGCCCCAAGGAAATCAAATGTAACATTTGAGGATGGCAGGAAGTAAAATGCACACAAAATGTGTGCCTTTCCTTTCCTGAGAGAGGTTATCAAACAGATCTATAAGCAGATGTATGGATATCTGGCATTTTCATGTCATAACAGCTAAACCTCTTTAGCAATGGGCTGGAGTTAAAATGACGTGTACCTGTAGCAAGCTGCCAACCCAACAAAGTGGAAAGATGAATAGAATCCCAGGTACTCTGACTTGTTCAGTCCTTGGACCAGGAGAACATGTTCAGCTCTGAGGATGAGCCACATACAAGGGGTCTACCTGGACACATGACATCAGTGATGGTCCACCTGTCACCTCTGACATGTCACTTTCACATGACTGCACAGCAACCTGGCACACAACATACTTTTGCCCATTCCACAGAGTTCACACATCATTTTGCCTTCACTTTATAGGAAATATGTCTCAGACCCCCCCAGTACCTGTCTTACACCCCCCAGTACCTGTCTTACCCCCCCCAGTACCTGTCTTACACCCCCCAGTACCTGTCTTACACCCCCCAGTACCTGTCTTACCCCCCCCAGTACCTGTCTTACACCCCCCAGTACCTGTCTTATCTACAGAGAGCAGTGATGCTCTGCTACAGTACGTCATTGTAAAGCCATTGACCCCTCAGGAGTGAGTATGCAGAGTGTAATGTGTAGGATGTGCTTGAAGCTTAACTCAAATGCTCTTTCCAACCAGCAGGGGGCAGTCAAGACCCCGAGGACATCTGCTGAGTGCAGCGGTGATGCAAGAGAGAAGGGCCGTCTGCAACAGGGGAAGACCCCGGGTCCGGGGGAGGACTTCATGAGGGCCGAGCTCCTGATCAATAATTGCCTGCTATCTGCCCCAGCCAGCGCTTCAGGCTTGAACACTGAGGGTCATCCGTCCGTATGGTCAGTCCTGCTTGTTCTCTTCACCTGTTACAGGAGTGTGTAAAAGGTTTTACTGTAACTTTAGCGCCAGAGTGGCTGGTGCAGTGATGACCGCATAGTTCAGCAGATGAACCATGAAGAACCAGCAGCATTGTCTTTCGCTCCTATCTGATGCATCAGACTCTCAACGCCACATCCTGAAGCTGCCGTCGGTCCCTGTCCTTCAATACGTCTCTTCTCATTTCAGGACAGGATGGGACAAAATGGCCACAGGTCTGGTGTCTGGATGAGGTGCAGGACGGAGATCTAAGGTGAGCTTGGGGTTCATGTCTTCAGTGATTTCTGGTCTCTGAGCTGTTGGTGCTGTGATATAGTTTTGGAATGGTGACATGATGCCCAAATACCTACGGTGACAGATGATGATTCAATTCTTGAACTCTCTCCCTGATAATTTGATGACGGCAAGAATACTGATGTCACCCCTGAGATTACTGAAAGGTTTTAAGACTAGTATATAAATGTATAAACAAGGTGAAGAAATGCCAGCTTTGCTGACATAAGGGAGAATCTAGCATTAGGTAGTTATCCATTATCCATCTCTAATTGTCTTGAATTGAACTTCTAGGCTTTGAAAACCAGAGATGAATGGACAACCAGTGCCTCGTGAATGGATGGATTGCACAGGAGTTGCGGTATGTAGGCTTTGCTGCCACAATTCAGTGTTTGAAACTGAACCGATGTGAAGTTTTGAATAAGCGTAGTGGACAAGTGCTTTCTGACAAAATCTCAAACTGATGGCTAATTACAGAATTGAAATGACAATTTTGTTTGAGTGACATAATTGCTGATCAAATTTCAATGTCTTTAGGCTGAAGCTCTTGACTGGTTGGCTGCAGACCCCATCCTGACTGAGCTGGAAGACTGCCCGAGGACGCCCTGCCATGAGTAAGCAGTCTAACGGCTGGTTCTGCTGTCCTGAGTGCTACAGCTGTTCATGATGTACTGTATATCATTGGGAATCTCTCTGAACCGATGTGAAGAGTATTTACATAACTGAAACGATCAGCAGCAGGCTTGTTAGTTCTCCATCCTCCCTGTTCAGATGAAGTCTAATGTCGCGGTGTTTCTTCCTCAGGCGTGGCTCGCTAACTGCCTCGCTAACTGGCTCGCTAACTGGCTCGCTAACTGGACTCAACTGATCAGCTACGGCTGCTGACCTGACGCAGTGGAGGCTCAGGATGGGGGATCTACCCGGAGTACGTTTTTATTTTCTTGAAGATTCTGTCTTCCTTCCATTTTGTTTTTGAGCATTGCACTGAAACTATACTTGAACTGAAATTGGAGCATTGACTTCTAACCAGTCCAAATACTTTTGTGTTCATCAGGTGTGCTTATGTGGCAGAGGTGGTTTGAAGAGCAGAGCCTGTCCTCAATCTGCCCCAGCCCTCAATCTGCCCCAGCCCTCAATCTGCCCCACTTCAAGCTTGAGTGCTGGTCAGCAGTCCTTCTGGTGAGACCTGCTTCTTCACCTATTACCTCCAACCCTCCCAACTGCTGCTGATGCACTGACCACAGAATTCAGCAGATTAATTTTGATGAGTGAGCAGCAGATGTCTTTAACCCCTAACTGATGCATCGGCAGCTATGCCCGGTGACTCATCTTTGATTTCCTGGCCTCTCCCTGATGGGTTTTCCTCTTGATTTCAGGTGTGAGGTACTGGCCCTGGGTCTTTGCTGTGATGGTGTAGTACCACCATAGTCACACAGTACGACGGTAAGCTTGTCTTCCTGATGTTGACCCTTGATATTCCTTCCTGTCTCATTGACTCACTCAATATACTTGGAACAAGTCTGAGGGGTTCATGTATATTGGTCTGGCAAGAGAATGCAGGAGGTTTTGCTGTAACGTTAGCGCCAGAGTGGCTGGTGCAGTGATGACCGCATAGTTCAGCAGATGAACCATGAAGAACCAGCAGCATTGTCTTTCGCTCCTATCTGATGCATCAGCCTCTCAACGCCACATCCTGAAGCTGCCGTCGGTCCCTGTCCTTCAATACGTCTCTTCTCATTTCAGGATGGGATGGGACAAAATGGCCACAGGTCTGGTGTCTGGATGAGGTGCAGGACGGAGATCTAAGGTGAGCTTGGGGGTTCAGTCTTCAGTGATTTCTGGTCTCTTGAGCCACTGATGAAAACGATTCTGCCATATGATTGTCAGTGATTATATCAATACCGTTCCATTTCTCTCTGAGGCTATGGAGGTCTACCTTCGCAGGTCTGTGTGTTGTCGTACCTTCTGACCAATTTGTTCCCAACAGGACTACCTTCCCTGGAGGTGCCGGCGGACCAGATGAGGGTGTGGTGGTGTGAACCAGCCTGTACGATGGGGCTCCTGCCTGGTGGTGTGAACCAGCCTGTACGATGGGGCTCCTGCCTGGTGGTGTGAACCAGCCTGTACGATGGGGCTCCTGCCTGGAATATTCCCTGAAGAGTCGAGGCAAGTCCAGTGATCTTCCCATATAATGGAAGCTGTATACATGGACTTCCTCTTCACTTTATCTGGTGTTCTTGACCAGGCGCTGTGAAATTGTATAAGAATTGCGACATGTTGACAGATGATGATTCAATTCTTGAACTCTCTCCCTGAGAATTTGATGACTGTAAGAATGCTGATGTCATCCCTGAGTTTACTGCAAAGGTTGAAGATGTACGTTTTGTTTCTTTGGCTCATCTGTGTTCTCTTCTCCTAGGTGGAGGAAAATGTTCTTCATTGACTGGTCAAAGCTGCAGGAGACGATGGAACGATGAGAGGGCTGTTTGTTTTTTATTATTTGTAGCGTTGTCCTCATGCAGCATCTAACCCTAGGCTGTGGACTGAACTTGAGCTGACGGTTTCTGTCCATGCTCGGTTTTGTGACGCTGTTCTTGTTTACAGTTGTTGGGAGTTTTAATAAAAGCTGTTGAGTCGAGATGTTGCTGTGATTCGTTCTGAAAATTCACTATTGAGCTGGGAGAGATGCGGCCTCATGGTGGGAGACCTGACAATAAAAACGTGTTTGAGAGATTGGTGGTTTCTTAACCAATTGTGTCCATATTTAAGATTGAATGTGACAAAAGATCAACGCCTGACGTAGTTTTCAGGTACATGGATGTATGAGGTTGGTCCATGACGATGACGCTGCCACCCAGAAGGCCGACCAATGAAAATTAGACATTTGTTCCGAGTAGTTGATTGGTCAAATCAATCAATTGGCTATTTGTGAATGCGATATTACGGAATGTGCCGCAGTTGCATTTACCAATCCGGACTCATTGGTCTTTTCATGGAGCGCTTCCAAGATGGGGCTGACTTCCATTCATCCGCTCGTCAAACTGCAGATGACGTTAACTGACTAGCATGGCAGACTAATTGTTACTGTCTAACGGTTAATTCAGTTGAATGCCAAGTTTTGTAAGAAGAGAATTGTGCAAAGCCGTGGACCTATAGACACAGGCCGTGTCCGAAATGCATACTACCTGCTACTTGCTATATAGTAGGCACTATATAGTAGGCATACTACATACTATACAGTACCTACTGTTCCACAAAACGCGTGTATACACTATAGTATGCTATATAGTACCTACTATATAGTAGGCGAAATACAGTATGCACAGTTTTGATGTAGCATGCTGCATCTCGTCTACTATATAGCAAGTAGTAGCCTATGCATTTCGGACACGGCCATAATGTTGCAAGCCAGCCAGCTACTGCCGCTCATCTGGTTGGTGTACAGCGTGACCGCTGGACTGACATTGAAGTTATGGTGTATTAATGCTTCACACCATTGGCGATTTTATAGGGGGGGCAGGGGGGGCAAGTGCCCCCCCTGATTGGCCAGCCCAACTCTGCTCAGATTCTTTAAAAAAAAAAAAAAAAAAAACTTTTTTACTAATTAACACAATTATTAAATACATAATTGTGGTTTGTACCAGTTTGTTAGATCATCACTAATTTTAAAAGTGATCATTAATTTTAAAAGTATTTATTATTTAAACTAGGCTACCTTTAAAAATATATATATATTCATAATCCACTAATGGCACAACTCGTCCGTCGAAAACAAATGAGATCTGACTGAACTGCTCAGTGCTCAACAAGCTACAACCAGCCAACCTGCTCATAATGGCAAAAAGAGCTATAAAAACAATTTACTTCATAAAATAAAATCTGGCAATGCTAATGAAGAAGCTACCACTCGAAATGACAGCGCAGCAGGTGCAACTAGCACCAGCACTATCACCAGCACTAACACTAGCACTAGCACTAACACTAGCACTAACACTAACACTAACACCAGCACTAACACTAACACTAACACTAGCACTATCACCAGCACTAACACTAGCACTAGCACTAACACTAGCACTAACACCAGCACTAACACTAACACTAGCACTAACACTAGCACTAACACTAACACTAGCACTAACACTAGCACTAACACCAGCACTAACACTAACACTAACACCAGCACTAACACTAACACTAGCACTAACACTAGCACTAACACTAACACTAACACTAGCACTAGCACTAACACTAACACTAGCACTAACACTAGCACTAACACTAACACTAGCACTAACACTAGCACTAACACTAACACCAGCACTAACACTAGCACTAACACTAACACTAGCACTAACACTAGCACTAACACTAACACTAACACTAGCACTAGCACTAACACTAGCACTAACACTAACACTAGCACTAACACTAACACCAGCACTAACACTAACACTAGCACTAACACTAGCACTAACACTAACACTAGCACTAACACCAGCACTAACACTAGCACTAACACTAACACTAGCACTAACACTAGCACTAACACTAACACCAGCACTAACACTAGCACCAACACTAACACTAACACTAGCACTAACACTAACACTAGCACTAACACTAGCACTAACACTAACACTAGCACTAGCACTAACACTAGCACTAACACTAGCACCAGCACTATCACTAACACTAACACTAGCACTAACACTAACACTAACACCAGCACTAACACTAGCACTAACACTAGCACTAACACTAGCAACATCACATCACTAGCACTAACACTAACACTATCACTAACACTAACACTAACACTAGCACTAACACTAGCACTAACACTAACACTAACACTAGCACTAACACTAACACTAGCACTAACACTAGCACTAACACTAGCAACATCACATCACTAGCACTAACACTAACACTAACACTAACACTAGCACTAGCACTAACACCAGCACTATCACTAACACTAACACTAGCACTAACACTAGCACTAGCACTAACACTAACACCAGCACTAGCACTAACACTAACACCAACACCAACACTAACACTAACACTAACACTAGCACTAACACTAACACTAGCACTAACACTAACACTAACACTAGCACTAACACTAGCACTAGCACTAACACTAGCAACATCACATCACTAGCACTAGCACTAGCACTAACACTAGCACTAACACTAGCACTAGCACTAGCACTAACACTAGCACTAACACTAGCACCAGCACTAACACTATCACTAACACTATCACTAACACTAACACTAACACTAGCACTAACACTAGCACTAACACTAACACTAGCACCAGCACCATCGGCGAGGAAGCTAGCACCAGCAGGCAGTGTCAGTGTGATGTTGTGGTGTTGGGTATAATGGCCTAGTGCTCGGTCATAAAGTCATATTGACATGCTCGTGGTGTCTAGATGAAGTTTGATGTGTTGTACATATTGAATTGTCATACGGATTTCTTATTAGCATACTGTTCACAACTGCCATTCTTTGTAAATAGATGGGACGAGACGGCAGAACTGTTTGTTTTTTTTTCTCACGTCAAAATGTTGCCCCCCCACTCTCAGAGGGTAAAATCACCTATGCTTCTCACACACACAACCTAACCAGGAAAACACACACTTTGCACAGCAGCAACATTTCCTATTCTGCTATGAATTTCTGCAAAACAATACCATTGGAAGAGGCATTTCATATATGATGGTCTCAACGGACAGTTGCAGACTGGTTACGGGCTTTTGTCCGGTCTGGTAAAGATCACGCTGCGTGATTGTCCTGAGTCGTGACAGCTGTGTGACTGGTGACCTGAGTCGTGACAGCTGTGTGACTGGTGACCTGAGTCGTGACAGCTGTGTGACTGGTGTCCTGAGTCGTGACAGCTGGGTGACTGGTTGTGTCCTCAGGGCGAGCGGATGTCCTGAGTCGTGACAGCTGTGTGACTGGTTGTGTCCTCAGGGCGAGCGGAAGGCCTGTATGATGGATGACCCCGCCTACTGACCCAGACATCTACCGCTTCATTCTATTTTATTTCTGTGTTTTTTACTTGTGGTACTAACTGTATCCATCAAAGTCTGCCTGTCTGAGTCTCCTCTGTTCCAGATGATATGAGCTGAGTGGGAGTAGAGCAGGTTTTTTTTTTTTATTCGTCTTAATTCGCTTTGATGAGGAGGGTTGAGGAGGAGGATGAAGGAGGGTTAAGGAGGAGGAGAGGATGAGGATGAAGGGGGAGGATGAAGGAGGAGGGTTAAGGAGGAGAAGAGGGTTAAGGAGGAGGATGGAGGAGGATGAAGGAGGAGGGTTAAGGAGGAGGATGAAGGAGGAGGATGGAGGAGAGGAGGAGGGTTAAGGAGGAGGAGGATGAAGGAGGAGGATGAAGGAGGAGGGTTAAGGAGGAGGGTTAAGGAGGGGGCGAGGAGGAGGTTTAAGGAGGAGGAGAGGAGGAGGGTTAAGGAGGAGGAGAGGAGGAGGGTTAAGGAGGAGGAGAGGAGGAGGATGAAGGAGGAGGGTTAAGGAGGAGTGTTAAGGAGGAGAATGAAGGAGGAGGAGACCGCCAAGAAAGATCAGGCCGAGCAGGAGTCAGAGCCGGAGGAAGAGGAGGAGAACAGTCCAATCCTGCCTGAGATCTGGCTAGAACCAGTCCAATCCTGCTAGGTTAGTCTGTGATGACCTCAGGAAAGGGAGGAAGGAGAGATGTGTTGGTTAAATATTGTAACGGTGCCACTGGGCCAATGAAGAGGTCCTTCCTCTAGTCTACTAGACCTCCTTCCTCTAGTCTGCTAGACCTCCTTCCTCTAGTCTACTAGACCTCCTTCCTCTAGTCTACTAGACCTCCTTCCTCTAGTCTGCTAGACCTCCTTCCTCTAGTCTACTCACCTCAGCTGTCTACTAGACCTCCTTCCTCTAGTCTACTAGACCTCCTTCCTCTAGTCTACTAGACCTCCTTCCTCTAGTCTGCTAGACCTCCTTCCTCTAGTCTACTAGACCTTCCTCTAGTCTACTAGACCTCCTTCCTCTAGTCTACTAGACCTCCTTCCTCTAGTCTACTAGACCTCCTTCCTCTAGTCTACTAGACCTTCCTCTAGTCTACTAGACCTCCTTCCTCTAGTCTACTAGACCTTCCTCTAGTCTACTAGACCTCCTTCCTCTAGTCTACTAGACCTCCTTCCTCTAGTCTGCTAGACCTCCTTCCTCTAGTCTACTAGACCTCCTTCCTCTAGTCTGCTAGACCTCCTTCCTCTAGTCTACTAGACCTCCTTCCTCTAGTCTGCTAGACCTTCCTCTAGTCTACTAGACCTTCCTCTAGTCTACTAGACCTTCCTCTAGTCTACTAGACCTCCTTCCTCTAGTCTACTAGACCTCCTTCCTCTAGTCTACTAGACCTTCTTCCCCTAGTCTACTAGACCTCCTTCCTCTAGTCTGCTAGACCTTCCTCTAGTCTACTAGACCTTCCTCTAGTCTACTAGACCTTCCTCTAGTCTGCTAGACCTCCTTCCTCTAGTCTACTAGACCTTCCTCTAGTCTACTAGACCTTCCTCTAGTCTACTAGACCTCCTTCCTCTAGTCTACTAGACCTTCTTCCCCTAGTCTACTAGACCTCCTTCCTCTAGTCTGCTAGACCTTCCTCTAGTCTACTAGACCTTCCTCTAGTCTACTAGACCTTCCTCTAGTCTGCTAGACCTCCTTCCTCTAGTCTACTAGACCTTCCTCTAGTCTACTAGACCTTCCTCTAGTCTGCTAGACCTCCTTCCTCTAGTCTACTAGACCTCTTTCCTCTAGTCTACTAGACCTTCCTCTAGTCTACTAGACCTCCTTCCTCTAGTCTACTAGACCTCCTTCCTCTAGTCTGCTAGACCTCTTTCCTCTAGTCTACTAGACCTTCCTCTAGTCTACTAGACCTCTTTCCTCTAGTCTACTAGACCTCCTTCCTCTAGTCTGCTAGACCTCCTTCCTCTAGTCTACTAGACCTTCCTCTAGTCTACTAGACCTCCTTCCTCTAGTCTACTAGACCTCCTTCCTCTAGTCTGCTAGACCTCCTTCCTCTAGTCTACTAGACCTCCTTCATCTAGTCTACTAGACCTCCTTCCTCTAGTCTACTAGACCTTCCTCTAGTCTACTAGACCTCCTTCCTCTAGTCTACTAGACCTTCCTCTAGTCTACTAGACCTCCTTCCTCTAGTCTACTAGACCTTCCTCTAGTCTACTAGACCTCCTTCCTCTAGTCTACTAGACCTTCCTCTAGTCTGCTAGACCTCCTTCCTCTAGTCTACTAGACCTTCCTCTAGTCTACTAGACCTCCTTCCTCTAGTCTACTAGACCTCCTTCCTCTAGTCTGCTAGACCTCCTTCCTCTAGTCTGCTAGACCTCCTTCCTCTAGTCTACTAGACCTCCTTCCTCTAGTCTACTAGACCTTCCTCTAGTCTACTAGACCTCCTTCCTCTAGTCTACTAGACCTCCTTCCTCTAGTCTACTAGACCTTCCTCTAGTCTGCTAGACCTCCTTCCTCTAGTCTACTAGACCTTCCTCTAGTCTGCTAGACCTCCTTCCTCTAGTCTACTAGACCTCCTTCCTCTAGTCTACTAGACCTTCCTCTAGTCTACTAGACCTTCCTCTAGTCTACTAGACCTTCCTCTAGTCTACTAGACCTCCTTCCTCTAGTCTACTAGACCTCCTTCCTCTAGTCTACTAGACCTCCTTCCTCTAGTCTGCTAGACCTTCCTCTAGTCTACTAGACCTCCTTCCTCTAGTCTACTAGACCTCCTTCCTCTAGTCTGCTAGACCTCCTTCCTCTAGTCTACTAGACCTTCCTCTAGTCTACTAGACCTCCTTCCTCTAGTCTGCTAGACCTCCTTCCTCTAGTCTACTAGACCTCCTTCCTCTAGTCTGCTAGACCTCCTTCCTCTAGTCTGCTAGACCTCCTTCCTCTAGTCTACTAGACCTCCTTCCTCTAGTCTGCTAGACCTCCTTCCTCTAGTCTGCTAGACCTCCTTCCTCTAGTCTACTAGACCTCCTTCCTCTAGTCTGCTAGACCTCCTTCCTCTAGTCTGCTAGACCTTCCTCTAGTCTACTAGACCTCCTTCCTCTAGTCTACTAGACCTCCTTCCTCTAGTCTGCTAGACCTCCTTCCTCTAGTCTACTAGACCTTCCTCTAGTCTACTAGACCTCCTTCCTCTAGTCTGCTAGACCTCCTTCCTCTAGTCTACTAGACCTCCTTCCTCTAGTCTGCTAGACCTCCTTCCTCTAGTCTGCTAGACCTCCTTCCTCTAGTCTACTAGACCTTCCTCTAGTCTGCTAGACCTCCTTCCTCTAGTCTACTAGACCTTCCTCTAGTCTACTAGACCTTCCTCTAGTCTACTAGACCTTCCTCTAGTCTACTAGACCTCCTTCCTCTAGTCTACTAGACCTTCCTCTAGTCTACTAGACCTCCTTCCTCTAGTCTACTAGACCTTCCTCTAGTCTACTAGACCTTCCTCTAGTCTACTAGACCTCCTTCCTCTAGTCTACTAGACCTCCTTCCTCTAGTCTGCTAGACCTCCTTCCTCTAGTCTACTAGACCTTCCTCTAGTCTACTAGACCTTCCTCTAGTCTGCTAGACCTCCTTCCTCTAGTCTGCTAGACCTCCTTCCTCTAGTCTACTAGACCTCCTTCCTCTAGTCTGCTAGACCTCCTTCCTCTAGTCTGCTAGACATCCTTCCTCTAGTCTACTAGACCTTCCTCTAGTCTACTAGACCTCCTTCCTCTAGTCTACTAGACCTCCTTCCTCTAGTCTGCTAGACCTCCTTCCTCTAGTCTGCTAGACCTCCTTCCTCTAGTCTACTAGACCTCCTTCCTCTAGTCTACTAGACCTTCCTCTAGTCTGCTAGACCTCCTTCCTCTAGTCTGCTAGACCTCCTTCCTCTAGTCTACTAGACCTCCTTCCTCTAGTCTGCTAGACCTCCTTCCTCTAGTCTGCTAGACATCCTTCCTCTAGTCTACTAGACCTTCCTCTAGTCTACTAGACCTCCTTCCTCTAGTCTACTAGACCTCCTTCCTCTAGTCTGCTAGACCTCCTTCCTCTAGTCTGCTAGACCTCCTTCCTCTAGTCTGCTAGACCTCCTTCCTCTAGTCTACTAGACCTCCTTCCTCTAGTCTACTAGACCTTCCTCTAGTCTACTAGACCTTCCTCTAGTCTACTAGACCTCCTTCCTCTAGTCTACTAGACCTTCCTCTAGTCTACTAGACCTCCTTCCTCTAGTCTGCTAGACCTCCTTCCTCTAGTCTGCTAGACCTCCTTCCTCTAGTCTACTAGACCTCCTTCCTCTAGTCTACTAGACCTCCTTCCTCTAGTCTACTAGACCTCCTTCCTCTAGTCTACTAGACCTTCCTCTAGTCTACTAGACCTCCTTCCTCTAGTCTACTAGACCTCCTTCCTCTAGTCTACTAGACCTTCCTCTAGTGTACTAGACCTCCTTCCTCTAGTCTACTAGACCTCCTTCCTCTAGTCTACTAGACCTTCCTCTAGTCTACTAGACCTCCTTCCTCTAGTCTACTAGACCTTCCTCTAGTGTACTAGACCTCCTTCCTCTAGTCTACTAGACCTCCTTCCTCTAGTCTACTAGACCTTCCTCTAGTGTACTAGACCTCCTTCCTCTAGTCTACTAGACCTTCCTCTAGTCTACTAGACCTCCTTCCTCTAGTCTACTAGACCTTCCTCTAGTGTACTAGACCTCCTTCCTCTAGTCTACTAGACCTCCTTCCTCTAGTCTACTAGACCTTCCTCTAGTGTACTAGACCTCCTTCCTCTAGTCTACTAGACCTTCCTCTAGTCTACTAGACCTCCTTCCTCTAGTCTACTAGACCTCCTTCCTCTAGTCTGCTAGACCTCCTTCCTCTAGTCTGCTAGACCTCCTTCCTCTAGTCTACTAGACCTTCCTCTAGTCTGCTAGACCTCCTTCCTCTAGTCTGCTAGACCTCCTTCCTCTAGTCTACTAGACCTTCCTCTAGTCTACTAGACCTCCTTCCTCTAGTCTACTAGACCTTCCTCTAGTCTACTAGACCTTCCTCTAGTCTACTAGACCTCCTTCCTCTAGTCTACTAGACCTCCTTCCTCTAGTCTACTAGACCTCCTTCCTCTAGTCTGCTAGACCTCCTTCCTCTAGTCTACTAGACCTCCTTCCTCTAGTCTACTAGACCTCCTTCCTCTAGTCTACTAGACCTCCTTCCTCTAGTCTACTAGACCTTCCTCTAGTCTACTAGACCTCCTTCCTCTAGTCTGCTAGACCTCCTTCCTCTAGTCTGCTAGACCTCCTTCCTCTAGTCTACTAGACCTCCTTCCTCTAGTCTACTAGACCTCCTTCCTCTAGTCTACTAGACCTCCTTCCTCTAGTCTACTAGACCTTCCTCTAGTCTACTAGACCTCCTTCCTCTAGTCTACTAGACCTCCTTCCTCTAGTCTACTAGACCTTCCTCTAGTGTACTAGACCTCCTTCCTCTAGTCTACTAGACCTCCTTCCTCTAGTCTACTAGACCTTCCTCTAGTCTACTAGACCTCCTTCCTCTAGTCTACTAGACCTTCCTCTAGTGTACTAGACCTCCTTCCTCTAGTCTACTAGACCTCCTTCCTCTAGTCTACTAGACCTTCCTCTAGTGTACTAGACCTCCTTCCTCTAGTCTACTAGACCTTCCTCTAGTCTACTAGACCTCCTTCCTCTACTCACCTCCCCTCAGCTGTCCTTTAGGAGACATTCTAACATTAATACTGACCTAGCTGCACTCCTCTACCATGAAGCCTTTGTTACATTCATTTCCCTGTATTGTTTCATACTAGACATGTTGTGGATCCTGATCCAGATGGCTAATAACTGTGTTTGAAGACTGTACAGAATAAAGAGCTTTGAGTTTGACATCTGGTACTGGTCTAATCATCACCATTCAGGCAATTAAGAGCAGGTGAGTATGAGTGTATTGCATAAGGATGTATTGGGCATTTTCCGCTGGTCAGACACGCGCACACACATCTGTTAGTAAATCTATACTGAGCACACTAGTGAAGTGTGCTGCTGTTAGAAGTGGGTAATTACACTCCCAGCAGTAATTACACTCCCCCCCCACACACACACACACACGTAAACACACACACCCTCTCTCTCTTCTCCAATAGCCTTTCAGAACTCTTATCGGGATTATGCACATTCTCTCCATTAAAACAGTCTGTTAAAGTGGGCTAGCGATAGAAACACGGTCATGTCGCACACGCAGTGGCCCGTTATTCCGGTGACTCATACAAATAGCCGCAAATTAGGGTAGCAGGATTTCACCGCCTCTGAACTTGAGCGCTCTCGGTCTCTGGGGTCTCATCCGCTGCTCACGTGATGCAGAAGCAGCCGGGGTATCTCCAGGATGATGCATGGAGTCGGGGGCAACGGCAGCGAGGAGGATAACGTTTAGGAGACGCGACAAAATCACCCCAAATTGTCTGGGTTTGGGTTTAAGAGAGGATTATCGAATTATCCCAGTCGGTTTGCTGTAACCCTACCCCCCGCGGGGCGGCTGCAGGGACTGCGGTGAGGAGAGGAGAGGGGATGGAGTGAGTCTGGTGTTGAGATGGGAGATCGGGTACCGCAGAGATGATGCGCTTCATACTGGATTGCCTGCGGACGCCGAGACACCGGGCACCGGGCGGCGGGAGGTCAGTCGCATGTCTGCATGTCGCCGACTCTAGGGACTAAGGTTAGACAACCACACAGATACATTCACCTCGTCCTTCATTAGAGAGAGGTCGTGTTTCGTGGTAGGCGAGCCAGCTTTTTATGAATCACCAGTGTGAGAGGCGTAGTCTACTACAGCTGCATCAGTCTCTCCGCTCATCCCCAGCAAACACGCAACGTCAGGGAGACGTTCAGATCACGTCTTAATAACGTTGAACCCCGTTTGCACGTCTGCTGGACCCCTCAATATTCAAACGCCTGGCTTGGACCCCTCTAAGACGTCTGTGGACGTGCAGAACGGGTTCAATATCTGAACGAAAAAAAAAACATTCATTCTGGCTCCTAATTGGATGTCTTTGGACGTCCGAAAAAGACAAAAAAGACATATAAAAGACGTCTTTTAGACATGTCTGCTCAGTGGGTCGGTCACTTCGGGGATATGGACTATGAGGCACCGGGCAGCTCAGAGACAGCATGTGTTGTTTGTTCATTATTGAACATTAAGAGTAGACATTGGAACTCAAGATCAGTTCATTACATAAATAGGTTATTGTAGCCTACTTCTATTGTTCAATTGATTCAGCTTTTGTGATATTTAAACGGTTAGGCTAAATAAAGTCTTATTAACGAGAGACCGGTCTAACGAAAAAGGAGAGTGAGCAGAGTTTGGGCAGTCTAAAAACAAAAAGAAGCTTATTGGCTGCAGGTTCTAGCTACAGCAGAGATGGGTTTGGGCTCAGGCGGGTCCGGGCTGAGGTGGTTCGGGCCTGAGGTGGTTCGGGGATGGGGCGGGTCGGGCCTGTGTGTGGGGTGAAGGTTTGAGGCTGTGTGTGGGGTGAAGGTTTGAGGCTGTGTGTGGGGTGAAGGTTTGAGGCTGTGTGTGGGGGTGAAGGTTTGAGGCTGTGTGTGGGGTGAAGGTTTGAGGCTGTGTGTGGGGTGAAGGTTTGAGGCTGGGGTGAAGGTTTGAGGCTGTGTGTGGGGTGAAGGTTTGGGGCTGTGTGTGGGGTGAAGGTTTGAGGCTGTGTGTGGGGTGAAGGTTTGAGGCTGAGTGTGGGGTGAAGGTTTGAGGCTGTGTGTGGGGTGAAGGTTTGAGGCTGTGTGTGGGGTGAAGGTTTGGGGCTGTGTGTGGGGTGAAGGTTTGAGGCTGTGTGTGGGGGTGAAGGTTTGGGGCTGTGTGTGGGGTGAAGGTTTGAGGCTGTGTGTGGGGGTGAAGGTTTGGGGCTGTGTGTGGGGGTGAAGGTTTGAGGCTGTGTGTGGGGTGAAGGTTGAGGCTGGGGTGAAGGTTTGAGGCTGTGTGTGGGGGTGAAGGTTTGAGGCTGTGTGTGGGGTGAAGGTTGAGGCTGGGGTGAAGGTTTGAGGCTGTGTGTGGGGGTGAAGGTTTGAGGCTGTGTGTGGGGTGAAGGTTTGAGGCTGTGTGTGGGGGTGAAGGTTTGAGGCTGAGTGTGGGGGTGAAGGTTGAGGCTGGGGTGAAGGTTTGAGGCTGAGTGTGGGTGTGAAGGTTTGGGGCTGTGTGTGGGGGTGAAGGTTTGAGGCTGTGAGTGGGGTGAAGGTTTGAGGCTGTGTGTGGGGGTGAAGGTTTGAGGCTGTGTGTGGGGGTGAAGGTTTGAGGCTGTGTGTGGGTGTGAAGGTTTGAGGCTGTGTGTGGGGGTGAAGGTTGAGGCTGGGGTGAAGGTTTGAGGCTGTGTGTGGGTGTGACAGTGCTGACCTTCCCGTCTAATTGGCTCGCTGTCCTCCTGGCTGCCAGCCGGCGATAAGAACCTGAGGGTGATCCTCTTACCGCGCGGTCAGCACAGAGTAGGAACATACTGGTTCCACTGGGTTCCACGTGGGTTCTGAGGGTCACCCTGTGGGACTTCCCTCTAAAAAATAAATACATAAATACAAATATTAAGAACGCCTTTTCTAGCCCATGGCTAATCAAGACATTTTGGACAATTCTATGCTTCCATTGAGGGAACAGTTTGGGGAAGGCCCATTTCTGCTCCAGCATGACTGTGACCCAGTGCACAAAGCAAGGTCCATAAAGGAATGGTTGGGTGAGGTTGGTGTGGAAGAACTTGACTGGCCCTCACAGAGCCCTGACCTCAACCCCACCCAACACCTTTGTGATGAACTAGAACGGCGATTGCGAGCTAGGCCCTCTCGTCCAACATCAGTGTCTGACCTCACTAATGCTCTTCTGGATGAATGGGCAAAATATACCACAGACACAGTCCACTCTTGTAGAAAGCCTTCCCAGAAGAGTGGAAGCTGTTATAGCTGCAAAGGGGACCAACTCCATATTAATGCCTATGAATTTAGAACAGGATGTCATTAAAGCTCCTACAGGTGTAATGTGTAGGTGTCCCAATGCTTTTATCCATATAGTGTAGCCTCTAACCACCGCAGCGCTACACGCAGGCTGCCCCCAGAAAGACAGGACAGAGAGGAGAGACCACGGGAGGAGAGAGGGATCTAGCTAGGAGGGTACAACAGTAGTGGAAGGAAGGGGAGTTGTAATTGGACCAGTAGGCATTCGGGAAGGTCTTCCCTATGTTCCCAAAGCCCCATGTTCCCACATTTCTAAGTCATCACACTGCAAAGGCATGAGGCGTGTAGCGCGGGAAGGGGAAGGGGAAGAACGCTTCTCGTGTTGACCATGATCCGTCCATAGGTGGCGCTGTTGCGGCCGTGACCACTACTTAGCTCGATGTCGCCACCTACTGGCCTCTCCTGGCCCTGGACTCTGCAGCAGACTGGAGAGAACTTGATCATTGTTTAAAAGTGTTACATTTGTGAAATTAGAGAAATTGTCTCTGTCAGTTCCTGGCTATGCCAATGCTCAATGCCCATGCCGTGTCAGATGGATTGGTCAACCCAATGAGGCTTCACACACACACACACACACACACACACACACACACACACACACACACACACACACACACACACACACACACACACACAGACTTACTTTTCTCTGTTATATGGTTAGACTACTTAGAAACGTGGGAGCATAGGGCTGTGGGAACACAGACACGCTCCCCGTTCAGGAGAGGGACAGAGGAGGAGGAGGAGAGGGACAGAGGAGGAGAGGGACAGAGGAGGAGCAGGAGAGGGACAGAGGAGGAGGAGGAGAGGGACAGAGGAGGAGAGGGACAGAGGAGGAGCAGGAGAGGGACAGAGGAGGAGAGGGACAGAGGAGGAGGAGGAGAGGGACAGAGGAGGAGCAGGAGAGGGACAGAGGAGGAGAGGGACAGAGGAGGAGGAGGAGAGGGACAGAGGAGGAGAGGGACAGAGGAGGAGCAGGAGAGGGACAGAGGAGGAGAGGGACAGAGGAGGAGCAGGAGAGGGACAGAGGAGGAGCAGGAGAGGGACAGAGGAGGAGGAGCAGGAGAGGGACAGAGGAGGAGGAGGAGAGGGACAGAGGAGGAGCAGGAGAGGGACAGAGGAGGAGCAGGAGAGGGACAGAGGAGGAGCAGGAGAGGGACAGAGGAGGAGCAGCAGAGGGACAGAGGAGGAGCAGGAGAGGGACAGAGGAGGAGGAGCAGGAGAGGGACAGAGGAGGAGCAGCAGAGGGACAGAGGAGGAGGAGCAGCAGAGGGACAGAGGAGGAGCAGCAGAGGGACAGAGGAGGAGGAGCAGAGGGACAGAGGAGGAGCAGGAGAGGGACAGAGGAGGAGGAGGAGAGGGACAGAGGAGGAGGAGGAGAGGGACAGAGGAGGAGCAGCAGAGGGACAGAGGAGGAGCAGGAGAGGGACAGAGGAGGAGGAGCAGAGGGACAGAGGAGGAGGAGCAGAGGGACAGAGGAGGAGAGGGACAGAGGAGGAGTCGGAGAGGGACAGAGGAGGAGAGGGACAGAGGAGGAGGAGCAGAGGGACAGAGGAGGAGCAGGAGAGGGACACAGGAGGAGCAGCAGAGGGACAGAGGAGGAGCAGGAGAGGGACAGAGGAGGAGGAGGAGAGGGACAGAGGAGGAGCAGGAGAGGGACAGAGGAGGAGCAGGAGAGGGACAGAGGAGGAGGAGGAGAGGGACAGAGGAGGAGCAGGAGAGGGACAGAGGAGGAGGAGGAGAGGGACAGAGCAGGAGCAGGAGAGGGACAGAGGAGGAGCAGGAGAGGGACAGAGGAGGAGCAGGAGAGGGACAGAGGAGGAGAAGGAGAGGGACAGAGGAGGAGAAGGAGAGGGACAGAGGAGGAGGAGCAGGAGAGGGACAGAGGGCGACTTTAGGAGCTGAGAGGAAGACAGGAGAGGCAGACGGGTGAAGGAGAGAGCTCAGAGGAGAGACACCTGGGAGAGACTGGAGAAGAGATATAGGGGAGGTAATATGGAGAGTGTATTCCTTGGCCCGGGCAGTCACACTGAATTCAAGATGGATCTGTCCTCGGTCAGTTTTGAGTTATGAAGCCTATCGCCCGTCTCTGTCGCTCGCCGCCTGTGTTCGGACTCTCGTCCTTGAGGAAGACGGCTCGTTCACGTTCGAGATTTAACCCTTCATATGCCTGCACTGAACTGTGAGGGGGGGGGCAGTTAATCGTCCTGTCATGGTTGGATGCGCTCTTTACTGCTCTGTCCATCTCCTTCTCTCCTCCCTCCCTCTCCTCTGCGGGCTCCTCCCTCTG
>NC_140257.1:2511210-2568710 GCF_949987555.1 Borostomias antarcticus | reverse complement strand
GAGCCCACACTCTGCCTATTGGGACGCCGTGCGGTATTACGCCCCAGTCCCTCCAATACTCTGTTCCCAACAACCTCGGAATTCGTGCAAGGCGTCGTCTGTGTCTCACAGGATCTAGAAGGAGCCACGCGAAACACCTCTGGGTGCGCCTGATATGCGGCAGACGCCGGGACACCACCACATGAGCTGCTGCCATGAGGCCCAGAGGACGCATGACCGATAGAACAGTGACCTTGTTGACCTGAGGGGCGGCAGTAGCTCAGTTGGTAGAGCGGGTCGTTCAATGATCAAAGGGTCAGTGGTTCGAATCCCAGCTCTGACTGTCCACATGTCGAAGTGTCCTTGAGCAAGACACCTAACCCCAAAATTGCTCCCAATGAGCAGGGTAGCACCTTGCATGGCAGCTACCGCCATTGGTGTGTGAATGTGTGTGTGAATGGGTGAATGAGAGGCCATTGTAAAGCGCTTTGAGTGCCGCTAAGGTGGAAAAGCGCTATATAAGTGTAATCCATTTACCATTTACCTTCAGAGATGGGCAGAAAACTCCTCTCCATTGTTTCCCTCCTGGGGTCGGACAGACGCACTCTCATGGTGCTCGTGTCCAGATTGATACGTAAGTAGACAATCTGACGGGCCGGCCACAGAGCGCTCTTCTCCCAGTTGACCCAAACCCCAGGTCGATGAGATGTCTCACCACCGTGTCGGTGTGCGTCAAAGCCAGAAGAGGCGACGGAGCCCGAACCAGCAGGTTGTCCAGGTACACGAGGATCCTGATGCCCTGCCGGCGCAGTGGTCTCACCGCCGTCTCCACACAAATGGAGAAGGTTCTGGGGGCGAGCGCATATCCAAACGGGAGTCTGGTATACTCGTACGCCACTCCCTGGAAGGCGAAACACAAAAACTTCCGATGCCGATGAGCTATCGGTATGAGGAAGTAAGCGTCATTGAGGTCTACGCTGGTGCAAAAATTGGAACCTCAGATTTGCCATTGACTCGTTGAAAAGGCAGAGGTCCAGAATTGGCCTCATGCCTCCTGTCTTCTTCGGCATGAGAAAGTAGCCGGAATAAAATCCCTCGTTCCTCTGCTCCAAGGGGACCACAGTCACCGCTCCTTGGATAAAAGCTTCGCAATCTCTGCTGACAGAGCTGCAGCTTGATCAGGACGTGGCATCACCATTTCCAGAACGCCCATGAACGGCAGAGTAACCAGCTGTCCAGGAGACACTTCTGCCAGACTGTTAAGCGATCGGAAAGAGGCTGTGCCGGAGATCGCGGCATCAGATCGAGGAACCTGCCGTGATTCAACTTGGCTCTGACCGCCACCGGACAGCAGAGAAACTCTGGTGGTGGCAACGGCGTGCTCACAGTCTTAGGCGGCGGCTTAGGAGCCAGGCGACGGACCGCAGCAGGGCGGGACCCTGCAGCAGGTTGTTTCTGTTTGACCCGTCATCGTCACTTCCTCACGGTCGTGGCAGCAGCGGCCGAGCCACGAGGACGTGCTGGCACGCCATGCTTCCCCAGAGTGGCGAGATGATGAGCAAAGAGGAGCCGGTCCTGGCCCTGGCTGCGACATTGCTCCAGGATGTTAGACACAGCTGAACCAAACAACCCCTCCCTGCTCACTGGTGAGTTGAGGAGGACGCCCTTGTTCTCCTCACGTAGACCGATCAGAGACAGCCACAGATGACGCTGCTGAACAACAGATGTGTCCATCACTCCTCCCAGGCAGGAGGCAGAGATCCTCACCAGCTGAGCGACGGCTCCTGCAGCTTCGGCCATCTCCGTTCTCCGATCCGCTTCCAAGGAAGAGGGGGTCTGCTCCTTGGCTAGCTGGCCGATGTAGATGGCCATGGATGAGGTGGCAGCAACGGCTTGCGCTGCCAGCACGTAGCTCTTGTCCGCCAAGGACAGAGTCGTCTTGTCCTTGGAGTCAGGCATCCGCGGCTTTCTGGACGAGCCCCAGGCGGAGGAACCAGGCATGAGAACAGCGGCTATGTCAGGTTCCAGCGGAAGGGAGCCACTGGTCACAACGTCATTCCAGCCAGCCACCCTCATGGCTCTCGCAAAGGGTCGTAGCGGAGCTCTCAGTGCCACCAGCTGACCCCATCCCGCCTTCACGAATGTCTCCAGGCTGGGCATGGCCGGAAGGAGACGAGGGGCAGGCTTGGAGGGAAGCCAGTAGCAGACGGAGCTCCAGAGAGGTAGCCCAGTCACAGCAGCAGCTTCCGGGATGGGGATGTTGATTGCTATGAGGATCTGCCAGAATCAGCACAGAGGTGCGGGTCGGTCTTGGGGCGGATGTGATTCCTATGCGGATCTGCCAGACTATGGGCGGCTGCTGTCTGGGTGTTTTTTTTTCTTCAGTCAAATGTAGCTGGCTAGGTTTCACAAGCCAAGAGGAGCTAGCCCTGTGGGGCGGAGCTCCACAAAATAGAACAACAGAGCTACAGTACTAAAGACTGTCAAAGTTGAGTATGCTGAGAACCTTGTTAGTGCCAAATTAAAAGTTCTGGTGCTCTTTACAATTTGCTATTTGTGCATTTTGGACTTAATATTCAGTTTAAAAAAAAAATTATATTAATTTACATCAACTCGATGTACATCTGAGGTATTGGACATGCTCTTTTTGTTGTGTCTCTCTCTCACTCTATCCTCTCTCTGCTTCTATTTCTCTACATCCTAACGTACCTACCTTTGTCCTCTATTTGTGTTATTATCTCTCTCTCTCTCTCTCTCTCTCTGTTTATCTCTCTCTCTCCCTCTCTCTCTCTCTCTCTGCCCAACCCCCACCCCCTCTGTTCCTCTTATGTTCTCTCTGCCCCCCTCCCTTCCTGCTGCGGATGGAGATGGTTTTCTAACCGTTCCTGGTTTAGAAGCTGAGAGATGGCGACTCTGACACTGCGGAGGATTACTCATGAAAAGAGCCATTTCATTCTTATCTCCCCATCTCTCATTCTCTCTCTATTTCCATCTCTCTCTATCTCTCTCTGTCCCTCTCTCTCTCTCTCACCCTCGCTCAGTCAGAGAGAACAAGAACCGCTGTCTAATACCCTGACCCCTCCTCAGCTTTCTAATGAATCTCTCTTTCTCAATCCCTCCATCCCTTCTTCTCTGTCTGTCCTGCCGTTCGCTCCGTCTGCCCCTCTCCATCTGTCCTTGCTCTCTCTCTCTTTCTCTCCTCCCTCTCTCCATCCACCCACCCCTTCCCCCATCCCCCTCTTCATCTGCTACCTGCCTAACACTTCATCTCCCACTTTACATCTCTTCTTCCAGCCTGTCTATTTGTGTTATTGTCTCTCTCTCTCTCTCTCTCTCTCTCTCTCTCTCTCTCTCTCTCTCTCTCTCTGTCTCTCTCTCTCTTTGTGTATAGATAGATAGAAAGATAGATAGATGGATAGATAGATAGATAGATAGATCAATAGATAGATAGATAGATAGATAGATAGATAAATAGATAGATAGATAGATCAATAGATAGATAGATAGATAGATAGATAGATAAATAGATAGATAGATAGATAGATAAATATATAGATAGATAAATATATAGTTAGATAGATAGATAGATAGATAGATAGATAGATAGATAGATAGATAGATAGATAGATAGATAGATAGATAGATAGATAGACATACAGATATATAGTACAGCGTATAGATATGTATATTCCTGTGTCCCCGGTCAGGAGTTGGAGGATGCGGTTCATGCGGAGGGCGTGGAGCTGCAGGAGCAGCACGCAGACCGCCGGGAGCTGGAGGAGACCCTGGAGCGGCTGGACCGCCACCAGGCTGAGCTGGTGGAGCAAATCAAGCTCACCCGCCTGCAGTGCTGCCAGGAGAGCCAGCAGGTAGCTAACGGCGTTAGCATCACTCCTCCTTCCATCCACCCCTCCCCCATCCCTCCATCCACCTCTCCCCCATCCCTCCACCTCTCCCCCATCCCTCCATCCACCTCTCCCCCATCCCTCCACCTCTCCCCCATCCCTCCATCCACCTCTCCCCCATCCCTCCATCCACCTCTCCCCCATCCCTCCACCTCTCCCCCATCCCTCCACCTCTCCCCCATCCCTCCATCCACCTCTCCCCCATCCCTCCATCCACCTCTCCCCTCCATCCATCCACCTCTCCCCCATCCCTCCATCCCTCTAACTCCTCCCTCCATCTGCCTCTCCCCCATCCCTCCATCCCCCTCTCCCCCATCCCTCCATCCACCTCTCCCCTCCATCCATCCACCTCTCCCCCATCCCTCCATCCCCCTCTCCCCCATCCCCCTAACCCCTCCATCCATCCACCTCTCCCCCATCCCTCCATCCCCCTAACCCCTCCATCCATCCACCTCTCCCCCATCCCTCCATCCACCTCTCCCCCATCCCCCTAACCCCTCCATCCATCCACCTCTCCCCCATCCCCCTAACCCCTCCATCCATCCACCTCTCCCCCATCCATCCATCCACCTCTCCCCCATCCCTCCATCCACCTCTCCCCCATCCCCCTAACCCCTCCATCCATCCACCTCTCCCCCATCCCTCCATCCCCCTAACCCCTCCATCCATCCACCTCTCCCCCATCCCTCCATCCCCCTAACTCCTCCATCCCCCAAACCTCTCTACGCCTCTCTCTCTATGCCTCTCTCTCTACGCCTCTCTCTCTCAAGCCCGAAATACCCCTACCTCTCCATCTGGCCTTCTCCCACCATATAGATCTCTCTCCTACACCTCTATCTGTCAATCACCCCCTCTCTCCATCTGTTGACTGTTTTCTCCCCTCCTCCTCTCCTCCCTCCCCCTCCCGCTCCTCCTCTCCAGATCCTGTCCCTGCAGGCGGAGGAGGTGAAGAGGGAGAGCGTGGTGGAGGAGTACGAGCGCGAGCTGGCGCGCGTGCGCAGGAAGCTGAAGCGTCTGCGGGAGGAAGTGCGGTCGGCGGAGAGGGCGGTGGAGGGGGCGGGCGAGCGCACCGGGCCCCTGCAGGAGTCCATCGGCCAATCATACCAGGAGATCTTAGAGGTGGGCGTGTCCTCCGTAGAGACGCCTGACCAGTCAGGGCAGGCCATGTCCCCATGCTACAGTGGGAAGGTAGATAATCTGAAGCTCAGTCAGACTGTGGCGATCGTCTGGGTTATTGAAGTTCTTTACGGAAAGCGGATCTATTTTTAGCTTCCCTCTTCCACGTACTGTACACACACACACACACACTTTCTCTCACCTTCCATCCCCACCTCCTTTCGTCTGACTGTATTGATCTGTGTAGGCAGAAGTGTGTGTGTGTGTGTGTGTGTGTGTGTGTGTGTGTGTGTGTGTTGGAGGTGTGTGTGTGTGTGTGTGTGTGTACGACCCCCTGAGGGGCCGAGAGGAGAAGAGGCTGACTGTATTGATCGGTTGTGTCTCGGTTCAGTTGATCCTCCATCTTGATCTGTATTGTGTTTAATCTTCCTGGGTCTCAGAAGACCAGCCATCATGCTGTGATCCTAATATACCCCACCCTGCTGGCCTGTGGTCGGGTGGATATCTGATAGTGTTCTATGGGATGAAAGCCTCTGCTTGGGTCCTGTTTCACTACTCTTGGTATTAGTTGTGTTTTTTTTGGGGGGGTGATGTTTGTGTAAAAACACACATTTACGTGTCTTACTGAAGACGTTGTGACACATAAAGTCCATTTACACAATCCTTAGATTGACTGTTATAGGATTCACTCAAATATCATATTAGGAGACTACAGGGATAGCTAAGACATAATGGCCGACCATGTAGGCAACTTCTCTGTAACTATTTGTGCACTCTCCTGTTAGTCATGTCTCTCTTATGGAGTATTTAGCCCATGTTAACTGCTCTGTATATGTTCTTAGCTAATAGACAAACATTTTCCAGGAGCTTGCTCGATCGTCTCATTGAGAGGGGTCAGGGAAGAATTTTTACAGCTCACTTATCTGGCCCCTGGGTGATACTGTTGTTTTGCTTCCCTCTGGAATATGTAGGGGTGGGACGTATGTCCTCCTCCCTTGTTCTCTGTAAAGCGCATTGTGTTGCCTCTGGGTATGAAATGCGCTACATAAATAAAGTTTGATTTGATTTAACTGAGGCTTTATAAAGCCATTACATGTATTACAGCAGATAAGATCAGACCCCAGAGCAGAAACTGATCCTGTAGATGTCCACTCGTGTCTCTATAGGGAATCTAGCGTCCAGGGGGTAGAGTGGGTCTAGTGTCCACCTAGGGGGGTCGAGGCAGGGGGTAGATTTGAGCTTGAGTCTGACCAATCATGGTGTCATATACTGGCTATACTTTTATTGTAAACCAATAATGGTTGTTGTTGTCAGGAGGAGCAGAAGCTGCATGCTCTGACAGGGGAGAGGACTGGAGATGCAGCCCTGACAGCAGAGCTCCAGCATGGGGAGCCGGAGGACACCTCCCCCCCGGAGGACCCCTCCCCCCTGGAGGACACCTCCCCCCCGTCGTGCACCACAGAGGAAGTCCCCCTCAGACCCTGGGGCAGGAGCCAATCACTGCCCGCCTACGCTGACGTCATCCTGGTACGTGGACATCAGCTCTCTCTCTAACCTTTAAGAAAAAAACGTAAAACCCTGCGCCCCCCCAAACACACCTGTCCCCCTCCCTCTCTCTCTCTCTCTACCTGTAGAGGAGATGTGGGTCCTCCACCATCACTAACACTGCTCTGAGCGAGACCCAGGAAGAAGAGGACACCCCTGTATCCAGCACATCAAAGGTACCATGGGAACAATCTGGTTAGTTAGCTGCTGTGCCACATACCAAAGGTAGGCTACCATGGTAACAGTCTGGGTAGTTACCACACACTAAACATACCATGGTAACAGTCTAGTTATTTAGCTAATACACACTAAAGGTGCCATGGTTATAGTTAGTTAGTTAGTTAGTTAGTTAGTTAGTTAGTTAGTTGGTTAGTTAGTTAGTTAGTTAGTTAGTTAGTTAGTTAGTTAGTTAGTTAGTTAGTTAGTTAGTTAGTTAGTTAGCTAGCTAGTTAGTTAGTTAGTTAGTTAGCTAGCTAGTTAGTTAGTTAGTTAGCTAGCTAGCTAGTTAGTTGGTTAGTTGGTTAGTTAGTTGGTTAGTTGGTTAGCTAGTTAGTTGGTTAGTTGGTTAGTTGGTTAGTTGGTTAGTTGGTTAGTTAGTTAGTTAGTTAGTTAGTTAGTTAGTTTTTTTTCTTCTTAGGCTGGATCTGGATCTGAAGAACTGATCTGATCTAATGTGATGTGGTTTAATGCAAATTATGTCTATTAGATGGAGACTGTGGAAAATTAGTGAAATACAAGGTGTAAAACTCTTTAATATCTCAACAGATAATCACATCACAAGGTGAAGAGGAGACAAGAGAGGAAGAGGAGTTAGAGGAGCAGGAGCAGTGTGCTGCCCCCCCAGTGTGCACCAGTAGCATCGCCATCAACGAGCTGGACTTCTACCATCCAGACCCCTTCGTACACTGTGAGACGGAACGTACGTAGCAGCTATATCTTCATGACGGCGATGGTGACGATGACACTGAGCACACTAAGCAGCCTTTAGTCTGTACGACTTTGATGATGATCATGATTACATTTGAGATCGAATTTGGGTAGAAAGATCAACCTTGTGAGATCTTTAACCTGTTTTTCTCTTGAATGACAGATGATCTTTTCAAAGATGACTTCTTTTCCAAGACAGACCAGTCTGGTAAGGAAACGTCCTTTCTAAAATCTGACCTTGTACATTATCTTACCATCTATTGTTTGAGACAACAAATTAATTGAAGTGAAGTATTTTACTACCCGCCTCTCTGACATCTAAGCCCTCTCCTGATTGATCTGTTTGCTCCCAGAAGTCTTTGCTGATGACCCGTTCAAGGGCACTGACCCATTCGCCGCCGACATCCTGTTTCCTGAAACGTCAGAGGTTGAGTATGCCCATGCCAAGCCCCTCCCAGACTCCCCCCCCCCTCTGGGGGCAGGGCTTGATGATGAGGCGGACACCAGCCTATCGTGTGCTGAGAACAAGGCGTCGACGGGAACGCAATGCTTCGAATCGGAGTTCCCTGACGAGGACGAATCCAGTGAAATTGAGATCAGCTACAGCCGAGAGGACCTGGATACGGTCGCCATGGGCGACGACCCTGCCACGACTTCCTACGGCACCACCCAAAACGTCAACATTACCCAAAGTCTGGGATTCAAACCCATCCAGGCCCTGCAAACTGCCTCCCTGGACACTCAGCACAGCGGCCTGGGCGGGCCAGAGGGATTCGAACCCCTGGGTCTAGGTCTGGACCCCAGCAGGGAGACGCGGGCCAACACCTGGGCTGCGCAGCCCAACTACTCCATCGAGTCCGACCCTAATGGGTATGAGTTCGATATCAATGCTGTCTCACCACCCTCAGACATAGAGGAGGTCAGCCTGGGGTCTATGCCCGCCAGCTATGACTCTGTAGCAGCTGGGTTCCAGTCCCCGCCAGACCCGGATTTCAACTCTGCTGATGCTGACACCTCAGATGTGGGTGAGATCCAGACCCGCCTCGGACTCGAGGAGGCTGGATCCAGCCCAGACCAGGCCGGATACTCTGGCACCACCACCCCAGAACCCACCCACCCGGACGATGTCACGTCCACTAACCGCCCCCAGCGCTCCGACTCTGAGCTGGACAGTGCCATCGGCCTGGACGCCCAGAGCAGCTCGGAACACAACAGCAAGTTCAGCTTTGGAGCCAACAGCTTCGAGTTCTCCTACGAGCCCACCAGCCATGCCTCTTTCGACCCATATGGGTTCAAACTGAGCCCGGAACACAACAGCATCCAGGACTTACTGGACCCCTTTGGTTCTGACCTGGCCTCAGATTCCGGTAACCAGGCCTCATTCGACCCTTACGAGTTCGAGCCCTTCTCCTCCCAACCTGACGACGATGGGGCGACCTTCGACCCCTATGGGTTCAACCTCACTACCCAGCCTTCCCAGCTGGGCACGTACGACCCATATGGGTTCAAGTTGAGCCCGGA
The DNA here is from genome assembly GCF_949987555.1 of Borostomias antarcticus. NCBI lineage: Eukaryota > Metazoa > Chordata > Actinopteri > Stomiiformes > Stomiidae > Borostomias > Borostomias antarcticus. The sequence goes on along the minus strand of NC_140257.1, from coordinate 2,559,717 downwards.
GACAGACAACCAGGCACTGCTCCACCTCGGCAACAGCAGCGATGACCCTCACAACCCCGAGGCGAACAACAACAACACCTTGAACGAGATGGACCCCTTCAGCTTTGAGCTACGTTCAGAACCTGCTAGCTCTGCCACGACCGATGACCTGTTGGGGCTGGAGCTCAGCAACACTGTGGTGCCTGAATGCACCCTCCCTTCTGCCACCAGCAACCCCAACTCAGCCCCTGCCCACGCACTGACCACTTCCGCTACGACAAATATGGCCGCCGGGGCAGGCTGCGACCTGCTGGGAGGAGACCTGCTGGACTCTGTGTTTGGGACGGGGGGTTACGTGGCCTGTCCAGATGTAGCAGATGACCTGGAGCCCTTCGAGCCCGGGATGGGAAACCCTGTACATCCTCCTCCTGACAACAGGGTCTTTAGAGAGAGAGAGGCAGCCCACTCGGACTCTTCAGACACTGTGGCGGACTGGATGACTGTCAGGGTTAGTGGCTCCAGTGGTTGAAGTGTGTGTGTGTGTGTGTGTGTGTGTGTGTGTGTGTGTGTGTGTGTGTGTGTGTGTGTGCGTGTGTGTGTGTGCGCATGCGTGCGTGCATGTGTGTGTTATTTCTGTTCATATTCATGTGCATATTGTGGCCTGTGTGTGTCCAGTAACATGTGTTCTCCTCTCACAGTCCAACTCCAAGGAGTCCTGTGCCCCAGTCATCCCACGAACACACAGCCTGGACAAATAACCTCTGACCTCCGACCTGCGGGGAGGTCCCCTGACTGACCAAGACTCCGCCAGAGAGTCTAAAAAAAAGAGATATGGAGGGAGAAAAAAGCAAGAGAGACGGAGAGAATGGAGTGAGAGGCCCGTCTCTCCACGCTGGCATGCCTTCAATACAGTAAATGTTGACCCCATCAGTGCAAGGTCACCTTCAAAGTGGTTGATGTTAATTGCAAACCTAAACTATTGTGAGGTTATCTTTAGCTTTGCATACCCAAGGGAAATGATTTGTTGTGATTGGATACATGTTTATAGATAATTAGGTAGTATTGATTATTTGACAGTCCGTTGTAAGTACTCCCTTTTAGAGCTGTGTCCCGGAACACTGCAATTCTTGGCTCAGCTCCTACCAGGTCTCTGTGTTCTGGCTACGTCCAATAGAATGTCTCTGAAACAGGAAATACTGACCCAGTCACCGTGGAGACGTCAGAGACGGAGAGTGATATAATTGGTGATATATATAAGTGAACACATACTGTACAGTACAAGTCCATTATGAAGAAATCAATCTGCCTCCATTTTGAATAACAGCATGCATGTCTGTGACTGTTACTTCACAAGATTCTACTGTATATGAACCTCCTCATGCTCCCACCTCCTAGTCCTTCCAGTTGACTGTCCCTTCCAGCCTCCTACAGCCATACCTGAGAGAGGCCAGGCCATGAGCTGGAGAGCCTAGGATCCCTGAGAGACTCTTTTCCCCTGCGTCTACTATGAGATGATGAGATGTGGGCTAGATTATAGTAATACATTTAGTCGGTTTGCCTGAAGCAGGCTTACGATCGGGTCCCTCAAGAGGTCTTGTGGAGGGTTATGCGGGAGTATGGGGTGAGGGGGTCCCTACTTAGGGCCATCCAATCCCTGTACACCCAGAGCGAGAGCTGTGTCCGTGTCCTCGGCAGTGAGTCGTCTTCCTTTCCGGTGGGGGTTGGCATCCGCCAGGGCTGCGCTTTGTCACCAATCCTGTTTGTGATTTTCATGGACAGGATATCGAGGCGTAGTCATGCGGAGGTGGGTTTGGTGAGCTGGGGATCACGTCGCTGCTATTTGCAGATGATGTGGTCCTGATGGCATCATCTGCCTGCGACCTCCAGCCCTCTCTGGATAGGTTCACAACTGAGTGTGAAGCGGCTGGGATGAGAATAAGCACTTCTAAATCTGAGGCCATGGTTCTCAGCAGGAAAGACAGGTGGTCTGTCCGCTCTGAGTAGGAAATGAGTCCTTACCCCAAGTGAAGGAGTTCAAGTATCTGGGGGTCTTGTTCACGAATGAGGGAACTATGGAGTTTGGCCGGAGAATCGGAGCAGCTGGTGCGGTTCTGCAGTCGCTTTACCGCACTGTTGTGACGAAAAGAGAGCTGAGCCAAAAGGCAAAGCTCTCGATCTACCGGTCTATCTTCGTCCCCACCCTCACCTATGGTCATGAAGGATGGGTCATGACCGAAAGAACGAGATCATGGATACAAGCGGCCGAAATGAGTTTTCTCCGGAGGGTGGCTGGGGTCTCCCTGAGAGATCGGGTGAGAATTTCAGTCATCCGGGAGAGACTCGGAGTAGAGCCGCTGCTCCTTTGCGTCGAAAGGAGCCAGTTGAGGTGGTTCGGGCATCTAGTGAGGATGCCTCCTGGGTGCCTCCCTAGGGAGGTGTTCCAGGCGTGTCCGGCTGGGAGGAGCCCGTGGGGTAGACCCAGGACCAGGTGGCGGGATTACATCTCTGCACTGGCCTGTGAGCGGCTAAAGATTCCCCAGGCAGAGCTGGTTGATGCTGCTAGGGAAAGGGATGTCTGGGGCCCCCTGCTGGAGCTGCTGCCTCCGCGACCCGACCCAGGATAAGCGGATGAAAATGGATGGATAGATGGATGGTTTGCCTGAAGCATATTTTAATCTCTAGATTGTCTTCCTGTGTCCAGAAAATTGGCCCATAACCTAATCAGCGTATGGACACCATCCACAACGTTAGGTGTCTGGTGTGGGGTGAGAGCAAGCCAGGCCAGTTAGAACTGAATGTGAGATGATTCATTGAGTAGATCTGAAGTAAAGCCAACTAGAGTTCTGGTACAGCCATTATAAATGTTACATTAGAGTCCCCTGGACTGGCGCTCTCAGACTCCTCTTACTCTGCGTCCCAAATCCAACTCCATCCTCTTAAACAACAGTCCTTTGTACAGATCTGTGAAGATTGGATAGGTGTTAGCAATATGATGACCAGGCCCACCACAACTCTTTGGGAGAGATCGACATGGAGGTACTATCACCTATCTTAAACCTATCCTACCCTCTGAGAAGTGCTGCTATTACAGCTGTTATTGCCATCGTGCTTCTAAGCCATACAAACAACTGTAAGCAGAACTGTTCTTCCTATGCTGGGCCGAACAGAAGTCAGTGACTGTATCCACCAGTGATGTGAATCATTGGGTCTGCCTGAGTTAAAGCCCACCCATACGGGACATACTAACCTCCGTAGCCTAAATGTTCACCTATTGTGAAGATGTCTGTGTAGGATCCTCATGTTGCTGATATACCTAGACCATAGGTACAATACAACACCTCAGGCTTGGTACAAAGGGTCTTTGTTTATTGGTGTTCTGAGGATGAGCTTCAGATACTCAATCCTGTATCGAATACATTTCCTGTACAGAGACGACGACAAACTGCATGTGACACATTCATCTGCTTCAATGCACAGTTAAACAGAAAAATACAAAAAGCTTAACAGCGGCTGTAGAGTAATGCAAATTATATCCATATAATCAACAAAAAAATAATAAAATCTCTCATTTATTTTTTACAAATGAAAATGTAAGCGAATGTATAAATATTCATGTGTTCATGTGTATGTATGTACAATGGGATTGTGCACACAATATACTGTAAATTTGTTTCTCAAAGTTTTTAATCCACATTCCATCTTGATGACATGATTCCGTCTCCATTATGAACATGATGCGGCTGGAAGAAGCCCATGATAAGAAGCAACATTCCTGCCAGTGAGTCTTCTCCTCTAACTACATGACCTGTCATATAGAAATAGCATAACCATTCTGTAACAGTATCTACATCAACTAGCATTCTCCACCAAGACGTCAGGTGTGATAACTGTAATCACTACTTCTATTTCTAGTGGGTCTAAACAATGATCTACTATCCACATTGTGGATGTGATTACAAATGCATAACTTGTTCCATGTGAGTCAGAGCCTGCCCAGGTAGTGCTGTTGTACCGAGACACTGCTCAATCCTCCTAAACACTTAAATACTCTGACAGCATTACAAATAGGAGCCCTGAATAAGAATAAGATGAATTGCCAAGTAGGTTTACACATATGAGGAATTTGCTTTGGTCTGTTGGTGCATAACAGTAAACGTAGTGCAAGGACTAGATAGGATAGTGAACAAGACCCACAGACTGGCTGATAGACAGACACTGTAGAGCCACAGACAGGCAGATAGACAGACACTGTAGAGCCACAGACAGGCAGATAGACAGACACTGTAGACCCACAGACAGGCAGATAGACAGACACTGTAGAGCCACAGACAGGCAGATAGACAGACGCTGTAGACCCACAGACAGGCAGATAGACAGACACTGTAGACCCACAGACAGGCAGATAGACAGACACTGTAGACCCACAGACAGGCAGATAGACAGACACTGTAGACCCACAGACAGGCAGATAGACAGACACTGTAGACCCACAGACAGGCAGATAGACAGACACTGTAGACCCACAGACAGGCAGATAGACAGACGCTGTAGACCCACAGACAGGCAGATAGACACACTGTAGACCCACAGACAGGCAGATAGACAGACACTGTAGAGCCAGAGACAGGCAGATAGACAGACACTGTAGACCCACAGACAGGCAGATAGACAGACACTGTAGACCCACAGACAGGCAGATAGACAGACAGGCAGATAGACAGACGCTGTAGACCCACAGACAGGCTGACAGACCATGAGAAAGTAGAAAAGGGCATCACTTCAACATTAGAAGCCCAGATTCGGAGAGCCTGGAGCTCAGATAGGTATTCCAGAGATGATAGACTGTAACTCTCCATAGGGTAGTAGGCTGTGGTCCCTATCCCTATGTGCCTGCATGTACCATGCAACTCAACTGCCAACAATATAACTTAATAGCACACTGTAACTCATCTGAGAGTAGTAAGGATGGATACTTAATTTTGTTTAATTAAACAGATCCCAATCATCTCAATACAGTACTTAATCTCCATAGTATTCCACTATAACATACATAATGCTAACCTTAGCACGGTCGCTAGACCTATAACCATGACCTCGACCCAACTAGGAAAAAGTGCAGGCTCCAACTCCATACCCTGATGTATAATACTGTACAATCAACATCAACCACCATACAGTCATGATCATATCTACCAAGCTTGTTCCATAGTTTGGCCTCCCATTGCACATAGTGACATAGCACAAATTAAATAGGCCTGGTTGTTTTTTGTGTATATGTTTTTATGGTTTATTTTATTATGTATGCACTTTAATCCAATTGATGAGAATAATTATGATAAACTTTTCTGTGTCTGGTGTTGTAACTGTTGTTGTGTCATTTAAACGGTATGAACAAAAATAAATACATCTTTAAAAAAAGAAAAGAATAAAAAAAAGTTGATAAATCCCAGATCCAGACTCCAGTATGATCATGAATGAATAGAGGGAGAATCAGAATGACTGAATGAATCTACATCTCATCCATACTCTAAGTCTCACTTATTTTGCCTGGGGTGAATACAGTCAAACATTGGTGCATTACACCGTCGCCTCACAGCAAGAAGGTCGTGGGTTCGATTCCCACGAGGGCTATCTCCCGGGTTTGCATGTTCTCCCCATGCTCACACTCGGGTTCCCTCCACACAGAACCCCAATATGAAAAACATGTAGAAGAACAGATGTCCCTGACCAGGACTTGGACAGAGCGCTTGGACATCCCCGGGGGCCATGGCTGCCCAGCTCCTGGCCGTCCCTGGAGGAGGACAGCTTGGATGGCAGAAATGCACAGGATAAATTCCACCGGCGACCACTGAGAATGCATGCGTTTGTGTGCTGTGCGTCGCCTATCGCTCACATGATGCGTTGTGTGCAATTGCCATGTGGCAAATAAACGACCCTGTAGGACCCTGTCCAGTAATTATTTCTATACTGTATGAGACAGTAGTAGTCAAATTCACATCACCTAGTCACCATTAAATGTTTTGTTTTAGAGCTAATCCCTCACTAGCCTCAACGCCAGACCCATGAGAGTTATTTTGCTGATCCACTACGTCAGCTACGCTAACTACGTTACTGCACGCTGCAGATCTCTCTATGGGTCTGGGACACTTCATAACTACGTTACTGCATGCTGCAGATCTCTCTATGGGTCTGGGACACTTCATAACTACGTTACTGCATGCTGCAGATCTCTCTATGGGTCTGGGACACTTCATAACTACGTTACTGCATGCTGCAGATCTCTCTATGGGTCTGGGACACTTCATGCAAAAATCTGGTGCTCAAATCCTGGCACTTCATTGGTTTCGCAGGAATCCCCGCAACACCAATCAGTAACGACTTTCGTTATCAGGCGCTCCCACCCATAGATATGCCCCGCCCATCTAACCTGGGCTAAGCGTCTCTCATTTGCTGCAACAACCTGTCACTCTTTCAATTCTGACCCGTCGATACGCCCTCAGAACACCAGCTTGAGCGGCGAAGTGGCTCAGACTCTATTAGGTAGCATGCGGAGCGCAGCGATTGAACTATTATATTATTATATTATATTATTATTATTATTATTATAATATTATTATATTATTATAGGCTATTTGAGTCTGGATAGAGACTATTCCCTCACAGTCTGATACTGATGGACAGCAGACAGAGTTTTTTTTATTTTTATAAATCTTTATTAATCAAGGTACAAAACAGTACAAATTAGCAACAATCAATCAATACAAAGAATGAAATAAAACAAATTAAAAAATAATACAAGAGCCAGGGTACATATATCAAGCCTTTCACACAAACAAATCAAAGGAGGTGCACAAACTCACTGTCTTCGTAGCCTTATTATTGGAGGAAAAAATAGTCTTTATGTATTGTTTGGTTTCATTTTCTAGAATTTTGAACAGGGGTTTAGAGTTAGTAAATTTGGATTTGTGAATGTGAAATTTTGCTAAAAGAACTATTAGGTTAATAATATTATATTCTTTGGTTTTACTGCCAATATCTTTAATGAAACCAAACAAAACATTCTCTAGACATAGAGTGAAATCAGGGTTGGACAGCAGACAGATAGTGATGAGGATGCGGAGGATGCTGATGTAGGATGATGCTGATGTAGGATGATGCTGATGCGGGATGATGCTGATGTAGGATGATGCTGATGTAGGATGATGCTGATGCAGGATGATGCTGATGTAGGATGATGCTGATGTAGGATGAGGATGATGCTGATGTAGGATGATGCTGATGTAGGATGAGGATGCTGATGTAGGATGATGCTGATGCAGGATGATGCTGATGTAGGATGATGCTGATGTAGGATGCGGATGATGCTGATGTAGGATGATGCTGATGCAGGATGATGCTGATGCAGGATGATGCTGATGTAGGATGATGCTGCTGTAGGATGATGCTGATGCAGGATGATTGACACACCTGTTCCCATCCTCCTCCTCTTTGCGACTCTTTTCAACATGGGTGTATCCCGGAAGTAGCTGGTTCTGAACGTAGAGGCGGGGTTCCCAGTGCTACGTCCCCCAGAGCCTCCAGAGCCTCTCCAGCCCGGCCTCACTACCCCGACAACCTGCACTTTAGACCAATACACGATGATCCCACTTGGGCTTTCAACATAGAAAGCCATCGTCCGGACCAAGCAGCTAGCTAGCCAGCTTCAGACCAGAGACAGCCTTGTCCCGTCGAGCTAAAGCCCAGTTCACCCTCACACCCTCACACCCTCACACACACCCTCACACACATCAACACGGCTTTGATGGTGATGCATGCGAGGAAACAACCAAGACTCAGCGATGGGTAAGCTTCCCTCCACAACCCACTTGAGACGCTGGGCTGAGCCACGTAGCATCATGCTAGCTAGCTATGCTAACCCGAGCTAACGGCTAGCCTAGCCATGCTAGCTACGTTAGCTCTCTTGTGATTAGCATGCTAGCTAGCTAACGTAGGTATCTTGCTTGGCTATTATATCTTTTTTTTTATAGTTACAAATGTGTGGTACCGTGTGATTAATAAGTACTGTTGTATAATTTCAGGAGCAACGACCGAAGGGACTCGCAATCCTACCAGGTAACGGTATGTCTAGTTAGTTGTTGCCTAGCAGCGCTAGCTAACCGTGTAAGCGAGCTAGCTGAATCCGGGCTCCGGCTATCTGCTGGAACGTTCCAGTTACCGTGATAAAATACAAACGGAAATACCAGGTTTATCCCTTTTAAAGCGAATAATCCTGGTTTTAACATGTTAGTATCGCCGGTAGGCTACTGTTATACACGAATACCTCACGTACAACTTGTTTTTGTGTAACTTACAGCTAAATGAATGATTCAGTTCCAGGGACTAGGCTGAGCCGGGGGTTAGCAGGCTAGCTGTGAAGACAGACAGGCCCAACTCGGAAGAGTATTATTATTACTGGATTATTATTTATTAGGGTATCTAATCTAGCTAGGTATAATGTCAATAGCCGTTATTGAAGCCAGCTAGCTAACTTTACAGGCCCTCTTTTGTGTTGATGCTCAAATGTTTGGAATTCAAGTTCCTGTTTCATAGTGACAGAATCCTCCATTGTGAAATAATCATCCAGACATCTCCTTTAATCTCCATACTGCCAGATTTCTACTCATCTAAACCACCAGTTGTATTCTGAGATGTGACATTGTTGACTAATCTTACTTTCTGTTTGGACAGACCCATAAGTCTCAACCCAAGAGCCAGTCTGCCACCCTTCACCGTCATGAGAAGCTGCGAGACGGGTCCTCGGACCCCGCTCCGCCCTACAAGATGCTCCGGCGCTCGGAGGAGAGTCCCGTCAGCAGACACGGCAGCGACGGCGCCGGACACGGCAAGGCTAAGACATCACACACGCTCAGCAGGGTCAAAGATGGCGGTGAGTCCCGGCAGAAGCTTGTCTTCATACCTCACATAGAAACACAAGATTTCCATGTCCATAGGTGGACTTAGACACTGGAGAAAGTGGATACGTTTGTGAAGATCCCTGATTCGGTGGTCTCATGGTACCCAGTCTTTTAGACGGTCGCTTATGGTCACTTATGGTCACTTATGGTCACTTCCTCATGCTTTGAGACCTTTCCACCATCAGTGTACCGGCTAGTTAGAATAGAACAGAGGAATAGGCTCTGTGCACCAGCTTCACTACTTCCTGAAAGTCACTTGGCATCTTTATTTCCTGTCCAATATGATTGGATTAAGTGATTAATCAGGTGTGCTCTGGGTCTGCCGCACACCTGATTAATCACTTAAGCCAATCATATAGAACAGGAAATAAAGATGCCAGGTGACTTTCAGGAAGTAGTGGAGCTGGTGCACAGAGCCTATTGGAGTTCTTGTCATCGCTGGTCCTTACAGTATCTTATCAGTGATAATCACTGATATCCTCATTCCAGTCCTAGGTACTCAGATAGACATTTAAAGGCTCCCAAACTGGCAATTTATTATACCATCTGCAGTCTAGAAGTCTTATCAGTATCATCCTAATCTACTTACTCCCTCCGATCATGGGTGACTGTCAGTGTCCATGATGTAGGCAGTGCAATTAAATAACATTCAAGTATACAGTTGTGCACAGTGTTGAATTGTTTGGGTGTTGTGAGGTGTTGGTTGAAGTGTGCAGGTGCACCGTAGCGCAGGTGTTCAGTAGCGTTGGGAGCTTGCAATACGTCCTGCTATCCAGTCTCCTGACCACGTCACAAAAAAACAAAGTGCTGTGTTGTGATTGGTTGCAGGGACCAACAACTCCCCACAGGAGAACTCGCACAACAACAGCTCCCATCCCAGCTCTGATTCACACTCCAATCAGAGCAAGTCTTCAGACAGGGTAAGACTCTTACCACATCATCATCATCATCTTCATCTATTCACCCGTGGTCGCACGAATGCTTGAACTTCGGGCCATTAACCGTAATGTTGCTCACTGGTTCGAATTCTGACCCAAATTACTAAAAAAGTGGGACAGATGCTTAGAGTAAGACTACTGACCTAAACTACTGACATTTTGAATGTCTTGTCTTCTCTCTCCCTTTTTCTCTTGTTTTTCTCTCCATCTCTCCCCTTTCCCCCTCTCTCTCTCCCCCTGCTCCCCCTCTGTCTCTCCCCTCTTTCCCCCTTCCTCTCCCCTCTCTCCCCTGCTCCCCCTCTCTGTCTCTCCCCTCTCTCCCCCCTCTCTCCCCTGCTCCCCCTCTGTCTCTCCCCTGCTCCCCCCTCTCTCTCCCCTCTCTCCCCCTGCTCCCCCTCTCTGTCTCTCCCCTCTCTCCCCCCTCTCTCTCCCCTCTCTCCCCCTGCTCCCCCTCTCTGTCTCTCCCCTCTCTCCCCCCCTCTCTCTCCCCTCTCTCCCCTGCTCCCCCTCTGTCTCTCCCCTGCTCCCCCCTCTCTCTCCCCTCTCTCCCCTGCTCCCCCCTCTCTCTCCCCTCTCTCCCCTCTCTCCCCTGCTCCCCCTCTCTCTCTCTCCCCTCTCTCCCCTCTCTCCCCCTCTCTGTCTCTCCCCTCTCTCCCCCTCTCTGTCTCTCCCCTCTCTCCCCCTCTCTGTCTCTCCCCTCTCTCCCCCTCTCTGTCTCTCCCCTCTCTCCCCCCCTCTGTCTCTCCCCTCTCTCCCCCTCTCTGTCTCTCCCCTCTCTCCCCCCCTCTGTCTCTCCCCTCTCTCCCCCTCTCTGTCTCTCCCCTCTCTCCCCCTCTGTCTCTCCCCCTGCTCCCCCTCTCTGTCTCTCCCCCTCTCTCCCCTCTCTCCCCTCTCTCCCCCTCTCTGTCTCTCTCCCCTGCTCCCCCTGCTCCCCCTCTCTCTCTCCCCTCTCTCCCCCTCTGTCTCTCCCCTCTCTCCCCTCTCTCCCCTCTCTCCCCCTCTCTGTCTCTCTCCCCTGCTCCCCCTGCTCCCCCTCTCTCTCTCCCCTCTCTCCCCCCCTCTCTCTCCCCTCTCTCCCCTCTCCCTCCCTCAGCCTCATGAGCCAGCAGATGACTGGTCAGAGCACATCAGCTCGTCTGGGAAGAAGTATTACTACAACTGCAGAACGGAGGTGTCTCAGTGGGAGAAGCCCAAGGACCTGCTGGAGAGGTAGGCCTCCTGCTCTCCCCCCTCTGGGGGCAAACTCAGTCCCTCTCTCCTTCCTCCCTGCTCTCCCCTCTCTGGGGGCAAACTCAGTCCCTCTCTCCTTCCTCCCTGCTCTCCCCTCTCTGGGGGCAAACTCAGTCCCTCTCTCCTTCCTGCCTTTCACTAAATGGCCAATGTAAAACGACTGGGTTGGTAGCAGCTGTGGAGAGGACCTTGTCCTGTCATGTTAGACTAGGGATTGTGTTTAATCCTGTCCAATTTGGATGCTGACCTGGGTGTGTGTTTAATCCTGTCCAACTTGGACGCTGACCTGGGTGTGTGTTTAATCCTGTCCAACTTGGATGCTGACCTGGGTGTGTGTTTAATCCTGTCCAACTTGGATGCTGACCTGGGTGTGTGTTTAATCCTGTCTAACTTGGACACTGACCTGGGTGTGTGTTTAATCCTGTCCAATTTGGATGCTGACCTGGGTGTGTGTTTAATCCTGTCCAACTTGGATGCTGACCTGGGTGTGTGTTTAATCCTGTCTAACTTGGACACTGACCTGGGTGTGTGTTTAATCCTGTCCAATTTGGACACTGACCTGGGTGTGTGTTTAATCCTGTCCAACTTGGACACTGACCTGGGTGTGTGTTTAATCCTGTCCAATTTGGATGCTGACCTGGGTGTGTGTTTAATCCTGTCCATCTTGGACACTGACCTGGGTGTGTGTTTAATCCTGTCCAACTTGGACGCTGACCTGGGTGTGTGTTTAATCCTGTCCAGAGAGCAGAGACAGAAGGACCCTACCAAGATGGCGTCCAACAGTTTCCCCAAGGACCGTGACTACAGACGAGAGGCCTTGCAGGATGCAGCTACAGCAAGTAAGTGTTGAGAGACCAGCTGGATGTTTAGGAAGTGTTGAGAGACCAGGAAGTGTTGAGAGACCAGCTGGATGTTTAGGAAGTGTTGAGAGACCAGCTGGATGTTTAGGAAGTGTTGAGAGACCAGCTGGATGTTTAGGAAGTGTTGAGAGACCAGCTGGATGTTTAGGAAGTGTTGAGAGACCAGCTGGATGCTTAAGAAGTGTTGAGAGACCAGCTGGATGTTTACGAAGTGTTGAGAGACCAGCTGGATGTTTAGGAAGTGTTGAGAGACCAGCTGGGTGTTTAGGAAGTGTTGAGAGAGCAGCTGGATGTTTAGGAAGTGTTGAGAGACCAGCTGGATGTTTAGGAAGTGTTGAGAGACCAGCTGGATGTCTAGGAAGTGTTGATAGACCAGCTGGATGTTTAGGAAGTGTTGAGAGACCAGCTGGATGTTTAGGAAGTGTTGAGAGACCAGCTGGATGTTTAGGAAGCGTTGAGAGACCAGCTGGATGTTTAGGAAGTGTTGAGAGACCAGCTGGATGTTTAGGAAGTGTTGAGAGACCAGGCTGGATGTTTAGGAAGTGTTGAGAGAACAGCTGGATGTTGAGGAAGTGTTGAGAGACCAGCTGGAGGTTTAGGAAGTGTTGAGAGACCAGCTGGATGTTTAGGAAGTGTTTAGAGACCAGCTGGATGTTTAGGAAGTGTTGAGAGACCAGGCTGGATGTTTAGGAAGTGTTGAGAGACCAGCTGGATGTTTAGGAAGTGTTGAGAGACCAGCTGGATGTTTAGGAAGTGTTGAGAGACCAGCTGGATGTTTAGGAAGTGTTGAGAGACCAGCTGGATGTTTAGGAAGTGTTGAGAGACCAGCTGGATGTTTAGGAAGTGTTGAGTGTTGCTGGTTGTTTAGGAAGTGTTGAGAGACCAGCTGGATGTTTAGGAAGTGTTGAGAGACCAGGCTGGATGTTTAGGAAGTGTTGAGAGACCAGCTGGATGTTTAGGAAGTGTTGAGAGACCAGGAAGTGTTGAGAGACCAGCTGGATGTTTAGGAAGTGTTGAGAGACCAGCTGGATGTTTAGGAAGTGTTGAGAGACCAGCTGGATGTTGAGGAAGTGTTGAGAGACCAGCTGGATGTTGAGGAAGTGTTGAGAGACCAGCTGGATGTTTAGGAAGTGTTGAGAGACCAGGCTGGATGTTTAGGAAGTGTTGAGAGACCAGGCTGGATGTTTAGGAAGTGTTGAGAGACCAGCTGGATGTTTAGGAAGTGTTGAGAGACCAGGCTGGATGTTTAGGAAGTGTTGAGAGACCAGCTGGATGTTTAGGAAGTGTTGAGAGACCAGCTGGATGTTTAGGAAGTGTTGAGAGACCAGCTGGATGTTTAGGAAGTGTTGAGACCAGGCTGGATGTTTAGGAAGTGTTGAGAGACCAGCTGGATGTTTAGGAAGTGTTGAGAGACCAGCTGGATGTTTAGGAAGTGTTGAGAGACCAGCTGGATGTTTAGGAAGTGTTGAGAGACCAGGAAGTGTTGAGAGACCAGGAAGTGTTGAGAGACCAGCTGGATGTTCAGAAAGTGTTGAGAGACCAGCTGGATGTTTAGGAAGTGTTGAGAGACCAGCTAGATGTCTAGGAAGTGTTGAGAGACCAGCTGGATGTCTAGGAAGTGTTGAGAGACCAGCTGGATGTTTAGGAAGTGTTGAGAGACCAGCTGGATGTTTAGGAAGTGTTGAGAGAACAGCTGGATGTTTAGGAAGTGTTGAGAGACCAGCTGGATGTTTGGGAAGTGTTGAGAGACCAGGCTGGATGTCTAGGAAGTGTTGAGAGACCAGCTGGATGTCTAGGAAGTGTTGAGAGACCAGCTGGATGTCTAGGAAGTGTTGAGAGACCAGCTGGATGTTTAGGAAGTGTTGAGAGACCAGCTGGATGTTTAGGAAGTGTTGAGAGACCAGCTGGATGTTTAGGAAGTGTTGAGAGACCAGCTGGATGTTTAGGAAGAGTCTCTTGCCTAGTCTTGTTCTCTCTGCCTGTCCACAGAGAGCTCTTCAGGAGACAAGCCTTCCTCCCACTCCGGCCCTTCCCAGTCGTCGTCCTCCTCATCCTCCGCTCCTCAGAGCCTGAACCCGGCCCCTGGCCCCGCCCCCTCCACCTCCTCCTCCTCCTCCTCCACGGCCCAGGCGTCCCCGGCGGTCCAGGCCCCGCCCTCGGCCCTCCAGGACCCCGCCCTCCTGCGCCAGCTGCTCCCGGCGCTGCAGGCCACGCTGCAGATGAGCAACGGCAGCATGGACATGGCCAAGATCCAGGAGGGTGAGAGAGAGAGAGAGAGAGAGGCGGTCGCCATGGAAACCCTAGCGCTAGCAGACAGAGGCGGGCGCACGCACGCCCGGAACACGTTGGTAGAGATGCTGACTCATAGGAAGATAGCTGTGCCCCGACGAAGGTACTATCTGCCCCAAAAACTGCTTTAAATTGATGAAAGCAAATATAGTGCGTTTTCATTTTTACACCAGCGGCTTACTTCTACAGTCTGGCTCTGCCCTCGTAGGGATTATGCCAATTTAAATAGAATAGAAAGCTTATTTGTAACAAGTACGGGTACAGGTACATTGGAATTCTTGTAATCGCTTTTCCTTACAGTATCTTATCAGCGCTAATCACTTCCTCATTCCAGTCCTAGGTACTCAGATAGACATTTAATGTTTCCCATTATTGAGCCTTAAGCCCCACGACAAGTTTCAAGGACCTGTTCATTACTCTGGGAGTGTAAACCTCTCTCCTCCCTTGCAGTAGACACATCACTCATCTAGCGTGCTCGAAATCACTGACTTCCTGTGTGAGAGGGCCTCATCTTAGATCAGAGAGAACACATGACCAGAACCAAACCAACTAGAAAAGACAGCGAAGGATTCCAGGGCTGCGTTCCGAATCGCATACTTCTAATACTTACTACCAGTACCTACTACAGCTGCCCTTAGAAAGTATGTACTTTGCAAGCAGTAGGCATCCAATTGGAACATACTACCTTGTCATAACATTGCGTCGCTGTCCATAACGCGACATTCGTCTACAGCTGTCACGACTCACACATGTGACGCACATTTCCGCTGCGCACAGGATTGTGGGCCAGAAAAGCCAGAAAAGCCTGCTGGCTTGCATACTGCAAAATACGACCGGATGTAGTAGGACATCCTGGTATTTTTGCCATACTGCATGTGGCATACTATGTATTGGGACATACTACATCCTGTTTTGGCATACTATATAGTAGGGTAGTATGCGATTCAGAACGCAGCCCAGGCCTCAGGAAAGTGAGGAAATCCTTCATTCTGGTTTCGAGTGGACCTTTAATCTTCTCAGCGAGGCGATGGGGGCTCTGTTATCTGCTATAGGGAAGAAGGGAGGATGAGGTTGTCAGTGCTGAGTTTCGACCTGATTAGATCATTGATTATATTCCCTGTCTATCATGCATTTTTGGACGTAACGTGACTTCTCTGATGTGGCTTCATTGTATAACGCTGCTCATGAAAAGCACTGACACTAACCAAACTCTCTCTCTCTCTCTCTCTCTCGCTTTCTCTGTGTGTGTGTGTGTGTGTGTGTGCGCGCGGTGTGTGTGTGCGGTGTGTGTGTGTGTGTGTGTGTGTGGTGTGC
This sequence comes from Borostomias antarcticus, assembly GCF_949987555.1. NCBI lineage: Eukaryota > Metazoa > Chordata > Actinopteri > Stomiiformes > Stomiidae > Borostomias > Borostomias antarcticus. The sequence goes on along the minus strand of NC_140257.1, from coordinate 2,544,153 downwards.
GGTGTGTGTGTCCCTCTCCTCCAGTCCTGGCCGCTGCTGTCACCCAAGCTTCTCTGCAGTCTATGCTTCATAAACTCCTCACTGCTGGACCGTCTGCTTTCAACATGGCTGCTCTGCTTTCCCAAGCTGCCCAGCACTCCAACCAAGGTATGGACCTGCTGCCACACCTCTCCGTTCACACCTCTCCTACCTCCGTTCTCTCTCTTTCTCTATCCGGTCTTTCTCCTCACTCATCCCCACGTCTCTCCTCCTCACCCCACGTCTCTCCTCCTCTCCTCACATGTCTCTTTTCGTCTCCCCCTCCTCCCCCCGCTCTCCTCTCCTCTCTTATTGATGATGCTCTGATCTGCCTATTGTTGATCATCTCAGAAGAACGGTTGACTCTGGTAGAACTGACACCACAAGTCGTTTCCTCACCAGTCATCCTGTGTACTGTCTGCACCAGATCTATCCAAGTAGCTGTTGTTGTTATGCTTTATTCAGATTCCCTGTTGATGCGTTGGGCAGACATCCCCACAGTAGCGTTCTCGTTGGCTCTCTGAATGCTGGAGATGTGGAAGGCGTGGGCCGTCTCAGAGTGGCTGTGCTGTTGAAAGAGCGTATCTCGTCCTCCGTCTCCGTCTCACTCCTCCCTGTGTCCACCTCTCTCTCTCTCTCTCTCTCTCTCTCTCTCTCTCTCCCTCCCCCAGCCCAGCCGCCCAGCCAGTCTCCCCTGTCGCTGACCTCGGACGCCACGTCTCCCCGCCCGTACGTCTCGCCACGCAACGGCACGCCGCAGACCAGCCTGCTGGCCCACAAGCCCCTGCTCAGCATGACCCCTGGCTCCTCCTCCCAGGCGCGGGTGAGCATGACCCCTGGCTCCTCCTCCCAGGCGCGGGTGAGCATGACCCCTGGCTCCTCCTCCCAGGCGCGGGTGAGCATGACCCCTGGCTCCTCCTCCCAGGCGCGGGTGAGCATGACCCCTGGCTCCTCCTCCCAGCCGAGGGTGAGCATGACCCCTGGCTCCTCCTCCCAGCCGCGGGTGAGCATGAGCCCTGGCTCCTCCTCCCAGGCGAGGGTGAGCGCTCCACACAGTTCAGTTTGGGCTGATCCCCGAGGGGCTGGAGAGACATGGGGTGACTGGCTGGCTGGCTGGCTGGCTGGCTGGCTGGTTGACTGGCTGGCTGGCTGGCTGGTTGACTGACTGACTGGCTGACTGACTGACTGACTGACTGACTGACTGGCTGGCTGACTGACTGACTGACTGGTTGGCTGACTGACTGACTGACTGACTGGCTGGTTGACTGGCTGACTGGCTGGTTGACTGGCTGACTGACTGGTTGACTGACTGGCTGGCTGGTTGACTGGCTGACTGGCTGGTTGACTGGCTGACTGGCTGGTTGACTGGCTGACTGGCTGGTTGACTGGCTGACTGACTGGCTGGTTGACTGGCTGACTGGCTGGTTGACTGGCTGACTGACTGGCTGGTTGACTGACTGACTGGTTGGTTGACTGGCTGACTGGCTGGTTGACTGACTGGCTGGCTGACTGACTGACTGGCTGGTTGACTGACTGACTGGCTGGTTGACTGACTGACTGGCTGGTTTACTGACTGGTTGACTGACTGACTGGCTGGTTGACTGACTGGCTGGTTGACTGACTGGCTGGTTGACTGACTGACTGACTGACTGGCTGGTTGACTGGCTGACTGATTGGCTGTGATCCGCAGCATGGGTGTGTATTTTGCTTTCCAACGGTGTAAAATCTGTTTGCAACTCCCAATATCGGACCTGCCTGACAAGTCGACTCACCCAAGTTAGTCTGTGAGCCAAGAACTGTAAATTAACACACAGGTTTCATTTGTAGTTGTGTTTTTCGACTTGCTAGACGTCTCTAGTTCATAGATTGGCATGATAACCATTGCAGACTGGTAGTTTGGTGGTAATTATCGTGCGTTAAATATGTGAACCCCCTAGAGTGGAAACCTGAGGATTGCGTATAGAGCATTTTGGGTGTTATGGGGCTTGGAAAAGCCAACGGCATGTTTATTGTTCTGTATATCCAAGCGTGAGTGGGAGGGTGGGGAGGAGCAGTCGTATTAAGATACTCTGGCTGTCCCCGGACACCCGGCTCTCTGGCTGGGCCTGGTTCTCTGGCTTCTCTCCCCGGAGGCCTGGATCCAGCCTGGAGGCCTAGTTCTCTCGCTTCTCCCCCATCCTGCCTGGTTCCCTGGCTGGGCCTGGAGCCCCGGTCCTCTGGCTTCTCCCCCATTCAGCCTGGTTCCCTGGCTGGGCCTGGAGCCCCAGTCCTCTGGCTTCTCCCCCATCCAGCCTGGTTCCCTGGCTGGGCCTGGAGCCCCGGTCCTCTGGCTTCTCTACCATCCAGCCAGGTTCTTCATTCAGACTGGATGAATGAATGGTTCTACACTCACATGGTACTTTATTAGGTGCACCTGTTCAATTGCTTGTTAACACAAATAGCTAATCAGCCAATCACATGGCAGCAACTCATTGCATTTAGGCATGTAGACATGGTGAAGATGACTTGCTGAAGTTCCAACTGAGGATCAGAATGGCGAAGAAGGGGATTAAGTGACTTTGAACATGGCATGGTTGTTGGGGCCAGACGTCCTGTAGTATTTCAGGAACTCCTGACCTACTAGGATTTTCACGCACAACCATCTCTAGGGGTTACAGAGAATGGTCCGAAAAAGAGAAAATATCCAGTGAACGGCAGATGTGTGGACGAAAATGCCTTGTTGATGTCAGGAGAATGGGCAGACTGGTTTGAGACGATAGAAAGGCAACAGTAACTCAAATAACCACTCTTTACAACCAAGGTATGCAGAATACCATCTCTGAACGCACAACACGTCAAACCTTGAAGCAGATGGGCTGCAGCAGCAGAAGACCTCACCGGGTGCCACTCCTGTCAGCTAAGAACAGGAAACTGAGGCTTCAATTCACACAGGCTCACCAAAATTGTACAATAGAAGATTGGAAAAAACTTGCCTGGTCTGATGAGTCTCGATTTCAGCTGCGACATTCAGATGGTAGAGTCGGAATGGCGTAAACAACATGAAAGCATGGATCCATCCTGCCTTGTATCAACGGTTCAGGCTGGTGGTGGTGGTGTAATGGTGTGGAGGATATTTTCTTGGCACACTTTGGGCCCCTTTGTACCAATTGAGCTTTATTTAAACGCCACAGCCTACCTGAGTATTGTTGCTGACCATGTCCGTCTCTTCATGTCCACAGTGTACCCATCTTCTGATGGCTACTTCCAACAGGATCATGCACCGTGTCACAAAGCTCAAATCATCTCAAACTGGTTTTCAACATGATAATGAGTTCATTGTACTCCAATGGTCACCAGATCTCAACTCAACAGAGCTCCTTTGGGATGTGGTGGAACGAGAGATTTGCATCGTGGATGTGCAGCCGACAAATCTGCAGTGATGCTTTCATGTCAATATGAACCAGAATCTCTGAGGAATGTTTCCAACACCTTGTTGAATCTATGCCACGAAGAATTAAGGCAGTTCAGGTCTAACCCGGTACTAGCAAGGTGTCCCTAATAAAGTAGCCGGTGAGTGTATGTCTGGCCCTCGATCCAGCCTGGATGTACTGGGTTCTTCCCCTTCCAGCCAGGAGCCCTGTTTCAGCCTGGAGGCCATGTTTTCCCCCCTCTCCTCCATCCAGCTAAGTTCTTAGATCCAGGTTGGATGATTGTCTCAGCCCCGGAGCCCTGGTTCTCTGCCTGGCCCTCGATCCAGCCTGGAGGCTTGTACCTTTCCCTTCTCCATCCAGCTTGGAGCCCTCAAGGCTGTGTTCCCTTAACCTCGTGAGACCATCCTGATCTCGCAAGCTCACTTTCAGTTTGCCTCCACAGAACAGTCTGGACTTACCTCTATCTCAAAGCATTATTCTCAAATGATTATTCTTGTTTTGACCGGCCCAGTCAGGGGTGATTTGACTGCTGTTTTGCACCCCAGTAGAACGTAGCCCCTGAGTGGTTCCCATAGCAAAACAGTCTCCCGAAACAACGAGCAGTAACTTTAACGTTAGTGGTATAAACACAGCCATAAGTGCTGTATTGCAGAAATACTCAATAACAACAATTAAATAAGAACAAGGCCGAATCCCATTTCTCACTTGTACCCCTACCCCTTGCCCCTAGGAACAGAACAGTGTCATGCGTTAGTGGGTTGAAATCTTCCACTATGAAATGGGACACCCCTTCTAGGCCGACGTCATCAGTAGGTCCTCTAGTCTAATTTGCCGGTCTGCATGGAGTGGTAACAAGTGCAGCAACTTCCTTGGTGGACTAGTTACATTTTGAGTGTCACTCATATAGCCTACTATCAAAGGGGGCAAATGTGACATGGAAATATGTCAAAATGCGGGACGGTCATGCACAAATCAGCCTTAAATTAATGTTGTTGGCTAAAACATAACAGCATGCCAATAGTGATTTTTTGTTAGGCTATGCTTGTTATAAAGAAAAGGTCTATTATTGAAACGTTATTAAACGTTGGTTATCATCGTTTTTGAATCTTTATTAACAAAGAAAATACTAGTCCGCATTTGTGCTGCTTTTGCTCTGAGACCGATTGTCCGCCTAATGTTAGCCCACCAAAAACGGACCATGACATAGACATTAGAGCCAGCAGCAGATTTCTAAACCATTTGCCGAGATAAGGCTGTTGTCGGCAGTGTATCATGAGCGCTGACCGCCCAGTCATCTTGATGGCTTGCTAGCTCTGAAAACGTCCTTACCCCTACACTTGACACCCTCGAGGATCGGGATGACCCTACCCCTAAACTTGAACACGCAAAATTAAGTGTTGGGGGTAAGGGGTAGGGCCAAGGGGTGAATTGGAATTCAGCCCAAGAGTAGGCTATGCACGGAGTTTCTCGGAGGAAAAGACGTTTTTGTTGTTCTTCCGACTGGATTTGGCAAAAGTTTTATTATGATGATTGGCTGAAGGAGTTAGTCTGTCAAGGCAAGTACTCCCGGCCACAATAATCGTTGGAGATGGGGGGGGGGGGGGGGAGGCCAGACTGATCTGCAGAGAGAAACTGAATCTGAGCTCACTAGATCAGGATGGTCTCACGAGGCTAGTGTCCCCTCCCTTCTCCTCCATCCAGCCTGGTGCCCCTGGGTCTCTCCCTCCACCTCCATTCAGCTGGGGGCCTGCCCCCCCCCCCTCCCTTCAGCCTGGTTCCCTGTTCAGGCTTCCAGCCTGACCTAGCCCCGAAGCCTGGTTCCCCTAACTGTTCTCTGCCTGCTCCTCCATCCGGCCTGGAGGCCTGGAAGCTAGCTTTCTCCCCTATGCAGTCTGGTTCCCTCTGCGGGCTCCCAGCCTGACCTAGCCCTGGAGCCCTGGTTCTCTGCCTGACTCTCGATCCAGCCTGGTTCCCCTAACCCCGAGCTTCTGGGGCTGAGATGGGCTGGAAGCCCTGGAGGCCTGGATCTCTGCCTGCTCCCCCATCTAGTCTGGCTTTCTGGCTGGGCCTAATTCTCTGGCTTCTCCACCATCCAGGCTGGATGAATGACTTGGCCCCGGAACCCTGGTTCATTCCCTTCTCCATCCAGGCAGACTTCGCCCTGCGGCCCTGGTTCTATACCTGGCCCTTGATCCATCCTGGAGGTGATGTGTTCTCCCCTTTCTCCCACATCCAGCCTGGAGCCCTGGAGCAGCCTGGAGCCCTGTTTTTTTCTGCCCACTCCTCCATCCATCCTGGAGGCCTGGTTCTCTGGCTTCTGCCCCATCCAGCCAGGTTGCCCGAGCGGGCTTCCAGCCTGACTCGGTCTCGGAGCCCTGGTTCTCTCCCTTCTTTACTCCTCCATCCAGCAAAGGTCTTCGATTCTGATTCTGATTCTAGGCTGGATGACTGACTAGGCCCAAGAACCCTGGTTCTCTGCCTGGCCCCGATCCAGCCTGGAGTATCTTAATACTGTACTAATATAATACTATTATGGGACTGACTGTTAGTCTGGTGGCCTCAACTCAACTGTGCAGACATGAGACAGGAGGCTGAGCTCAGCTGCTGCTGTCCATGAGGTAGACTGTGAGGCATTGATGGATGCTCAGAAGTGGCTGGCTGGCTATGCTTTTATCTTCTTTCACTGTCCTGTCTCTGCACTGTCCCAGCTGGGCCCCAGGGTTGAGGTAACGACCTTGAATGGCCTGTATATGCCAGCCAAGACCTGGCTGTGCTGTCCAGGGTGCTGAACGCCTGGAAGGGCCGTGACCTGGCCACACTGTCCAGGGTGCTGAACGCCTGGAAGGGCCGTGACCTCGCCACACTGTCCAGGGTGCTGAACGCCTGGAAGGGCTGTGACCTGGCCACACTGTCCAGGGTGCTGAACGCCTGGAAGGGCCGTGACCTGGCCACACTGTCCAGGGTGCTGAACGCCTGGAAGGGCTGTGACCTGGCCACACTGTCCAGGGTGCTGAACGCCTGGAAGGGCCGTGACCTGGCCACACTGTCCAGGGTGCTGAACTCCTGGAAGGGCCGTGACCTGGCCACACTGTCCAGGGTGCTGAACTCCTGGAAGGGCCGTGACCTGGCCACACTGTCCAGGGTGCTGAACGCCTGGAAGGGCCGTGACCTGGCCACACTGTCCAGGGTGCTGAACTCCTGGAAGGGCCGTGACCTGGCCACACTGTCCAGGGTGCTGAACTCCTGGAAGGGCCATGACCTGGCCACACTGTCCAGGGTGCTGAACCAGGGAGCGGGGTCTGTGCGTCTCCGTGGACCATCGGGGCGCAGCCGCAGGAGAGGTGTGCGTCCTGGTGGCAGCCTTGTGTCCACCCATGGCAAAGAGGGTGCCACAACGTATATAGGAATAAGAAAATGGCAACTAGAATCAGCCCACCCATTTTATACCCACAAGTGGCCTGTCTCATGTCGTATCCCCTTGTCTTTGCCAAACGCGTGAGCACACTAGAGCGCTGTCGATGCTCTATGGATGTTTTTATAGGTATAGGTACTGCATTTGTAATGCGCTCCCCATCCAGTTGTTACACTGGCCCGGAGCGCAGCCTATCCAGTTGTTACACTGGCCCGGAGCGCAGCCCATCCAGTCGTTACACTGGCCCGGAGCGCAGCCCGAGGGCAGAACGAAAGGGAGAGGAAAGATTGCACAAAAAGGGAGGACAGAACACAAGGACAGTCTAGCACTCAAACACACAGTGTGGGGGGAAAAACTCACACACACAACTCTCACACAACACAACAGCAAGTGAACCTAGGAGTCGTTATGGTGAACAAATGGGTTTTTAATAATCCTTTAAAGGTCCCTACAGTGGGAGCAGACTTGATGTGAATGGGGAGCTTGTTCCACAGTTTCGGAGCCAACACAGCAAAGGCGCGATCTCCCAGCCTAACTGTGTTGGACCGTGGAGGTCTCAGACACATTTGGTCGTCCGACCCGAGTCCCTGCGAGCTGGAGGTTTTGACCAGTAAATCCATGATGTAGGCTGGGGCATGTAGGTCAAATAGTGAAATGATAAAACAATAATACCATGTCGGCATCGTTTTCTTAAATAGGTAGGCCTATGCGTTGTTTTCAAAATTCAAATTCTACGGAATCTTTTTTCTGTATCTGCACCGTCTGTCCAGTGTTAGAACTCTCCACCATCATCATCAAGACACCAAATAATACAAATCAATTTGGGGTTAATTTTGATGAGGTCCAAGGATTTTGCCTATTTCTCTGCTTGCAACTTGTTTATGGAGAACAGTGGCAATGTGGGTCAAGACGTATCTGGCGATAGCCCTCGTCTTTATGTGTTATTGGGAGGGTTTTGAGTCTGTTAGTGAAGGGAAATATCATGCCTGTAACACGACTACTAGAGATGGCCTCCATCAGAACTTCACACTAGTCTGTCGCCTGCGTTGCCGAGCGGGACGTGTTGTGTGACGGAGGTTTTGCTCTCCCCTGTCTCAGGCCAACGCCTCGTCAGCGAAGGCCGGAGCAGCTCTGTCCTCCCAGCCCCCGGTAGAGAAGAGGCCAGAGGACCCCCGGATTCTGCAGCACCCCCGGAGGTACACTTCCTGGTTCAACACTTCCTCGTTCACACAGACCAGAGCACCATGACATCAAATTGTAGTAAATAGGAAGTGCACACATGCGGACGTACATATGCATACGTCGTCGTCGCAAATGAAAACGGCAGCATTTTGAAGTGACCCTGTGCCTCCTGAATGTTGCGTAATCCTGACTGACCCCCCCCCCCCCCTGGTCTCTGTCCCCGCCCCCCAGCAGTTCCTCCCCAGGACCAAACCACGTGTCGGGGGGCAGCGGCGCAGCTGGAGGCCTTCCTAACCCCCCCGGGGCTGGCGGCTCCTCGTCAGGCCAGACCCCCGGCCAGGGCTCCTTCACCCCCACCCTGGCGGCCTACTTCGATGAGACCCTGATCCGGCACGTCCAGGGCTGGCCAGCCGAGCACATGGAGAAACAGGTGGGACTACCACAGATGACGAGGGACGTTTTTTGAGACGAGGATTTCCTCTCGTCGTCGTCGTCCATTTCTTAGGGCCCATTCTGGTTGTAGGGTTGTAGTTAGCATGTGTGACTCTGTTGTAGGCGAGTAGAAGGGATCCTGTTGACCTCCCCTCTCCCCCCAGGCGTCGCGCCTGCGCGAGGACGCCCACAACATGGGCAGCCTGTACATGTCCGAGATCTGCACCGAGCTGAAGAACCTGCGCTCCCTCGTCAGGGTGTGTGAGATCCAGGCCACGCTCAGGGAACAGAGGTGAGGGCAGCGCACACACACACACACTCACACACTCTCGCACACACACACAGACACACGCACGCACACACACACTCTCTCACACACACACACACACACACACACACACACACACTCTCGCACACACACACACACACACACAGACACGCACGCACACACACACACACTCTCTCACACACACACACACACACTCTCACGCGCGCACACAAACACTCTCACACGGACACACACACACTCTCTCACACACACGCACCCACACACACACACACACACACACAGACCTGTATATGTGTATATATATCTATATTTGATTCCCAGGCACAAGAACACAAGCATGATTTCCTCCCCCTCCTCCCAGGATCCTGTTCCTGAGGCAGCAGAGCAAGGAGCTGGACAAGCTGAAGAACCAGAACTCCTACATGGTGTGAGAGTCTGAGGACAGTCCTGAGGAGAGAGCCTGTCTGGGCTGGGACACACACACACACACACACACACACACACACACACACACACACACACACACACACACACAGACAGACAGAGACACCCCTTTAGGCTGCCGGCAACAGGCTGCGCGTCCCTCAGAGCCCAGGCCCCGGCTCTCCCTCCCTGGCCCGGTCCGGAGCGGAGGGGTCAGGGGAAGGGCGGAGCGCCGGTCTGGGTCTGCTCGGGGGGGGGGCCTTACCCCCACAGCCACGCCCACCACCACTCCAGCTCCACCTCCAGCCCCAGCCCCCTCCCCCAGTATAGAGCTCTGTACTAGGCGTGTCCATGTTGTAAATTGTTCCGTGAAAACTGAAGCAGCAGTCTGGAAGAACGTTCCGGATGGAGGTTGGCCGGGCTGTACGTGTGCAGCCATACCTAGTGGACCCCGGGAAAAGAGAGACACTGCTACTCTCTCATCTCTCCCTCTGTCGCTCTCTCTCTCTCTCTCTCGTTCTCTCTCTCTCGTTCTCTCCCTCACCCGGAGGAGAACTCTACCTCTGCTTAGTCCTCTGATCCTCTGAGTCAAACGACGACCTGCCTGACTGCTGGACAGGGCTCGTTGTTCTGGAGGGGTTGGGAACGGTTAAAGAGGCGTTCTCTTGGTTTCTCCTGTCCCGTCGCTTGTGCCTCTGCTTGTCAGGAAGGCGGGTTTAGTTTGGCCAGTTGACATCTTCATTTGACGTGTCAAGAGTGACCAAAGTGGATTCAAGAATCTCGAAACCCCAGATGAATGGATTCCTGTCAAACTCCGCCTGAAAGCGCCTGATCTTTCTGGAGTTCCCCCCCCCCCAGAGACTGTTAAATGAATCTCCTCACATAGGAGTTGAGAATTTACCAGTTGAGGATGACATTAACCCAAGATTTGTGTCTGGGAGCAAGCAGCAGTGACGTCCGACCCCAGGACTGGAGAGATCTCTCCCCTAGCTCTCCCAGTCTGAGCTTAGCGAGTGATTGGTCCAGCCCAAGCTGCCTCGTCACTGGTCCATTGTATTCTGTGGCCCAAAAGCCAACCATACAGACTTCCTTCATGCAGCGAAGCAACACGGCTCTAATTAAGGTTGTCAGGAGACGATGGAACCAATGGAATAGTCCCGAAGGTGCTGACTCTGCATGAGAGACGAGCTAAATATCTGGAAGATCTACAGGACACAGGTCACAAGGACACAGGTCACAAGGACACTTCACACGCTTCATCGTTTTTGCTCCTCTGCTACTTTGCTTTTGTCTTCTAAGTTTGTGGTCAATATTTTTTTGTTACTGTCTTAAAGTCGGTGAGTATTTCATTCCTTCTCTGGCGGTCTCTCCAGAGGCTGCTGTGAGAAATATTGTAAAGGGTTGTCAGTTTCAACACAGTCGTGTAAACTTAAATTATTATTGCACATTGATTGCGTCCTTGTGAAGATGGAGACTTATTCGCTTATTCTTTTTTGATGATGAACTCACCTTTTCTCTCCGGACTGCGGCAGCCGAGGCTGCTGCAGTAGCACTAGTCTCTAACGAACTCTGTAGTCGACGTTTGCTAACTTTTTATAGGGTTCATGATGAAATGATGTACTTTTTATATGGAAATGTTCACATAGAAGTGCTTTTCTTTCTCTTCCACGGCCACAGAACCATAGCTCTGCTACACTCTTAGAACAAAAGAGTGAATGTAGAACCATCTGTAACGTCAGAACCATAGCTCTGCTACACTCTTAGAACAAAAGAGTGAATGCAGAACCATCTGTACCGTCAGTGGAGCCCTCTGAAATAAAGGCTCACGATGAAACCCATTTCGGGACAGAAAGAACCGGTTAGGTTTCCAAATGGCACCGTAAGAACCTGAAGTGTTCTGTCTGGACTGGAACCTTTCCTACCTGTCAAGTTTCTGTCTGGGAGGTTTTTCAGAGGATGCTTACCGATGGTTCTATATGCCACTCCTGTTTTTTTTTTTTGTTTTTTTTTTGTTTTTTTTTTGTTTTTTTTTTTGGAGTGTAGTCTCTGATGGGCAGGCCTGGTGGACCACGTCCTGTTTCTCTGTAGAGGACTGAGTGAGCCCACATCCTGTTTCTCTGTAGAGGACTGAGTGAGCCCAACCAGGCCTGGTGGACCACGTTCTGTTTCCCTGTAGAGGACTGAGTGAGCCCAACCAGGCCTGGTGGACCACGTTCTGTTTCCCTGTAGAGGACTGAGTGAGCCCAACCAGGCCTGGTGGACCACGTCCTGTTTCCCTGTAGAGGACTGAGTGAGCCCAACCAGGCCTGGTGGACCACGTTCTGTTTCCCTGTAGAGGACTGAGTGAGCCAAACCAGGCCTGGTGGACCACGTTCTGTTTCTCTGTAGAGGACTGAGTGAGCCCAACCAGGCCTGGTGGACTAGTTCTGTTTCTCTGTAGAGGACTGAGTGAGCCCAACCAGGCCTGGTGGACTAGTTCTGTTTCCCTGTAGAGGACTGAGTGAGCCCAGCCGCGAGCAGCGCCGTCAGGCTAGTGGACCGGCTGCCTGTAGACTAGTCAGCGCCCCTCCTGGTTCAGTGACGGAGAGGGGCTGTGTCAATTCATCAATGTAAACAGTTAGCAGCAGATATAGGGGAGGAATTGAGGTTTTTGTGGAGTGGAGGGGAGGCATTGCTTTGTATATTATTTCATAAAAGTATATGAGAATAAAATAAATATTCTACCACACCTCTTGTGATCTTTCTTCTGATGCCTTTGTGTTTTCTTGCCAGTGGCAAGTGTCCTGTAAAATGCCCCAGTTGCCCGTTAAAACTTTAAAACCTGTTAAACGTTAAAAACTGTTAAAACTTGTGAGTTTGAACTATTGAAAGTATTGGGGATATGTGTTGTGCAGTGTGATGGCCATGAATGGTATGTATTGCCCTGTGTTACCACTCATTGGCCACCAGATGGCAGTGTTTAGCCGGCTGTCACAACCTTCTCTTGAGGGATCGACCTGTTCTCCGCGGACCACAAAAGCAATGTGTCCCTGTCATGGTTAGTTGACCTCTGAAACCTCTGACGGACCGTTTTCTCACAAGATGGATGAATGTAGGCTACACATGCACAGCGTATGCCTGCTCTTACACACTTCGCTAAATGCCACAAATGAATGCAGGACCATTACATCAGACAACACTCATAAAGAGCCTCTACGGTATTGATGGAGCTTATTTGACCAGCCAGGCATCTCAGCTGCGCACATTTAGCTGTACTGTTCATCTACACATCACACACTGGGATTCAGTTCTGAGGACCACTGCCCTTGCTAAGAGAACGGACCAGCTTGAGAAGTTGATACCATTTTATTTGGTTAAATCTTACTTTGAAAGGCCTGTCCAGAATTACATTACATTACAGTCATTTAGCAGACGCTTTTATCCAAAGCGACTAACAATAATTGCATTTAACGTAGGAAGAGCCAATGTACTACTACTTGCCAGAACTCACAATTACACAATTACGAAAGACCTCGTGATTTTCTCATGGGCAGGTGACGGTTAATTCCTGGGTCAATTCTGGAGGTTGCTGACCACCACCCATGTTCCCCTTAGGGTGATCATGGTCTTAGAGTCCTAGAGCTGGGGTAAGCTGACCACCAGGACACCTGTGGAGCCAGATGAAGGAACCAGATGAAGGAACCAGCCCAAATATCTACAACACTCTTTTTAAATAGTGTGTGCACCTTATCAGGGGAAGGCTGATCACATGACACTGGAGTTCTAGTCCAAGTGGTCATATCTCTGGAGTAAGTGGAGAATGGTGTAGTCTGGTTGAGTGTTCACCCGCGGAAGAGGGCACAGCTCGATCAACCGGGGGGGTGTACAGACTGACCAACAGATGGCTTAAGGGTTTACAACCCGTCACCTTCATAGCAGAGAACGTATACACACTCCAAACTGCCACAGAGCTAGAACAGCAGTCATGAACAGGCAAGGGGCCTTACAGTACAGGAGAGACAGATAGCCGTCTCCTCCGCCCCGTCCATGTTGGGGTACAGCAGGAACCCAGAGGAGGCGTTGGCGTTGTCTGCCTACACGCCCCCAAACTCCTCCCCCCCGTAGATCTGCAGCAACACCTGGTCTCCGGTCTCCTGCAGCTACACCTGGTCTCCAGCCTCCAGCCTCTGGTCTCCTGCAGCCACACCTGGTCTCCGGCCTCCAGCCTCCTGCAGCCACACCTGGTCTCCGGCCTCCGGCCTCCTGCAGCCACACCTGGTCTCCGGCCTCCAGCCTCTGACCCCGGAAGCATGGCCCACGTTCCCCTGCTGGTACCAAAGAGCATGGAATGCCAAGAGGGGACACTCCTACTGATCCTGCTATGGAACCAGTACTCAACCTGTGCAGGTTAGCTCAGCATCATGCACTCACTTTTTCATGTTGACACATGCGGTTACTAATTAATAAATCATCAGGAGTTCCCACTATTACGATCTCACTCTTTTTTGATTTTATCTTCATGAGAATATACAATGAAATCTACATTAATTAATTTAAATTAACTTATGTTTCATCAATTGTGCTGCAAACTCTTTTTCATGCCCCGCAGCTGGGGCTGGAATGAACGGGACGTCACTCAAAGGCTGTAGTTTTCTCCCTGTAAACCTTTAATGAGGTCACGAACCTTGAAACGCGACATAAACATACAATTACACACTGCTCGAACTAATATTGACACACAATATAACGCAAACACACTCGCAATCATACCCACCAGTTCCTCCTCCCGTTTTGTCACATAGAGAAAACACCGGGCTCTGATTTTATACATACAATTACCTGAAACGCAACCAGCCAATCACCGACATTCCCCAATCGAGGCCCCGGATCACAAGCGTTTCACAATAAGTGTTCTACCTAAACATACAGAAATCACATACAAACTCAACTGATTCCCATATGATTAATTACACAACTTAAACTTAATACAAAATCTCACAACCCCACAGAATGTCACACACCTCCCACTTGGCCTCCTGGTCTCTAGACCCAAGGAGACCATCAACCTAAACTACCCCTTTCTCATTGATGGTGGTGCCTGAAGGTATGGGTTCTTCTCAGTTCTCTTCTTTGGAGTCATCCACGACCCCGGAGCCAGGTCACCCCGCAAAGGCACAGCCAGCGTCACGGGGTCGTACGCTGCTGATTTCCCACGACCCCGGAGCCAGGTCCCCCCGCAGAGGCACAGCCAGCGTCACGGGGTCGCTCGCTCTCCTGACCTTCTTGCTCCTCAACAGGTAGGAGCACCACAAGTCTTCGCACGTCTCTACTGAGCACTGTGGAGAGACTCCGGCCGCCGCCGTTCCTTTTCTCTAGACGCTTACCTACGGACACAGGACAGCAGGGGCATGTTCTTACCTTAACATCACGAACGACCCCTTTGCTGTCAGGGGCCACCTCCACACCTCGACCTAGCCTAAACTGGCCTCTCAGAGCGTTCTGATCAGCTAGCCAAACCAGATCCCCCACTGCAACGTTGCGAGCCTTTCTATGCCACTTAGGCCTGACGAACAAGCCTGGCCCAGCCAATTGGCTCGACCGCAGCCAGAACCTGTTTACCTCGGCCTGGACTGCCCTCAACCTCACAAACGGGTAGTCCTGGAACTCGAAGCCTCGCGTGTCCCCTGTGGGCCCAGCCCTTCCTAACAGCAGGGTGTTGGGAGTAACTACCTCCACCGCATCGTCACGGACCTGGACTCTGGCGCCGATCGGCCTCTCATTTGACAGATTGGCCGCCAGGTAGAGCAGAGTTTGAAACTCCAGCCCTGTGAGGCTTCCAACACCCCCAACGTTGCTCAACGCTCGCTTGAGTACGCGGACTGCTGCTTCTGCCGCACCATTTCGGTGAGGCGAGTCAGCTGGGTGGAAGACCCAGACCCATTCGGTTCCTTGCCTGGCGGCTTTCCCTCTCACTTCCTCCTTGTCAACACTTCCCAGAAAATCATAGAGCTCCTTCAGAACTGGTCGAGCTCCAACGAAGTTCGTACCCTGATCCGACCAGATCTTCTTCGGGTATCCTCTGAGCGCAGTGAACCGCTGGTAAGTACTCAAGAAACCCTCTGTGGACAGGCTCTCTACCATATCAGCATGCAGGGCTCTAGAGGCCATACAGGAGAACACCACGCCCCAGACCTTTAACCTAGACCTCCTCTTTGCTACGTCTCTGACTGTATACGGGCCAAACAGATCTAGGGTTGTGTACTCAAATGGAGCGGCCGGCTCGGTCCGCTCAGGGGGAAGGTCACCCATTACCTGCTGGCACATCTCTGCTCTGGTCTTCCGGCAGGGGATGCAGGAGTCGACGACTTTCCAGGCTACTCGCTGAACCTGAACCACCCAAGCCTTTCTCCTCATCCGTAGCAAAGTGCCAGCCACCCCTTCATGGTTTGCTCCGTGAGCCTCTCTAGCCAGCAGGGTGCTAATCCATGCTCCATAAGGAACCAGCGGCACTCCTGACTCACCCGCGGCCTGGACCCTTCCGAAGCACAACAGTAGCCCTGAAGTCTCAACCCTGATGGCTACAAGCCTGTTCAGTGTCGACTCAGGGAAGGCCACTCCCTCTTGGGCTGCCAAGCATAGATCCCGAAATGCAGCTCCGATCTCCCTCACGCCAAGGACGGGCTTACTCACTTTCTCCTTCAGGTGCTTGGCCTCCCACTCTGGTCTCTCCATGGCTCCTCCGCGAATCAGCCACCTCTCAACAGCTCGGCGGACCCATCCAATCACTCCACAGAGCTTTGTCAAGCTGCTGAACCTCTCCGGCTTAACCAGATCAACTATGGCTGCCCCCCAGAGTCTTTCCTTGCCTCCGGCCTCTGAGAAGGTCGACTCCACCTCCTCCTCAGAGGAGCCAAGAGACTCATCAGCTCCATCCGGAGGCTCCTTGGCTTTTTCCACTCTTCCTTCGACACTATCTTGACTTGACGCCTTCTTCAGCTGGGCTCGAGTTAGAACCGCCGTAAATGCCCTCCGCTGGAGATTACTCACAGCCTCCCTGGCGCTGGCCGCCACCTCCGCCGCGGACTTCATGGGCCACTCCTCCACCGGCCTCACCAGGAACTCAGGCCCCTTTTGCCAAGTGGAACCCTCATTCAGGTCTTCCGGAGGGCATCCTCGCGTGACAAGGTCGGCGACATTCAGCTCCCCCGGAATCCACCACCAGTCAGCTACAGGCCCAGACTTCTGAATCTCTCCGACCCTGTTCGCGAAGAACGTCTGGTACCCGTAGCTCTCCCTCTGGATAGATCCCAGGATAGTCTGGCTGTCTACGAAGTGGAACCACCTCTCCACCTCCAGCCGACCCTGCCTCTCCATGAACCCCCTCAACCTGGCCGCGAAGACCGCGCCGCAGATCTCTGCCTTGACCGCGTCGCCCTTCTGGTCAAGGGGCGCCAGCTTGGCCTTTGACTCCACAAGGCGGATGTCCACCCCGGTAGACGTCTCCCACCTCAGGTACAGGACAGCTCCGAAGGCGTAATCACTCCCATCCGAGAATGTGACGCCCCACGGCCTCCCCCTCCATCCGGAAGGAGTGAGGCTCCTTTCAAAGCTGACCCGACCAAGCCGCACGTACTCCTCAAAGAGCCTGACGGCATCTGCTCGGAGGTCCGCTGGAAGTGGACTGTCCCACGTGTTCTGCTTGGAGCCCCCTCTCCCAGCCTCCTGGAAGGCCCTCCTTACCAGAATGGCCCCTCTCTCTTTGGCCGGAGTAGCCAGACCAACAGGGTCGTAAAGCCCTGCCACCTGGCTTAGGAGCTCCCGTCTGGTCAGAGGGTCCGGCGTCTTCTCCTTGATCTCCTTCTCCAAGAGGTTTGCCTCCATCCTCATCTTCTGCTTTCTCTTGGAGAAGTTGATCGAGACCATTAGGAAGAGCTTGTCGCTGCCCACGTGGTAACCGACGCCAAGAGCCTTGTTGTCCTCATGCCCTAGCTGGTTGGGCAACACCAGGGTTTCGGACTCTGGACCTGGGCTCTTGACAGCTTGCACAGCCTGACTACCCTCACACCTCCCACTTTGGCCGGACCGGACCCACGGCTTGAGCGAGAAGCCTCCGGCGCGGAGTATTTCCTCCACTCCTCTCGTGATCTCGTCCAGTTTCTCTAGGTCATTGTGGGACGTGAGGATGTCGTCTACATAGCTGTCTTCCTCAAGGACTCTTCGCTCCTCGTCCATGTGGGAGAACCTGGGCAGTCTCGCCGTCTCCCTCATGGCCAGCTGCGCTATGCACCCAGCAGGCCTGTCTCCGATATTGACCCGAGTGATGGCAAAGTCTCTGATCTCTTCCTCTGGTGAGTCCCTCCAGAGGAACCGGTGAAGATGGACCTCTCTTCCTTTCAGCCACACAGAATTATACATTTTTCTGATGTCTCCTATGGCCGCATTCTCCCCTGTTCTTAACCTGAGCAGAACCGCCCGGATTGGGTTTAGAACATCCGGGCCCTTTAGTAGGAGGTTGTTCATGCTCGTCCCTTTGAACTCCTGGCTACTGTTCCAGACGAGGCGCACCGGCGTAGTGACTGAATGAGGGTTTGGTGCGATTAGGTGACTCACATACCAAACTGGCCCTCTCCAACTGTTGATCGTCTCCTTCTTCAGCTCAATAGCTGCTCCTCTTTGCACCATCTCATGGACTTGTGCTGCATAAGCCGCTCTCCACAACGGGTCCTTCATGAGGCGCTTTTCAGTCCTTAGGAACGTCGCTTCCACCACTTTCCAATTGTTAGGGAGTGAAGCTGGGTCTTCTATCCAGGGGTATCCTGCATCCCAGTGCGGTAAGTCGCTGTGGTCATCAGCAGTCACGTAGGTCGGGCCTTCTTTGATCTTCTCCAATTCCTTTTCTTCGACTAGAGTCATCTCCTTTCCCCCTGGCTGGCATTTCCCACACCGACATCCCCCACACTTCGGCTCGCAGGCGGCGCCGATACTATCCCAACTCCACCACTCGAGAACCTCCTTACTGCTTGCGGCCGTGTTCCTGATCTCCTCACCGCTCTCTTGCTCCAGGCCCTGAGGCCCCTCTCTGGTGCTATTCGGCTCTCTGGAGATTTCTTCAACCTTGACCGCTTTTGCTCTCATTGAGCGAGCAAAGTGTGTCTTAGAGTTGTGTGTGGTCACCCTCACTTCCTCGAACAGGTCCGGGTGCGCTCCCCCCACAGTCTTCCCTAGCGGGCCGTCCCACAACACTAAGTCTCCCACTCTCTTCATCCGCTGCGGAGCAAGTCGACCCTTTCGGTGGCTAATTAAGAGTTCGATCTTCTCTGGCCGGACCAGTTCCTCCGTCTTGACCTCCGGGAAGAACTTCTGGAGTTGCCTCGGGCTAACGACTCGGTCTGCTCGGGCGATCTCGTCCAGGCCATAGCAGACCATCTCATGGGGACTCCACTCAACTTCCGAAGCCCACGTTCTGACTTTAAGCAGGTACCTTTTTGTCTTGACTCTTACCTTCATTCCACCCACCCCATGCACGACCAACGTTATTCTCTCTCCTCTCAGTCGGAGTCTGTCGGCGGCTTGGTGGGTTATGTAATTAGTGTCAGACGCGAGGTCTACCAGGGTCCCGATGGTTTGTCCTCCGTTGGTTGTGACCTCCATGATCATCATGAGCACTGGATGTTCTGCCAGGCCACTTTCCTCGAGGAGACCTTCACCCTTCGCGCTCGCGCTCATTGATACCGTCGTCTTGTTTGTGAATGCCTTTATTACCTCTTCTGCTACCTCGGGAGAGAATTTGGCTAAGACCTTCTGTTGTTCCTCTGAGAACCTTCCTGCCTTTATGTCGCTCTTTCCCACCCTTTGCTTTCCCCTTTTTTCCCCATCACTTTGCTGCCCTCCTTCCATGGAGCACAGGAGGTAGTGGTGGTCTGAGGCCTCTCCTTTCTGGCAGCACTTCTTCTTGCAGAGGAACCTGTCACTGCATTCTCCATTCTCACCATGGGATGCCAGACATCTCCGGCAGGCTCCATTCTTTCTGACAATGCCTTTCTTTTCAGCTAGGCTGAGCCCTTTGAACTTCTTGCAGAAGAAGATCCTGCCTCCGTGCTTCTCGTCTCCACACACGCTGCACTCTTCTCCTGCCGAGTCCTTCCCTGTGGCCCTTGTGAATGCCCTCTTCTCCCATTTGCCAGATTTTTCAGGCGCTTCTGAGACTCTTAGCTGCTCCAGCTTTTCGAGGACCTCCTCTTGCTCTTTTAAGAACTTTAAGAGAGCGTCAAAGCGGCCACTAGAGCTGACGCCGTTCTCAGACTTAGTTTCGAAGGTGAGCCAGTTCTCCTTCACGCGGTCAGGCAGTTTGCTCTCTATAGCTTTAATTGCCAGCGGATTCTTTATGGCATCGGTGTTCCCCAGTTCCGTCAGATCAGTAAGGGCTTTCTCCACAGCTTGGATAAGATCAATTGTCTTTCTCGGTTGGTTTCCTCTCACCGCCGGGAACTTCTCCAACTCCTCTATTATCTGGATCGCGATGGTGGTCTTATTCCCGAACCGGTTCTCGAGAACCCTGAACATATCTTCCGCTGTGTCGTAGCTCGAAAGTCTAAGGTCTTTGATGATTTTTTGCTCCACACTGTCTAAGAGCTGGAATTTTTTCACTTCGGGCGACCCAGATGGATCCCCTTGCCGCTGAAGGCTCTCCCAGTCTTTCCGCCATCGGTGGAAGTCTCGCATGCAACCGCTGAACGTCGGTAACCTCGTTGGTTGGAGGCGCACTTTCGGCATTGCTCCTGCTTGACCGCCTCTCGCTCCCGAGTTTGTCATATTAGCATCATGTGCTTCCTCCCATGCTTTCCGCTGAGCCTTAACTAGATCGGCGCGCTCTTCTTCGGTGGCTTCTGCCATCCTTTGCTGAGCTTCAGCGGCCTTTTGCCTGGCCTCGGCGGCCCTTTCCTCAGCCTCAGCGCTAGCTTCGGCAGCCTTCTGCCTGGCCAGGAGGCTCTCTTGTCAGCCTCAGCGATCCCATCGGCGGCCTTTTGCTGAGCTTCAGCGATCCTGTCGGCCTCCTTCCTCTGAGCTTTGCCGAACTCCGCTACCCACCTCAGCCAGAGCTCGTTTCTTTTGTCCCCCAGCGTCTGTAGCCGCTTGCTCATGATGCGCTTAGCGTCTTCAGGGATCCACTCTTCCCAGGCAGCCAGCAGACTTTCTGCCTTGCTGATGACACCTTCCAAGAGTGCGTTTTGCTCCTTACCGTTTTCATAGGTTACCCGTTCCAGGCCGGCTCCTTCAGCACTTTCATAGCTTCTTTCCGCCCGTCCAACGGCAGTGATTAGCTCGGTCTCTGCATACCTCGACCAAAGGTTGGATTTGACTGCTTGACTCACCTCTTTGACTTTAAGTTCACACTCTCTGGTTACTCTCTCAATGTCTGCTCTGAGCTGCGCGTCGAGTGCCCCTGCGTCGTCATCTACCTCAGACAGCAAAACAGCCTCATAGTCATCATTTGCAAAGAGGAGCTTTCTTGCATCAGTAGAAAGTAATTTCCACTCACCTTTCAACTCATCCTGCACCATGGTCGTTGCCATTCTGAGGACATAGTTGGCTCTCTTTGTGAACGCAGTCTTTATCTTTACCCTCTCTTTCTTTAGCGCGTCCATTTTAGCCTTTTACCTCAGACGCTAAGCCCTGAGCGTACCTGTATCTCCTTTTCTAGCTCAGAATCTTCCGCCCTCTCTAGCTGCCTACGCTAGCTCAGACCTTTTCCCTGACTAGCTAAGCCTGGCTAGTCTTCAGCGGCGTTACCAGGCTCACCAGAGGTCCCACCGGGGATACCGCCCAAAATAGAAAACAACACAAACAAACCAAGTGGGGAAGGTCTTACCTCCCCCCGCAGGCTTGCTACCCAGGTACGCTCAAAAGCTAAGCTAAGCTTAAGTCACTAAATAGAGGGCTGCTAATGTGATAGCTGGCACTAACAAACAGGATGCTAACGTGCTATACAGCTTTTTCCTACTAGCTGCGCTAGCTTTCCTTGCTAGCTGACGTCAGCTCTTGCTCTGCTAACTGCGTTAGCTTTACCTCCTAGCTATGCTAGCACTCCGCTAGCTTCACTAGCTGCACTACCACAACGCTAGCTTTACTGGCTACACTACTGCTTGTAGCTATCTTCTCTAGCTACAGCTTGCTAACATTGCTTTAGCCTGCTAGCTGTGCACTTTATGTTAGCTAGCTACACGGTCTTCATGCTAGCTAACGTCTTTACTGGCTGGTACGTTGGTTAGCAGCGCACCTCCCGCTCGCTGACCTCACGTGGTCTTATGTGCGAGTTTGTTGGGCTAGCTAACGTCACACGGATACTACGACCTTTCTCCGGACCTTCCAATGGTCCGCCTCGGTCTTCCGTGAGCTTCTCTCTTACTTCTATCTTCCAGGCGACGGTTCAGCTACTCTTCTGCCCGTCGCTCTGGTTCGTGACTGTGCTGCAAACTCTTTTTCATGCCCCGCAGCTGGGGCTGGAATGAACGGGACGTCACTCAAAGGCTTTAGTTTTCTCCCTGTAAACCTTTAATGAGGTCACGAACCTTGAAACGCGACATAAACATACAATTACACACTGCTCGAACTAATATTGACACACAATATAACGCAAACACACTCGCAATCATACCCACCAGTTCCTCCTCCCGTTTTGTCACATAGAGAAAACACCGGGCTCTGATTTTATACATACAATTACCTGAAACGCAACCAGCCAATCACCGACGTTCCCCAATCGAGGCCCCGGATCACAAGCATTTCACAATAAGTGTTCTACCTAAACATACAGAAATCACATACAAACTCAACTGATTCCCATATGATTAATTACACAACTTAAACTTAATACAAAATCTCACAACCCCACAGAATGTCACATCAATGTTTATATTTACATCCCAGCTACACTTCTATTTCATCAATGTTCATACCCATGTTTCCAATCCTCAGTACTGAAGGAGCTGTGTCTGGGAGGTAGGAGGGAGGAGCTGTGTCTGGGAGGGAGGAGCTGTGTCTGGGAGGCAGGAGGGAGGAGCTGTGTCTGGGAGGGAGGAGCTGTGTCTGGGAGGCAGGAGCTGTGTCTGGGAGGAAGGAGCTGTGTCTGGGAGGCAGGAGCTGTGTCTGGGAGGCAGGAGCTGTGTCTGGGAGGCAGGAGCTGTGTCTGGGAGGGAGGAGCTGTGTCTGGGAGGGAGGAGCTGTGTCTGGGAGGCAGGAGCTGTGTCTGGGAGGCAGGAGGGAGGCAGGAGGTGTGTCTGGGAGGGAGGAGCTGTGTCTGGGGGGCAGGAGCTGTGTCTGGGAGGTAGGAGGGAGGCAGGAGGTGTGTCTGGGAGGGAGGAGCTGTGTCTGGGAGGCAGGAGGGAGGCAGGAGGTGTGTCTGGGAGGGAGGAGCTGTGTCTGGGGGGCAGGAGCTGTGTCTGGGAGGTAGGAGGGAGGCAGGAGGTGTGTCTGGGAGGGAGGAGCTGTGTCTGGGAGGCAGGAGGGAGGCAGGAGGTGTGTCTGGGAGGTAGGAGCTGTGTCTGGGAGGCAGGAGCTGTGTCTGGGAGGGAGGAGCTGTGTCTGGGAGGCAGGAGCTGTGTCTGGGAGGTAGGAGCTGTCTGGGAGGCAGGAGCTGTGTCTGGGAGGGAGGAGGTGTGTCTGGGAGGAAGGAGCTGTGTCTGAGGAGCTGTGTCTGGGAGGTAGGAGCTGTGTCTGGGAGGCAGGAGGTGTGTCTGGGAGGAAGGAGCTGTGTCTGGGAGGCAGGAGGGAGGCAGGAGGTGTGTCTGGGAGGCAGGAGGGAGGTGTGTCTGGGAGGGAGGAGCTGTGTCTGGGAGTTAGGAGCTGTGTCTGGGAGGAAGGAGCTGTGTCTGGGAGGAAGGAGCTGTGTCTGGGAGGAAGGAGCTGTGTCTGGGGGGCAGGAGCTGTGTCTGGGAGGCAGGAGGTGTGTCTGGGAGGTAGGAGCTGTGTCTGGGAGGTAGGAGCTGTGTCTGGGAGGGAGGAGCTGTGTCTGGGAGGCAGGAGCTGTGTCTGGGAGGGAGGAGCTGTGTCTGGGAGGAAGGAGCTGTGTCTGGGAGGAAGGAGCTGTGTCTGGGAGGCAGGAGCTGTGTCTGGGAGGGAGGAGCTGTGTCTGGGAGGAGGGAGCTGTGTCTGGGAGGCAGGAGCTGTGTCTGGGAGGCAGGAGCTGTGTCTGGGAGGCAGGAGCTGTGTCTGGGAGGGAGGAGCTGTGTCTGGGAGGGAGGAGCTGTGTCTGGGAGGGAGGAGCTGTGTCTGGGAGGCAGGAGGGAGGCAGGAGGTGTGTCTGGGAGGGAGGAGCTGTGTCTGGGGGGCAGGAGCTGTGTCTGGGAGGTAGGAGGGAGGCAGGAGGTGTGTCTGGGAGGGAGGAGCTGTGTCTGGGAGGCAGGAGGGAGGCAGGAGGTGTGTCTGGGAGGGAGGGGCTGTGTCTGGGGGGCAGGAGGGAGGCAGGAGGTGTGTCTGGGAGGGAGGAGCTGTGTCTGGGAGGCAGGAGCTGTGTCTGGGAGGCAGGAGCTGTGTCTGGGAGGCAGGAGGGAGGCAGGAGGTGTGTCTGGGAGGGAGGAGCTGTGTCTGGGGGGCAGGAGCTGTGTCTGGGAGGGAGGAGCTGTGTCTGGGAGGGAGGAGCTGTGTCTGGGAGGCAGGAGCTGTGTCTGGGAGGCAGGAGCTGTGTCTGGGAGGCAGGAGGGAGGCAGGAGGTGTGTCTGGGAGGGAGGAGCTGTGTCTGGGGGGCAGGAGCTGTGTCTGGGAGGCAGGAGGGAGGCAGGAGGTGTGTCTGGCAGGGAGGAGCTGTGTCTGGGAGGCAGGAGGGAGGCAGGAGGTGTGTCTGGGAGGGAGGAGCTGTGTCTGGGGGGCAGGAGCTGTGTCTGGGAGGCAGGAGGGAGGCAGGAGGTGTGTCTGGGAGGGAGGAGCTGTGTCTGGGAGGCAGGAGGGAGGTAGGAGGTGTGTCTGGGAGGGAGGAGCTGTGTCTGGGGGGCAGGAGCTGTGTCTGGGAGGCAGGAGGGAGGCAGGAGGTGTGTCTGGGAGGGAGGAGCTGTGTCTGGGAGGCAGGAGGGAGGCAGGAGGTGTGTCTGGGAGGGAGGGGCTGTGTCTGGGGGGCAGGAGGGAGGGAGGAGCTGTGTCTGGGAGGGAGGAGCTGTGTCTGGGAGGGAGGAGCTGTGTCTGGGAGGCAGGAGCTGTGTCTGAGGAGCTGTGTCTGGGAGGCAGGAGCATATCTGACCCCTAGTGTTGTCTAGTGACTAGGGAGCATATCTGACCCCTAGTGTTGTCTAGTGACTAGGGAGCATATCTGACCCCTAGTGTTGTCTAGTGACTAGGGAGGGTATCTGACCCCTAGTGTTGTCTAGTGACTTGGGAGCATATCTGACCCCTAGTGTTGTCTAGTGACTAGGGAGCATATCTGACCCCTAGTGTTGTCTAGTGACTAGGGAGCATATCTGACCCCTAGTGTTGTCTAGTGACTAGGGAGCATATCTGACCCCTAGTGTTGTCTAGTGACTAGGGAGCATATCTGACCCCTAGTGTTGTCTAGTGACTAGGGAGCATATCTGACCCCTAGTGTTGTCTAGTGACTAGGGAGCATATCTGACCCCTAGTGTTGTCTAGTGACTAGGGAGCATATCTGACCCCTAGTGTTGTCTAGTGACTAGGGAGCATATCTGACCCCTAGTGTTGTCTAGTGACGGGAGCATATCTGACCCCTAGTGTTGTCTAGTGACTAGGGAGGGTATCTGACCCCTAGTGTTGTCTAGTGACTAGGGAGCATATCTGACCCCTAGTGTTGTCTAGTGACTAGACTAGGGAGCATATCTGACCCCTAGTGTTGTCTAGTGACTAGGGAGGGTATCTGACCCCTAGTGTTGTCTAGTGACTAGGGAGCATATCTGACCCCTAGTGTTGTCTAGTGACTAGGGAGCATATCTGACCCCTAGTGTTGTCTAGTGACTAGGGAGCATATCTGACCCCTAGTGTTGTCTAGTGACTAGGGAGCATATCTGACCCCTAGTGTTGTCTAGTGACTAGGGAGCATATCTGACCCCTAGTGTTGTCTAGTGACTAGGGAGCATATCTGACCCCTAGTGTTGTCTAGTGACTAGGGAGCATATCTGACCCCTAGTGTTGTCTAGTGACTAGGGAGCATATCTGACCCCTAGTGTTGTCTAGTGACTAGGGAGCGTATCTGACCCCTAGTGTTGTCTAGTGACTAGGGAGCATATCTGACCCCTAGTGTTGTCTAGTGACTAGGGAGCATATCTGACCCCTAGTGTTGTCTAGTGACGGGAGCATATCTGACCCCTAGTGTTGTCTAGTGACTAGGGAGGGTATCTGACCCCTAGTGTTGTCTAGTGACTAGGGAGCATATCTGACCCCTAGTGTTGTCTAGTGACTAGACTAGGGAGCATATCTGACCCCTAGTGTTGTCTAGTGACTAGGGAGGGTATCTGACCCCTAGTGTTGTCTAGTGACTAGGGAGCATATCTGACCCCTAGTGTTGTCTAGTGACTAGGGAGCATATCTGACCCCTAGTGTTGTCTAGTGACTAGGGAGCATATCTGACCCCTAGTGTTGTCTAGTGACTAGGGAGCATATCTGACCCCTAGTGTTGTCTAGTGACTAGGGAGCATATCTGACCCCTAGTGTTGTCTAGTGACTAGGGAGCATATCTGACCCCTAGTGTTGTCTAGTGACTAGGGAGCATATCTGACCCCTAGTGTTGTCTAGTGACTAGGGAGCATATCTGACCCCTAGTGTTGTCTAGTGACTAGGGAGCATATCTGACCCCTAGTGTTGTCTAGTGACTAGGGAGCATATCTGACCCCTAGTGTTGTCTAGTGACTAGGGAGCATATCTGATCCCTAGTGTTGTCTAGTGACTAGGGAGCATATCTGACCCCTAGTGTTGTCTAGTGACTAGGGAGCATATCTGACCCCTAGTGTTGTCTAGTGACTAGGGAGCATATCTGACCCCTAGTGTTGTCTAGTGACTAGGGAGCATATCTGACCCCTAGTGTTGTCTAGTGACTAGGGAGCATATCTGACCCCTAGTGTTGTCTAGTGACTAGGGAGGGTATCTGACCCCTAGTGTTGTCTAGTGACTAGGGAGCATATCTGCCCCCTAGTGTTGTCTAGTGACTAGGGAGCATATCTGACCCCTAGTGTTGTCTAGTGACTAGGGAGCATATCTGACCCCTAGTGTTGTCTAGTGACTAGGGAGGGTATCTGACCCCTAGTGTTGTCTAGTGACTAGGGAGCATATCTGACCCCTAGTGTTGTCTAGTGACTAGGGAGGGTATCTGACCCCTAGTGTTGTCTAGTGACTAGGGAGCATATCTGACCCCTAGTGTTGTCTAGTGACTAGGGAGCATATCTGACCCCTAGTGTTGTCTAGTGACTAGGGAGCGTGTCTGACCCCTAGTGTTGTCTAGTGACTAGGGAGCATATCTGACCCCTAGTGTTGTCTAGTGACTAGGGAGGGTATCTGACCCCTAGTGTTGTCTAGTGACTAGGGAGCATATCTGTCCCCTAGTGTTGTCTAGTGACTAGGGAGCATATCTGACCCCTAGTGTTGTCTAGTGACTAGGGAGCATATCTGACCCCTAGTGTTGTCTAGTGACTAGGGAGCATATCTGACCCCTAGTGTTGTCTAGTGACTAGGGAGCATATCTGACCCCTAGTGTTGTCTAGTGACTAGGGAGCATATCTGACCCCTAGTGTTGTCTAGTGACTAGGGAGCATATCTGACCCCTAGTGTTGTCTAGTGACTAGGGAGCATATCTGACCCCTAGTGTTGTCTAGTGACTAGGGAGCATATCTGACCCCTAGTGTTGTCTAGTGACTAGGGAGCATATCTGACCCCTAGTGTTGTCTAGTGACTAGGGAGCATATCTGACCCCTAGTGTTGTCTAGTGACTAGGGAGCATATCTGATCCCTAGTGTTGTCTAGTGACTAGGGAGCATATCTGACCCCTAGTGTTGTCTAGTGACTAGGGAGCATATCTGACCCCTAGTGTTGTCTAGTGACTAGGGAGCATATCTGACCCCTAGTGTTGTCTAGTGACTAGGGAGCATATCTGACCCCTAGTGTTGTCTAGTGACTAGGGAGCATATCTGACCCCTAGTGTTGTCTAGTGACTAGGGAGGGTATCTGACCCCTAGTGTTGTCTAGTGACTAGGGAGCATATCTGCCCCCTAGTGTTGTCTAGTGACTAGGGAGCATATCTGACCCCTAGTGTTGTCTAGTGACTAGGGAGCATATCTGACCCCTAGTGTTGTCTAGTGACTAGGGAGGGTATCTGACCCCTAGTGTTGTCTAGTGACTAGGGAGCATATCTGACCCCTAGTGTTGTCTAGTGACTAGGGAGGGTATCTGACCCCTAGTGTTGTCTAGTGACTAGGGAGCATATCTGACCCCTAGTGTTGTCTAGTGACTAGGGAGCATATCTGACCCCTAGTGTTGTCTAGTGACTAGGGAGCGTGTCTGACCCCTAGTGTTGTCTAGTGACTAGGGAGCATATCTGACCCCTAGTGTTGTCTAGTGACTAGGGAGGGTATCTGACCCCTAGTGTTGTCTAGTGACTAGGGAGCATATCTGTCCCCTAGTGTTGTCTAGTGACTAGGGAGCATATCTGACCCCTAGTGTTGTCTAGTGACTAGGGAGCATATCTGACCCCTAGTGTTGTCTAGTGACTAGGGAGCATATCTGACCCCTAGTGTTGTCTAGTGACTAGGGAGCATATCTGACCCCTAGTGTTGTCTAGTGACTAGGGAGCATATCTGACCCCTAGTGTTGTCTAGTGACTAGGGAGCATATCTGACCCCTAGTGTTGTCTAGTGACTAGGGAGTATATCTGACCCCTAGTGTTGTCTAGTGACTAGGGAGCATATCTGACCCCTAGTGTTGTCTAGTGACTAGGGAGCATATCTGACCCCTAGTGTTGTCTAGTGACTAGGGAGCATATCTGACCCCTAGTGTTGTCTAGTGACTAGGGAGCATATCTGACCCCTAGTGTTGTCTAGTGACTAGGGAGCATATCTGACCCCTAGTGTTGTCTAGTGACTAGGGAGCATATCAGACCCCTAGTGTTGTCTAGTGACTAGGGAGCATGTCTGACCCCTAGTGTTGTCTAGTGACTAGGGAGGGTATCTGACCCCTAGTGTTGTCTAGTGACTAGGGAGCATATCTGACCCCTAGTGTTGTCTAGTGACTAGGGAGCATATCTGACCCCTAGTGTTGTCTAGTGACTAGGGAGCATGTCTGACCCCTAGTGTTGTCTAGTGACTAGGGAGGGTATCTGACCCCTAGTGTTGTCTAGTGACTAGGGAGCATATCTGACCCCTAGTGTTGTCTAGTGACTAGGGAGCATATCTGACCCCTAGTGTTGTCTAGTGACTAGCCTATGGCTGTGACTTGTGCTCACCCTGTTTCTCTTGTGCTCACCCGGTTTCTCCCTCTATCTCAGGACCGCCTCTCTCTCTCTACGCCTGCCTGCCACTGCCCACCCCTTGCTCCCTGGACATCATTCCCTTCATCACCAGGTTGTTTTAATTGCCTATATTGTAACGCACAGTGCATAAGGAAAGTATTCACACCCCTTCGCTTGTTTCACAATTTACAGCCTTATTCCAACATGATTTTTTCATCATCAATCTACCCACAATACCCCATAATGACACAGTGAAATACATTTTTAGAAATGTCTGCAAATGTACTGTATGAATAAAAAAATCACATGTACATAAGTATTCACTCCCTTTGCTGTGACACTCAAAATTGAGCTCAGGTGCGTTCTGTTTCCACTGATCATTCTTGAGATGTTTCTACAACTTGAATGGAGTCCACCTTGATTGCACATGATTTTGACACACCTGTCTATGAGGTCCCACAGTTAACAGTGCATGTCAGAGCAGAAACCAAGCCATGGGATCCACGGACTTGTCTGTAGACCTCTGAGAGGCACAGATCTGGGGAAGGGTACAAAAAAAAATGCAGCATTGAAGGTCCTGAAGAGCACAGTGGTCTCCATCATTCGTAAATGGAAGAAATGTGGAACACCAGGACTCTTCCTGGAGCTGGCCACCTGGCCAAACTGAGAATTCGGGGTAGAAGGGCCTTGATCAGGGAGGTGACCAAGAACCCAATGGTCACTCTGACAGAGCTCCAGCGTTCCTCTGTGGAGATGGGAGAACCTTTCTGAAGAACAACCATCTCTGCAGCACTCCACCAATCAGGCCTCTATGGTAGAGTGGCCAGACAGAAGCCGCTCCTCAGTAAAAGGCACATGACAGCCCGCTTGGAGTTTGCCAAAAGGCACCTAAAGGACTCTCAGATCATGAGAAACAAAACTCTCTGGTCTGATAAAACCAAGATTGAACTCTTTGGCCTGAATGCCAAACGTCACATCTGGAGGAAACCAGGCATCGCTCATCACCTGGCCAATACTATCCCTACGGTGAAGCATGTTGGAGGCAGCATCATGATGTGGGGATGTTTTCAGCAGTAGGAACTGGGAGACTTGTCAGGATAAAGGGAAAGGTGAATGCAGTAATGTACAGAGAGATCCTTGATGAAAACCTGATCCAGAGCGCTCCGGACCTCAGACTGGGGTTTAGTTTAGTTTATTATGTATCAATCAATCAATCAAAGCTTTATTTGTATAGCGCATTTCATACCCAGAGGCAACACAATGCGCTTTACAGAGAACAAGGGAGGTGGGCATACGACCCACCCCTACATATTCCAGAGGGAAGCAAAAAAACAGTAATCACCCGGGGGCCAGATAAGTGAGCTGTAGGAGGGAAGGCAGAGGGAAGGCAGAGCAGGGTTAGTAGCACATAGAGCCATACAGACCACACAGATATTGAAACAGGCAACCTGGGGCAAGCTCCTGGAATATATTTGTCTAATGGCTAAGAACATTTAAAGGCCAATAAATAACATTAAATTAAATTTTCGGAGCAAGAAAGGCTAAGAGCATCAGGTCCAGGCCTAAGCCGGATGTGGACTGATGTGTGTCTGTGTGTACGTGTGTGTGTGTGTGTGTTCTAAATACTACGATATCCACAGCTCCACAGCTGACACTGGACCTGGTTAGAGGATAGGAGGGAGAGAGAGAGACACTAGGGGAGACAGAAAACGGTTAGTAGCACGCTGAGTCATTGAAGCAACACAACAGTCAGAACAAGCCTGTTTCAGGATAACCAGCTTCTGTACACTACTTGATATACATACATTGCATAGCAGGATAAATACCAATGTATACAGAGGATTCACAGATGTAGAGGACAATCCTAATACATGAACCATATCAAATACAGTAAAAAAGGCAGCGTTAACCTAATCAGCTAATTTTCAGCTGTAGTCCCCGGCCAGTTGTTAAATGGCATCCTTAAAATTAAAATCATTGGTTAAAAAAATGCATTTCAATACCCTAAAGGCACATGGCCGAGACAAGACACACCAACATCACACTTGACAAATAAAGCACCAGTAAGCCAGCAGAGAGGATTACAAGCAGTTTCAGCAAACAGTAACAACAACGCATAAGGGACAGGCACACATGAATAGTCACAGCAATGACAGAAGCACACACAGGCCATAGCATATTTACAAACCACACACCACATAAGCACTTAAGGTAGCAGCGACATTGAAGCACATAGAAGCCACAGGACGATTACAGGCCATACCACATTAAGCACATACAAACAGTAATACATAAACAAAACAAGCAAGATGGAGAGGCAGCACATAGAGGGATTAATGAGGGCAGGTATAGTTCTCGCTCAGCCAGGCTTTAAGGTGTGTTGTGAAGGTGGAGTAAGTGTGTGTATCTTTGAGTTGGTTGGGTAGTGAGTTCCAGTTTTCTATTGCTATCACTGAGAAGGGTTGTTTACTGAAAGTGCTTTTCCTGAATGGAACTATGAAGTGGCCACAAGAGGTGCTTCTGGTGGGCCCTATGGTGTGATCACGCTGGTTTATGAAAGAGAGGTGCTTCTGGTGGGCCCTATGGTGTGATCACGCTGGTTTATGGAAGAGAGGTGCTTCTGGTGGGCCGTATGGTGTGATCACGCTTGTTTATGAAAGAGAGGTGCTTCTGGTGGGCCCTATGGTGTGATCACGCTGGTTTATGAAAGAGAGGAGCTTCTGGTGGGCCGTATGGTGTGATCACGCTGGTTTATGAAAGAGAGGTGCTTCTGGTGGGCCGTATGGTGTGATCACGCTGGTTTATGAAAGAGAGGTGCTTCTGTTGGGCCGTATGGTGTGATCACGCTGGTTTATGAAAGAGAGGTGCTTCTGTTGGGCCGTATGGTGTGATCACGCTGGTTTATGAAAGAGAGGTGCTTCTGTTGGGCCGTATGGTGTGATCACGCTGGTTTATGAAAGAGAGGTGCTTCTGGTGGGCCCTATGGTGTGATCACGCTGGTTTATGAAAGAGAGGTGCTTCTGGTGGGCCCTATGGTGTGATCACGCTGGTTTATGAAAGAGAGGTGCTTCTGGTGGGCCCTATGGTGTGATCACGCTGGTTTATGAAAGAGAGGTGCTTCTGGTGGGCCCTATGGTGTGAT
This sequence comes from Borostomias antarcticus, assembly GCF_949987555.1. Taxonomy (NCBI): domain Eukaryota; kingdom Metazoa; phylum Chordata; class Actinopteri; order Stomiiformes; family Stomiidae; genus Borostomias; species Borostomias antarcticus. The sequence continues at coordinate 2,512,434 of NC_140257.1, read as the reverse complement.
CACGCTGGTTTATGAAAGAGAGGTGCTTCTGGTGGGCCGTATGGTGTGATCACGCTGGTTTATGAAAGAGAGGTGCTTCTGGTGGGCCCTATGGTGTGATCACGCTGGTTTATGAAAGAGTTAAGCGGGGGAGGGGCTTTGTTGTGAAGGATTTTATGGATAAGACAGATGTCTTCCCAGCTGAGGTATTTACGACCCCAGCTTGTCAGACAATATGTGAGGTGCGACATACTTGATGCATCCATGAATAGTCTGGCAGCACTCATGGTCAGTGAACTCCTGATGTACCTGAAGTTTGCCAGGCTTCACCCTACCGAACACTTTCTTGATGTGTTCTTTGAAAGTCAGATGAGAATCAATGATGATCCTTAAAAATGTAAACGACGGAACTATGCTAATGTTTTGCTCTGAAATGGTTATGTTCACCATGGTCTTGCAGTGTTGGTTGGAGAAGAACATTCCTACAGTTTTATTTACATTGAGCTGGAGGCATGAGCTGTTGAGCCTTTTGGTGACCTCTTTCATAGCCGAGCTAAGTTTGGAAGCTGCCAGATGTTTGGTCCTGGCATGCACATATAAAACAGTATCGTCCGCGTACATTTGTACGTGTAGTTCTGGGCAGACGGATGGTAGGTCGTTGATATATAGGCTAAACAAAAGTGGGCCAAGTATGAAACCTTCTGGTGCAAGACATGAGGGTAGGTGAGAGCTGATTGTTTATCTGGACTAGCTGATTTCTGTCACTGAGATATGACTGCAACCATTTAAGTGCTGATGGGGAGAAATTGAAGGCGGACAGCTTGGTGATTAGGACCTGGTGATTGACTGTGTCGAAGGCTTTGCGGAGATACAAAAACACAGCTCCTACAACACCTCCTCTATCAACCATAGCTTTGATCTTTTCTAGAAAATAGCAGTTGGCCGTTTCTGTAGAGTGGTGGGTCCTGAAACCAAACTGCATTGGATGAATGGGAAAGGGGCTATTGCTTAAAACGTGAACAAGCTGCTCTGTTACCCACTTCTCAGTGACCTTGGAGATAATAGTTAAAATACTGATGGGTCTGTAGTTACCAATATCTTGGGGGTCACCTGACCTGAAGATGGGAGATACAATAGCAGTTTTCCAGGTACTAGGGACTGTTTCCTCTAAATGGTAAATGGACTGCACTTATATAGCACTTTTCCACCTTAGCGGCACTCAAAGCGCTTTACAATGGCCTCTCA